>NC_141149.1:96911667-97215500 GCF_053477565.2 Lygodium microphyllum | reverse complement strand
GGTCCACGTTCCCTGCGCAGTCAACAACCCCCTTGATTAGGGTCAGGCAGGCAGTCGGGGGTAACTGAAGCTTCCTCTCCCTTCACGCCTTCAACCTAAAGCATAGATATTCATTTAATTTGTAATTCACAAATCAAACAGTGCTCTAAAATCTCTAGCAAGCACAAACACTTCGATTAACCGATCTTGTTGTTGGCAAACTGCTAAGGAATGATTCTTTCCTTTCGAATGCATTAGCACTCGTCCCAGGGTGTCTTGCAACTTGGCAAGATCCCTTATATTCTGGGTTAGGGCGTACCCTATTAACCCAACTTGGTCAACCCTAAAGTTCATTGGATACTTTATTTTCCAGTTTTTAACCTTCCTTACTTAGAAGGATATCAAAGAATACATCCTTTTACAAGATAATTTGCGTAACGATCCGCCATCCTTGTTGAGGGTATTTAACCTTTCTTCTTGTGAATCAATCACAAGACCATATGACTTCGTACTTGCTGCGCAAGTCCTGCATCGTAATATACGATGAACCAATTCGTTTTAGTTTCTTTAAGCTGATGTTTGTCAGACCTAGGGTCTCTTTTTAAGAACCTCAAGGACAAACCCTAGTTCTTTTACATTTACGATTTATTGACCCTACAATCAAGGAAGGTAGGCAAGTATTTAAGGTATAAAAATTTCTTGGATTTTTAAATCATTCCCAATGCATATTTCGCAGCATAGGTATTTATAAGTTTATATTAATTCAGTTAACTTTTAGAAGGTAATATCGAGATCACCTTGGCATGGTTTGTTATCTATGTGACAATTGATTTTTCAGTCCTAAACTTTATTGCTTTGAGGTTAGGTAAATTCAATTAAACTTCCTTTTTCCTTGCGAATAAAACTCATGCCAAATAAACAATATTTTCCTTGCTAAGATATGCAGTTAGCAATGATAAATTCCTAGAGTTTAAGCAACGTAAGAAACCTTTCATGAATTTCACCTTCTATGATGATTCGTTGCAAAAAAAGAATAGGGGTTAATGGTGCAAGATGCAATTTTTATACCTTCAAGATTTAACCGAAATATACCACTATAGTGGGTAGATAATCTTGCTCGTAATTCATTTCAATGCATGATGCTATTTGAAGGAAAACTATGTTTTATACATTATCCAATTTGCATGTTCAATTAAACTAAATTCCTTCTTCGTAAATAACTAGGACAAAATATATCTTATCCTTAACAATTCATCTTGCATGATTGAATTAAAACCAATATAAAACCAAGAAGGAAAAACTTAGTTTTGGGGTGAAATATCCACATGGATACTGGGAGATGACCACGAGGCAAGAAGCCGTTAAGGGATTGACCACGAGAAGGGGTTATAAGACCTTTAAGGTCTTAGCTTCTTCGGAGAGGGAAAGGTTTATAAAGCCTAAAAGAAAAAGGCCCTATAGGAATTTATACGCGGTGAAAATGGTGTGTGTGAGTGTGGTTTCAAAAAACATATGAAGGGCCTTGGGAGATCTTTGGGCTTGGGGGTAAAAGGTATAGAAAGGGGGATTTTTGGAGAGGTTTTTGGGACACGGAGAAGTAAGGGTTTTATGGATTTTAACCTGGGGTGATAGGGGAAAGGTGAAGGGTGAAGGCTTATAGCACGGGGAAGGAAAAGAGTGGGTAAGGAAAAAGGGGACACGGGGGGATTAAAAAGGGGCTTAGGGGTGTGTGTTAAAAAAATAATATGGGGGGTGAAACACAGGGTTTCAAACACAAGAAGGGACTTATAGATTTAGGCACGGGGGGGGGGGGGGGGGGGGGGGTTTAATGGTTTTTGAGACCGAGGGGAGTGGAGGCTATGGTGGCTTAGACACGGGTTGGGGTTTAGTGGCTCCATGGGAAGGGGTTAAGGGTTAAAAAAAAGAAACCCGCAGGGGGGGGTTAATGTAAAAAGAGATATGAGGGGGTGAAGGGGTTCTAAGGGAATAAAACTGAAACCGGGAGGGGGGTGTGAAAGGTAATAAGGCTATAGGAAGGGGGGCTTAAGGAGCCCCCCCTTAGAAGCTTCAAGAAGCTTCTTGAAGCTTCTGTAGCCACGTGGGGGGGTGAATTTGACGGCGATGAGGGGGGTTAAAAAGTTTGCAAGCAGCAGCAGCTCGGCTTTATCCTTCTCTCCACACGTGCAGGGTGCTGCCTTCTGACCGCAGCTCCTTGCAAGCCTCTCGCAGGCCCAGCTCAAACTTTCCCCCTTTCTTCCTTGCTCCACACGCTTGGTAGTATGGCAGCATCGACAGTCGTTCTCACCTCTCCCTCCACAGACTGTCGGCGCTCCCTCTTTTATATAGGGGAGGGGAGGGAATCCTCCCCTCATGCGTGTCCTTGTGCATGCTCGTGGAGCCTAGCAAGCTCCGGCGAGGAGCTTGCTGGCTCCTCTATCCCCCCTCTACCCTTCCAGCACGATGCGCCACCGCGGGAGAAGGAGAAAAATCAAAATAAATATTTGATATATTACATTCTTTGCCCCTTAGAGGAATCGAGATGTCCTCATCTCGAGATAAACTGGGGATATTGATGGTTGAGAGTGCCTTCATCTACCCAAGTGGCATCCTCTTCGGGATAATCTTTCCACTGGACGAGGTATTCTCTCAAGGTTCTGGATCTTAATTGTCTCTCCCTAACATCTAAGATCCTATCAGGCCTTAGCTCAAGGACTCCTTGGCTAGGCAATACAATTTGTTGGTCAACAAGTACATGGTTAGGGTTGGGTATATATTTTTTCAATAGGCTGATATGGAATACATTGTGAACTTTTAGGTTCTCAGGGAGTTGCAATCTATAAGCATTGGGTCCTAGGCATTTGAGGATTTTATACGGCCCACAATACCTTGGACTTAGCTTCTTGCAATCTCCTAGGGATAGAGAACTCTTTTTAGGGCGTACGCGAATGAAGACCATGTCTCCTTCTTCGAAGACTCTTTCTTGACGCTTCAAATCCGCGTATGCCTTCTGTCTATCCTTGGCCGCTTGTATGTCTTGTCTTATTGACTTTATTTGATCATCCATGTCTTCCAACATGGGTCTTGAAGCTTCAACCCTTAAGGTTGGATAAGAGAAGTTTAGGGGACTTCGACAGTCATGACCATACAATGCTTGGAAAGGGGTCATCTGAATGCTTTACTGGTACAAAGCATTGTAGGCAAATTCAACCAATGGCAAGTATTGAATCCACCTCTTCGGCTCTTGACAGCAGTATGCCCTAAGCATATCCTCGATGACTTGTTTTATTCGCTCTATTTGGCCATCCGTTTGGGGATGGTAGGCGATGCTAAAACAGAGTTGAGTCCCAATAGCTTCAAAGATAGCTCTCCAAAAGTGTGATGTGAAGAGAGAATCTCGATCACTAATGATTCTTCTAGGTAAACCATGTAGTTTGAATATCTCTTTGATAAACAATCTTGCAATGTTGGAGGCTTTATAGTTTGTCTTTATTGGAATCAGGTGTGCAACCTTGGTAAGCATGTCAACCACAACCATGATGGAGTTGTATCCTCCCTGGACTTGGGGTAAGCCTATAACAAAATCCATATTGATGAATTCCCATTTCATTTGGGGAATGTCAAGCGGTTGTAGTTTCCCTAGCATCATGACATGTTCGGCTTTGATACGTTGGCAAGACAAACACTTAGTGACATATTTGAGGATGTCACCTTTGAGCCTCTCCCAATGGTATCTCTTCATAACTGCATTAAGAGTCTTAGCATAGCCAGGATGTCCTGCGAAAGGGGAATCATGAGCTTCCCACATTATCTTCTGCTTAAGTGACTGGCTTGTTGGTATGCGCAGCCTTGTTCTGTAGTAGACAAGTCCATTATCAATGGAAAATTCCTGATACTTAGCTTGCAACTTTTGATTCTGATCCTTGATAGAGATCTCCTTTAGCATTGCTTGGTTGGCCAAATCATGGCATGCTTCCTCTCTAGCTAACTCAAGTATAGGGTTGTTTGGCATAGATACTTTTGTAGCTAGAGATCTGGCCGTTGATGGATTCTGCAAGATTAGGGAATTTAGGAATGCCTTGCGACTAAGTGCATCGGCAACTACATTCTCTTTGCCCGGTCGGTACTTGATTTCAAAATCATATTCCTCCAACATTTCAATCCACCGACGTTGCCTCATGTTGAGCTCGTTCTGGGTAAAGATCCATTTGAGGCTCTTATGGTCGGTTACTAGAGTAAACTTGTTACCCAACAGGTAGTGTCTCCAAAGCTTTAGAGCATGGATGATAGCTAGTAATTCCAGATCATGAGTAGCATGATTCTTTTCATGGTTCTTCAGTTTTCTTGAAGAGTATGCTACTGGATGACCTTCTTGTATAAGAACACACCCTAGGGCAAGAATTCTAGCATCAGTTACTACCTCAAACTCCTTATTGAGGTCTAGAAGTTTTAGAATAGGTGCTGATACCAAACTTTGCTTCAATTTGTGGAAGTCATTCTGTTCGGAAGTTGACCATGTAATGGAAGTCTGCTTCCTCAGTAAATCCGTCAGAGGTGCTGCAATCAAAGCATAGTTTTTTATGAAGACCCTATACCATCCTGTCAATCCAAGAAAGCTGCGTATTTCTTTGACGGATACTGGTATTGGCCATTCAAGCACATCTCTGACCTTGGCTGGGTCCACTGACATTCCTTCTGATGATACATGAATCCCAAATATTCAATCTGACGCTTGAAGAATGCACACTTCTTCATTTTTGCATATAGCTTATGTAACCTCATTGTCTCGAGGACAATCCGAAGTTGAGGTTCATGATCTTCTTCATGTTTAGAATAGACTAAAGTTTCATCGAAGAAGACAAGCACGAAATCATCAAGATATGACTTAAAGATATACTGCATTAATCTATTGAAGGTGGCAGGTGCATTCGTAAGCCCGAATGACATAACCAGGAACTCAAAGTGCCCATATCTTGTATTGAAGGCCATCTTTGGGATATCTTCTTCCTTGATCCTTATCTGATAGTAACCTGACCTGAGATCAATCTTGGAGAAGATATTTGCACCCTGAAGACGATCAAGAAGCTCATCTATTCTAGGAATAGGATACTTATTCTTGACAGTTGATTGATTCAACCCTCGGTAATCAATACATAGTCGAAGTGTCCCATCTTTCTTTTTCTGGAATAGTACTGGAGCTCCCCACGGTGAATTGCTAGGCCGGATATAGCCCTGATCTAGCAGTTGCTTGAGTTATTCCTTCAACTCAATTGCTTCTGGTATGGACATTCTATAAGGTCTCTTTGCAATTGGCGCAGCTCCAGGCACTAACCTAATCTCATGATCTACTTCTCTTTGAGGCGGAAGTTCGGTCAATTCTTCAGGGAATACGTCAGCGTATTTCTTTAGCCAAGAAGGTTCTTCATGAGACTCTTGCTTTTGATCTAACTTGTTGAGTTTGATCAAGTAAACGGGTAATCCTTTTCTGACTCCTTTTATGATCCGAGATACTTTGGCCAATTGGATTCTTGGCACTCCAGCCTCGCCTTGAGTTGTGACTAATTCCCTTTCAGAGTTTCGAAAGGAAACTTGACCCTTTCCACAGTGAATGTGGGCGTCGTTGGGCTTAAGCCAAATCCATTCCGAGTAGACACTCATGGATACCTAAATTCATGACTCTGAATTTAACCGAAGTCTTCTTTCCTTCCAAAAAGAATTCCACCTTAGCAGTTTGCCTGGTACAAGTTACTTCACGACCATTTGCCAATTCCACAAGCAGGGTAGGTGCTTCTACTATGGCTATTCCTAATCTTTTTGCACATGTTGGTGAGATAAAGGAATGTGTACTGCCACAATCAATCAAGGTTTTGAACCCTTTACCTTGATAGTCCAACGCTGTCTGAATCACCGAGAACTGGCGATTCAGCCCTTTCTTGTGTAAAGCAGCGTGGACTGTCGCTCTTTCGATCTCTGCTTCCATGGTTGGATCTTCTTCTTCCCCTCCTTCGCACATTTGCCTATTGGCAATGCAGGCAGTTCTTCCTCTTCCTCGGGTAGCAGCTCCTTGACCACGGCCTGTTCCTTGGAAAGGCGCTTGGCAATGTCCTCCGCCGAGCTTGGGACATTGCCTCTTGAAGTGACCGGGTTCGTTGCAGTGGAAACAACGGAGGTTTCAGCCATTACTTTGAGTCGGAACAAAGTTGTTGACATTATTCATCCTTGCTTTCGTTCTTTGTCCCTGATTATGACCTTGAACTCTCTTCATTTGAGGTCTGAATGCTCCTCTGTTCGGGTCATTATAAGACTAAGTTTTGTTACCCCTTGGTCTAGCTTGCACCTCCTGAATTATAGGTGCCACTCGAATGAGTGCATCCTGAAGATCTGATGTACGCATAGATTCGAGACGGATATTTACTGGTGGATTTAAACCCACACAAAATTTGGACACTTGCTGTGTCATGTCCATCTGCGGCACATACTTTAAAAGTGAGAGGAATTTAGAGTAGTATGCGTCAAGAGTGAGTCCTAGCTATTTTAGCTCATAGAACTCATTCATTTTCTGTGTGCGATATGCAAGTGGCAAGTATCTACCCTGCACAGCTTTCTTCAGCTTCTCCCAGGTAACGGATCCCTCTGCAATCCCTTGATCCCTGCACCATTGCTTCCACCAAAGTTTGGCTTCGCTGGTGAGCTTTAACTTGGCGAGCATAGCCTGATTGGTGGGTGCAGTACCGGCTGCTTCTAAATAATCCTCCATGGATTCAATCCAAATTTCAGCATCAGCCTGGACGAATCTGCCTCTCCTGTCAAACTCGGGTTGCTTAATCTGCTTGAGAAGGAACTTCTTCTCCTAGATCACAGCAGTACTAGATGTAGGAGGCGAATTAGGAACCTGTACCTGGGGTTGTGCTTGAATAAAGGCCTCATAGACGCACATTTAGACACGATTTTTAAATATAGAGAAATTCTTTTGGGCGCGTCTATCCGCCCGTCTATTTGCACGTCTACCATTTCACGTCTATAATTGCATGTATCAACGAATTTACATGCACAAATAGACGCGCAATAGACGCACATATACACGCGCATATAGACACGCTGGTAGACGCGCTTTTACAAGCACTGATAGACACGAACGAAAAACAAAAAAGTCATTTTAAAAAAAAGATATTTAATTTCTTTTTTAAATTTGAATTATGGAGCGCGTGTATAAACACGTGCAGTCTGTATTATAGACGCGCATATAAACGCGAATTATCTGCAATTTAGACGCGTTGATATATGCGCAAAACAGAACTAGAAAAAAAAAACCAGAGAGCATGTGGTTGCTTTTCAACCACATGCTCTCTGGTTTTTTTTCCCCCCTCCCATACATCAGATTGTGTATTTGGGAAAAAGACAATGTATCTTACGGGCACGAGAATTGAAAATAAAAGTCCATGTATTCATTATATATCAAAAGCATTTACAAGGGAAGTTTAAGTGCTTGCAACCTAAAGCGTGGCCGCAAGCAATATGCTCAAAGAGATATCATACATATACAAGAAAAGAAGGCCTCATGAGGAGGTATGGTGCTCCTCTACAAATCTAAAGAGGAAACATCTTCGCTAGTACCACCATGGCTACTAGCATTGCTATCCCCCTCCTCGCTATGCTCCACATCCGGGTTCGCCTACACACACAAAAGATCAGGGTTGCTTACATAGACAAGGTGGAGAAAAAGTTATAATTAGCTATACTTTTAATAGGAAAGTAAGAAAAACATACCTCCTCTGGCTGTCGAATCCTCATGGCCCGGTTGTATTGCTCCTCAGTGATGAGACTCTCCTCATAAAAGTGAAGCCATGTCGCTGCGCGGTTATGGCCTCGATGGTAACCTACCTCTCTAGGAGTAGGTGTCCTACCAATGATGGTAGTCTGCAAAACAATAGAGATATACAAACAATTATGAGTCACAATATATTAGACTAAAATATATAAATAATTGAAAGAAATATAAATTTAAAAAAACTAGAAATCAAAATATACTTACAAACTCTGCCTCCCATGACTCTCTGCCGCCCAATCCGTAATGCGATGATCCCATGGTTTCCATTTGGATCCGTCGCGCCTCTACGTGGTGGCGACTCTTCACTTTCTCAGCTGCTTTCTTCCACTCGATGCGGTGGCACATAGGTGGTTAGCTATAGGCTCCACGCCCCTCCTCTAGTCTCCGCAATGAGTCCCTGGCCCGTGTCATGAGGTGGGATCTTTTGTTGTGAAGCATATCCCTCACTTTTGTACGTCCCCAATCATCCGAGAATCGCTGACCCTCAGGATTTGGGTACCTCCTATGGACTACCCTCAACACCTCCTTCCACAAGCCGCTTTTCTGATTTTTGAAGGCAATGAAACAATCTTTATACGTCGCATGCACGATGCTCCTCATGTATGCCATTACATCCCTTCCCTCATCATCATGAAAGATGCCACCAGCATCTGTAACTCTATAGTACTGGCATACAACCTCCTCTACATGATCTACTGGTGAGAGTGATCACTTGGCACCTCCTAGACAACCCCCACACAAGCCTCGTCCTCCCCCTCAACTCTCCCTCCTCGCTCTCTATCGACTACCCTCTGCCTCGCTGGATGCATGAGCGATTGCAGATGCACGTGCTTCTGCAGATGCTTGTGCTTCAGCTGATGCACGTGGAGCACGTGGAGTACCTGCATATGGAGTACCTGCATATGGAGTACCTGCATGTGGAGTCTAGGATGTAGTGCCAGGAAAAGACGCTGGAGACGTCCCAGACATGACACTGAATACCTCGTCCGCTGTGGGAGAGCGGCCAAGGTGTCTGGTCATCTCTCCCATGAAGTCTTCCCTACTAGGAAAACCTCCAAAAAATGCATTGATCCCCCTGCCAAAGGAGGCCAATGTATCATTCATGCGATCCACATCCGGGTCATTGCTAGATGAACCAAGATACGACATGTAATATTTCCACCCGTGAATATTGACGTCCCGCACACGACGTAAACCTTGTGCAAAGGTTATCTCTTGCATTGAAAATTATTGGCAGTGTAATGTGTGACCCGCACGCGAGAAATGGGGTCCTCCGCATTGGTAAATCAAAACCGAAAGTTCAAAACCGCAAGTCTCGCAAAAACACCCTCTTGGGAGGGGCAACTTGAATAATTCAAAGCAATTTTTTTTTCTTTTATCCCTTTTTCCCCAGCCGATGCACGACTGGAGAAAAGGGAGTGTGGGAGAGATGGACTTGGGGGAGTCGTGGACTCCATGGAGAAGGGGGAACCCATGCAAGGGCCACGTGGGGGAGCCCTTCTCTCCCCCCCCCCCCCCCCCATGCCTATAAAAACATCCATTATGAGCTTGGAAGGAGAGGAGGCGACGGTGCTGTGAGAAGGGAAGAAGGGACGCTGCTGCCATCGCCGCCGTGCAGGAAGCCGCCAGGCAGCTACAGTCCGCCAGCCCGCCACAGTCCGCCGCCATCCTCGCCTTCTTCACGACCCCTTTCCAATCATTGGTACCCCCCCCCCCGACGTTGCTGCAGGGCCCAAAAGCTTCTTAGAAGCTTCTTAGAAGCTTCTTAAGAAGCTTCTAAGGATTAAGGCCATAGGCCTTGATCCTATGCAACTTCTCGGTTTTTGAATATGGTTAGGGAAATTCCTATTCCCAAGCGAGGAGAAGATATCGATCTCCTAGTCGTCTCGAAAAGCAAGGGTAAAGGATAAGAGGGAATCTGCGGAGGCCGTAACCACGACCACTATGGCTCCCAAGAAGCTGCAAGGCGCGCCTGCGGGAGGTTCATCTCCAAGCATTCAAGTGGATATCTCCTCGAGCCCACAGACCCAGGTTTTTATGATTTCGATTCTACGCGAAAGTAATGCATTAGGTATGATAACTCTTACGGGATAGAAAGCACCTATGCATGTTCAAATTTATCAAGCCGAATAAAAAGGAAATTGAGGGAAATTTGTCTATTATCTCGTGACATGAAATGGAGTTAATAATAATTTCAATATGATGATCGTGAGTGGTCTATCATCTTACGACCTTAGTAATATGTTGCCTTATCATGCATTTCAAAGAAAGAGTCTAGAACACCTACCGCCTATCATTATAAGGCTAAAGTTATTAAGTGTATTTTGACTAGACATGGAAAGAATAAGCTTATGTCGCAATTTAGGAAAAATCTTTATTGTAATGGTTCATGGCGAAAAATTGTTAGCACCCGTAGGAGGTTATCCGAAAAGTAATGGTGGCATATCACAAATTGAATCTAGGGATTGACATGTGGCATGTGCTCACAAGAAAGAATATACCAACACTAACTCTACAATAATCTCAATTAACTACGTTGTAGTTATGCATGTTGCACTTTCATCGTACATAAAAATTCATTCATCAAGTGTTGCCTTTGGGAAAGGTTGTAGGATTTAAACAAGCATGAGATTCTAAAGTGAAGATAACAAGGTAGTAGACATGATTATTTGAAGTAAGGCCTAGTAGGTCCTAAGAAAGTTGGTATCCATCTTATCATGTGTTTTTTTTCTTACCAATAATAGAGTGAGTCGCATGTTTACATGTATTGTGGTAGTCGAGGCCATTTTTCTTCTTTAGATCTAGTTTATTATCTCTAGGAAGGATTCATCCTTGTCGCGAGACAAGCATAGTGAATTACCCAAATCACCTAGCCACAAAGGATTTCGTATCCGCATGAATCAGTCAATACGATAGATACCCCAAACACTAGCTAGGGATTAGCAAGTTAAGGATTCGGCCAAGTTTTCCCATTGTCGCTAAATCGGAACCTTCAAACCCAATAGTCCTAACCATATTCCCAAAATGTTAAGCTAATTGGATGCTCATGTAAACAATAATCTAGGATTCCTACCTTAAGGACCAAGCGTTCAAAATGATGAAACTCGAATTGAGTTAGGAACCCTAGGACTAAACATTGTCGATTTAGTGAAATTAAGGATGGGGTGGGTAAAAAGACACCCTAGACCCTCCTTCTCGTCTGAAGTTAATTCCGTGACCTGAATACGCCATTCATTAGGCGAAATGATCTCTTGGAATGGAGGCAACACTGTGCAATAAGTTGCAACGTCACTTAGCCTTGCGGGTTGATCGTAAGAAGTTTTGCCACTCCTTGGAATAAGGTTGGCAAGTTCTTGCGCAAGTTTAACTTGCAAGGGGAAAGGGTAGTCATCCTCTTGCTCTATCCTCATTAGGGAAAATTTGCCAAGTTAAGGGGAAGCTAGGTATTTGCTTGGACGCAAATGATTGGTCAATAAACCAAAGCGACATGGTCGCCGGAATCTACCATTAACAGAACCTAAAAGTATTGACAGGGTATGACCCTAACCCAAAGACGATAGGAATCTTGCCATGCTGCAATTGATTCCGGATCGAATGCGGGATGCATTCGGAAAGAAGGAGTCACTCCTTAACAGTTTGCCAGCTAAACGTCCACGGGAATTGATTGTGCTTGTAACAATTTAGAAAGCACTGTTTGCATTGTTTGTTCAAGGAACTAAAGGATGAAAGATATATAAATGCTTCAGGTTGAAGGCCTGAAGGGAGTGGCAGCTCAGTTACCCCCGACTGCCTGCCTGACCCTAACCAAGGGGGTTGTTGACCGCGCCGGGAACGTGGACCGAACCCGCCGTG
This sequence comes from Lygodium microphyllum, assembly GCF_053477565.2. Classification (NCBI taxonomy): domain Eukaryota; kingdom Viridiplantae; phylum Streptophyta; class Polypodiopsida; order Schizaeales; family Lygodiaceae; genus Lygodium; species Lygodium microphyllum. The sequence continues at coordinate 97,203,844 of NC_141149.1, read as the reverse complement.
TGAGGTCTTTCCGTTGAGCTCTACTTGGAGCAGGAGGACGCTTGGGTGCCAGGGGGGGCTCTGGTCGTAAATCCCTCGCCTTCCGGGTCCTGCACAAGAGGCTAACGTGACTCGGGATTGGATCTCGAGGCCCGCATACTAGTCTACGGGCAGAAGCTTGGAATAGTGATCCCTGGTGGATTACTGGATAGCCTTCGGGTGGATTATAGACAAGCCTACGGGCGGAACTCCTTGTATTTCAAAAATAAAAGGATAAAATGATAATAAAGAAGTTGTTTGACATTGTTTTCTTTATGTCCTGTGATAAGATTACGTGAAGGAACCAGTGCTTAACAGGGCTAATCAAAGAAGCTGTTTGTTATATGTCAAATTAATGTGGTAGGTAATTACATAACTAAAACAAATCGAGGAAAGTGCGGAGGATGGACCATGGGTCCGTCCTATGTATGGGTGGTCCCGGTTAGCCGGGAACTTTTCTCAAAATCTTCGACGAACAGAGGGATGATCATCATCGCCGAAACAAATAACGAGAACGATGACTTAGAATTACCTATTACCCGATTCACGCTGTTTTAGGGGAATGGAATGGGACTATGCCTTATGGCAGAGAGGTCGAGCCTTGCATCCCTCTCGTTTCCCATTCTCCTTGAACCAAGTGCAGCATGAATCCGCTTCGGACCTGGCGTTTCTGCGTAAAGTAGTTCGCTCGGGTCTGACGCTAGTTGCTGCTAGTTAACGGCCAAACAGGAAAAACCTTAATTCCGGTCGATCCTAGGTGGGAAACGGCCAGGACACTTCCGCTACGTGGCAGACGCGGGGAGACCTAGATTGCAAAACCCGTAACATTCCATGGGAGTGCCGGGTGGAGTTCTCTAGACAGCCTTTCCGATGGACTACCAAGACGTGTCCTAGAGGATTCTAGTGGACACGTTACAGTTGGTATCAGAGCCGACCAACGAACACAATATTAGGGAGTTTGGGAATCTCCCAATTCCCATTTTCTGAATACTAAAAAGGTGGCACACGGATAACATGCCCATAAGTTTCTCAAAACCATATGATGTGACCTATCATTGAAAAGCACTTGAAAAATGGAATCTATTGAGCTATAGAGTGCTTGATTTGGAGTTATACTGTTCAAGTTATGACAAATCCAAAGATTTGACCACGTGTCCCAAACTTATGGGAAATTCCCATATTCCTCAATATGGTGTTAACGACAGAATTGTTTTTTTTAAGATCTCAATAAAATGAAGAAATAAAATTGTTGCTCATCTTCAATACTGTCTTGCAGAACTATGAGGCGTGGAACAAGTTTTTGGTGTTCCGGATCATGTTTATGACTGCAATGCATTCTCCGCATTATAGGCAGAGAATTGAAATGATGAACATCCTGGAGCAGATTTATAATCCATCACCTTTATATATAGAACAAAGATGGACTGGGTCTTCAGGAATCTACTACATAGCTATCCACCGGTTCGCTTATTGACAAACCAACCTAAAGAGGATCAAGTGGTTGGAAGATATGAAAGTCGTGAAGCTGTTCATTTTTGTGGAAGCTCACGTAAATTCGACTCTGCATATTCAAGGTCGGAGGGTTGAATTGAACTCATATGTATATGAGGAAGTAACCCGTGTAATCCCAGCTGACAGGATTAAGGTATTGGGTCGCCATGGGAAGTATGGATTCCAGCGGAAAGGATATCCTGAGCTTCCGATGAATTATCGATTCCTAAAGATTCATGACCCAAAACCCTACTATTACACAGTTTCTGTAGACAAATCCAATACAATGTTGTTCTCCCCAAACTAAATGTAATGATTCGATTATCATCACATGAGATGTTGTATGAGGCTACGCCCATGTAAATATAAATAAGGACTTCTTTTATCAATATCCGATTGTGCATCAGGGTTGTTGCAAAAAGTTAAGTAGCTTCATGATTTACGAGATAGCTAAACTAAAGATAAGCTAATGTCAATTATCATACAATAATGTTAAGAAAACTTTTTATCCAGGCACAACCCCAGGAACAGGGTCCAAATTCACCCCCTACATCAAGTACTACTGTGATCCAGGAGAAGAAGTTCCTCCTCAAACAGATAAAGCCACCCGAGTTTGACGGGAGAGGCAGATTCGTCCAGTCGGATGCTGAGATTTGGATTGAATCTATGGAGGACTACTTCGAAGCAGCTGGTACTGCACCTACCAATCAGGCCATGCTCGCCAAATTAAAACTCACCGGTGAAGCCAGACTATGGTGGAAACAATGGTGCAGGGATCAAGGGATTTCAGAGGGGTCCATTACCTGGGAGAAGTTAAAGCAAGCCGTGCAAGGAAGATATTTGCCGCCTGCATATCGTACACAGAAAATGAATGAGTTCTATGAGCTAAAACAATTAGGACTCACCCTTGACGCATACTACTCTAAGTTTGTCTCACTCTTAAAGTATGCGCCACAAATGGACACGACACAGTAGGTGTCCAAATTTTGCGTAGGCTTAAATCCACCTGTAAATACCCGTCTCGAATCTATGCGTCCATCAGATCTTCAGGATGCACTCATTCGAGCGGCACCTATAATTCAGGAAGTGCAAGCTAAACCAAGGGGTATTAAGAATTGGTCTTATAGCGACTCGAACAGAGGTGCATTCAGACCCCAAGTTAAGAGAGTTCAAGGCCACAATCAGGGACAAAGGAAGAAAGCAAGGACAAATAACGTCAACAACTTTGTTCCTACTCACAGTAATGGCCGAAACCTCCGATGTTTCCACTGCAACGAGCTCGGTCACTTCAAAAGGCAATGTCCCAAGCTCAGCGAGGGATACCGTCAAGGTGCAGGCCGCGGTCAGGGAGCCGCCACCCGTGGAAGAGGAAGAGCTGCCTGCACTATCAATAGGCAAAGATGTGATGCAGAAGAAGGGGAAGATCCGACTATGGAAGCGGAATTCGAAAGAGCGACGGTCCATGCCGCTTTACACAAGAAGGGGCCGAATCGCCAGTTCTCAGTGATTCAAACACCGTCGAAATATCAAGGTAAAGGTTTCAAAACCTTGATTGATTGTGGCAGTACACATTCCTTTATCTCACCAGCGTGTGCTAAGAGATTAGGAATAGCCACAGTAGAAGCACCTACCCTACTTGTGGAATTGGCAAACGATCGTGAGGTAACTTGTACTAGGCAAACTGCTAAGGAGGAGTTCTATCTGGGAGGAAAGAAAACCTTAGTCAAATTCAGAGTCATGAACTTAGGTATCCATGAGTGCCTACTCAGGATGGATTGGCTTAAGCCTAATGACGCTCACATCCACTGTGGAAAGGGTCAAGTTTCCTTTCGAAACTCTGAAAGAGAGTTTGTTACAACTCAAGGTGAGGCAGGAGTGCCAAGGATCCAGTTAGCCAAAGTATCGCGGATCATAAAAGGGGTTAGGAAAGGATTACCTGTTTACTTGATCAAACTCAACAAGTTAGATCAAAAGAAAGAGTATCATGAGGAACCCTCTTGGCTAAAAGAATACGCTGACGTATTCCCTGAGGAATTAACTGAACTTCCACCTCCAAGGGAAGTTGATCATGAAATAAGGCTAATACCTGGAGCTGCGCCAATTGCAAAGAGACCTTATAGAATGTCTATTCCGGAAGCTATTGAGTTAAAAGAACAACTCAAGCAACTGTTAGAACAGGGTTACATCCGGCCTAGTAACTCACCATGGGGAGCTCCAGTTCTATTCCAGAAAAAGAAAGATGGGACACTTCGACTATGTATTGATTACCATGGGTTGAATCAATCAACAGTCAAGAACAAGTATCCTATTCCTAGAATAGATGAGCTTCTCGATCGCCTTCAAGGTGCAAAGATCTTCTCCAAAATTGATCTCAGGTCAGGTTACTATCAAATCAGGATCAAGGATGAAGATATTCCAAAAACGGCCTTCAATACAAGATATGGGCACTTTGAATTCTTGGTTATGTCATTCGGGCTTACAAATGCACCTGCCACCTTCAATAGATTAATGCAGGATATTTTTAGACCATATCTTGATGATTTTGTGCTTGTCTTCTTCGATGATACTTTAGTCTATTCTAAACAGGAAGAAGATCATGAATCTCAACTTCGGATTGTCCTTGAGACAATGAGGTCTCATAAGCTATATGCAAAAATGAAGAAGTGTGCATTCTTCAAACGTCAGATTGAATATCTAGGATTCATAGTATCATCAGAAGGAATATCAGTAGATCCAGCCAAAGTCAGAGATGTGCTTGAATGGCCAATACCAGTATCCGTCAAAGAGATACGTAGTTTTCTTGGCTTGACAGGATGGTATAGGGTTTTTATCAAAAACTATGCTTTGATTGCAGCACCTCTTACCGACTTACTAAAGAAGCAGACTTCTATTACATGGTCAACTCCCGAGCAAAATAGCTTCGACCAATTGAAGCAATGTTTGGTATCAGCACCTATTCTGAAACTTCCTGACCTCAATAAGGAGTTCGAGGTAGTAACTGATGCCAGCATTCTTGCCTTGGGGTGTGTTCTTATGCAGGAAGGTCATCCAATAGCATATTCTTCAAGGAAACTGAAGATCCATGAAAAGAATTATGCTACCCATGATCTTGAACTTTTAGTTGTCAAGCTTTGGAGACACTACTTGCTGGGTAACAAGTTTACACTAGTGACTGATCATAAAAAAAGTCTCAAGTGGAACTTTACCTAGAACAAGCTCAACATGAGGCAATGTCAGTGGATTGAAGTGCTGGAGGAGTGTGACCTTAAGATCAAGTACCGTCCAGGGAAAGAGAATGTAGTTGCCGATGCACTCAGTCGCAAGGCATTCCTAAATTCCCTAATCTTGCAGAATCCATCAACGGCCAGATCTCTGGCTACAAAGGTATCTATGCCAAGCAACCCTATTTTCGAACTAGCTAGAGAGGAAGCATGCCACGATCTAGCCTATCAAAGGATGCCAAGGAAAATCTCTATCGAGGACCAGGAACAAAAGCTAGAGGCTAAGTATCATGAATTCTCTATCAATAGTGGACTTGTCCACTATGGGACGAGAGTATATATACCAGCAAGCCAGTCACTTAAGTAGAAGATATTGTGGGAAGCTCATGATTCCCCTTTCTCAGGACATCCTGGCTATGCAAAAACTCTTAACGCAGTTAGGAAGAGCTACCACTGGGTGAAGCTCAAAGGTGACGTTCTCAAATATGTCACTGAATGTTTGTCTTGCCAACGTATCAAGGCTGAACATGTCATGATGCCAAGGAAATTGCAACCACTCGACATTCCCCAAATGAAATGGGAATTCATCAGTATGGATTTTGTGGTGGGCTTACCCCAAGTCCAAGGAGGATACAACTCCATTATGGTTGTAGTTGACATGCTTACCAAGGTTGCACACCTGATTCCAGTAAAGACAAACTATAAAGCCTCCGACATTGCAAGAGTGTTTATCAAAGAGATATTCAAGCTACATGGGCTACCTAGAAGGATCGTTAGCGATCGAGACTCTCTCTTCACTTCACACTTCTGGAGAGCTATCTTTGAAGCTATTGGAACTCAACTCTGTTTTAGCACTGCCTACCATCCCCAAACGGATGGACAAACAGAGCGAGTAAATCAAATCATTGAGGATATGCTTAGGGCTTACTGCTGTCGAGAGCTGAAGAGATGGATTCAATACTTGCCGTTAGTAGAATTTGCTTACAATGCTTCTTACCAGCAAAGCATTCAAATGACCCCTTTCCAGGCATTGTATGGTCATGATTGTCGAAGTCCCCTAAACTTTTCTGATCCTACCCTAAGGGTGGAAGCTTCAAGACAAATGTTGGAGGACATGGATGACCAAATAAGGTCAATAAGACAAGACATACAAGCAGCCAAAGATAGACAAAAGGCATATGTGGATTTGAAACGCCAAGAGAGGTTCTTCGGAGAAGGAGACATGGTCTTCATTCGTGTACGGCCGAAAAAGAGTTCTCTATCTCTAGGACAATGCAAGAAGCTAAGTCCAAGGTATTGTGGGCCGTATAAAATCCTCAAATGTCTGGGACCCAATGCTTATAAATTGCAACTTCCGGATAACCTAAAAGTTCACAATGTATTCCATATTAGTCTCTTAAAAAAATATGTACCCAACCCAAATCATGTACTTGATGACCAACAAATTGTAATGCCTAGTCAAGGAGTCCTTGAACTAAGACCGGAAAAGATTTTAGATGTCAGGGAGAGACAATTGAGATCTAGAACCTTGAAAGAATGCCTCGTCCAGTGGAAAGATTATCCCGAAGAGGATGCTACCTGGATGGATGAAAACTCTCTCAATCTTCAATATCCCCAGTTTATCTCGAGATGAGGACATCTCGATTCTTCTAAGGGGGAGAGAATGTAATATTCCCACCCGTGAATATTGACGTCCCGCACACGACGTAAACCTTGTGCAAAGGTTATCTCTTGCATTGAAAATTATTGGCAGTGTAATGTGTGACCCGCACGCGAGAAATGGGGTCCTCCGCATTGGTAAATCAAAACCAAAAGTTCAAAACCGCAAGTCTCACAAAAACACCCTCTTGGGAGGGGCAACTTGAATAATTCAAAGCAAATTTTTTTACTTTTATCCCTTTTTCCCCAGCCGATGCACGATTGGAGAAAAGGGAGTGTGGGAGAGATGGACTTGGGGGAGTCGTGGACTCCATGGAGAAGGGGGAACCCATGCAAGGGCCACGTGGGGGAGCCCTTCTCTCCCCCCCCCCCATGCCTATAAAAACATCCATTATGAGCTTGGAAGGAGAGGAGGCGACGGTGCTGTGAGAAGGGAAGAAGGGACGCTGCTGCCATCGCCGCCGTGCAGGAAGCCGCCAGGCCGCTACAGTCCGCCAGCCCGCCACAGTCCGCCGCCATCCTCGCCTTCTTCACGACCCCTTTCCAATCATTGGTACCCCCCCCCCCCCCCCCCGACGTTGCTGCAGGGCCCAGAAGCTTCTAAGGATTAAGGCCATAGGCCTTGATCCTATGCAACTTCTCGGTTTTTGAATACGGTTAGGGAAATTCCTATTCCCAAGCGAGGAGAAGATATCGATCTCCTAGTCGTCTCGAAAAGCAAGGGTAAAGGATAAGAGGGAATCTGCGGAGGCCATAACCACGACCACTATGGCTCCCAAGAAGCTGCAAGGCGCGCCTGCGGGAGGTTCATCTCCAAGCATTCAAGTGGATATCTCCCCGAGCCCACAGACCCAGGTTTTTATGATTTCGATTCTACGCGAAAGTAATGCATTAGGTATGATAACTCTTACGGGATAGAAAGCACCTATGCATGTTCAAATTTATCAAGCCGAATAAAAAGGAAATTGAGGGAAATTTGTCTATTATCTCGTGACATGAAATGGAGTTAATAATAATTTCAATATGATGATCGTGAGTGGTCTATCATCTTACGACCTTAGTAATATGTTGCCTTATCATGCATTTCAAAGAAAGAGTCTAGAACACCTACCGCCTATCATTATAAGGCTAAAGTTATTAAGTGTATTTTGACTAGACATGGAAATAATAAGCTTATGTCGCAATTTAGGAAAAATCTTTATTGTAATGGTTCATGGCGAGAAATTGTTAGCACCCGTAGGAGGTTATCCGAAAAGTAATGGTGGCATATCACAAATTGAATCTAGGGATTGGCATGTGGCATGTGCTCGCAAGAAAGAATATACCAACACTAACTCTACAATAATCTCAATTAACTACGTTGTAGTTATGCATGTTGCACTTTCATTGTACATAAAAATTCATTCATCAAGTGTTGCCTTTGGGAAAGGTTGTAGGATTTAAACAAGCATGAGATTCTAAAGTGAAGATAACAAGGTAGTAGACATGATTATTTGAAGTAAGGCCTAGTAGGTCCTAAGAAAGTTGGTATCCATCTTATCATGTGTTTTTTTTCTTACCAATAATAGAGTGAGTCGCATGTTTACATGTATTGTGGTAGTCGAGGCCATTTTTCTTCTTTAGATCTAGTTTATTATCTCTAGGAAGGATTCATCCTTGTCGCGAGACAAGCATAGTGAATTACCCAAATCACCTAGCCACAAAGGATTTCGTATCCGCATGAATCAGTCAATACGATAGATACCCCAAACACTAGCTAGGGATTAGCAAGTTAAGGATTCGGCCAAGTTTTCCCATTGTCGCTAAATCGGAACCTTCAAACCCAATAGTCCTAACCATATTCCCAAAATGTTAAGCTAATTGGATGCTCATGTAAACAATAATCTAGGATTCCTACCTTAAGGACCAAGCGTTCAAAATGATGAAACTCGAATTGAGTTAGGAACCCTAGGACTAAACATTGTCGATTTAGTGAAATTAAGGATGGGGTGGGTAAAAAGACACCCTAGACCCTCCTTCTCGTTTGAAGTTAATTCCGTGACCTGAATACGCCATTCATTAGGCGAAATGATCTCTTGGAATGGAGGCAACATTGTGCAATAAGTTGCAACGTCACTTAGCCTTGCGGGTTGATCGTAAGAAGTTTTGCCACTCCTTGGAATAAGGTTGGCAAGTTCTTGCGCAAGTTTAACTTGCAAGGGGAAAGGGTAGTCATCCTCTTGCTCTATCCTCATTAGGGAAAATTTGCCAAGTTAAGGGGAAGCTAGGTATTTGCTTGGACGCAAATGATTGGTCAATAAACCAAAGCGACATGGTCGCCGGAATCTACCATTAACAGAACCTAAAAGTATTGACAGGGTATGACCCTAACCCAAAGACGATAGGAATCTTGCCATGCTGCAATTGATTCCGGATCGAATGCGGGATGCATTCGGAAAGAAGGAGTCACTCCTTAATAGTTTGCCAGCTAAACGTCCACGGGAATTGATTGTGCTTGTAACAATTTAGAAAGCACTGTTTGCATTGTTTGTTCAAGGAACTAAAGGATGAAAGATATATAAATGCTTCAGGTTGAAGGCCTGAAGGGAGTGGCAGCTCAGTTACCCCCGACTGCCTGCCTAACCCTAACCAAGGGGGTTGTTGACCGCGCCGGGAACGTGGACCGAACCCGCCGTGTGAGGTCTTTCCGTTGAGCTCTACTTGGAGCAGGAGGACGCTTGGGTGCCAGGGGGGGCTCTGGCCGTAAATCCCTCGCCTTCCGGGTCCTGCACAAGAGGCTAACGTGACTCGGGATTGGATCTCGAGGCCCGCATACTAGTCTACGGGCAGAAGCTTGGAATAGTGATCCCTGGTGGATTACTGGATAGCCTTCGGGCGGATTATAGACAAGCCTACGGGCGGAACTCCTTGTATTTCAAAAATAAAAGGATAAAATGATAATAAAGAAGTTGTTTGACATTGTTTTCTTTATGTCCTGTGATAAGATTACGTGAAGGAACCAGTGCTTAACAGGGCTAATCAAAGAAGCTGTTTGTTATATGTCAAATTAATGTGGTAGGTAATTACATAACTAAAACAAACCGAGGAAAGTACGGAGGATGGACCATGGGTCCGTCCTATGGATGGGTGGTCCCGGTTAGCCGGGAACTTTTCTCAAAATCTTCGACGAACAGAGGGATGATCATCATCGTCGAAACAAATAACGAGAACGATGACTTAGAATTACCTATTACCCGATTCACGCTGTTTTAGGGGAACGGAATGGGACTATGCCTTATGGCAGAGAGGTCGAGCCTTGCATCCCTCTCGTTTCCCATTCTCCTTGAACCAAGTGCAGCATGAATCCACTTCGGACCTGGCGTTTCTGCGTAAAGTAGTTCGCTCGGGTTTGACGCTAGTTGCTGCTAGTTAACGACCAAACAGGAAAAACCTTAATTCCGATCGATCCTAGGTGGGAAACGGCCAGGACACTTCCACTACGTGGCAGACGCGGGGAGACCTAGATTGCAAAACCCGTAACATTCCATGGGAGTGCCGGGTGGAGTTCTCTAGACAGCCTTTCCGATGGACTGCCAAGACGTGTCCTAGAGGATTCTAGTGGACACGTTACACGACATCTGTAAAAAAAACACAAGAAAAAGACAAATTTATTTTGCATACAAAAAATCATATATTACCTACATTTTCAAAGAGCTTTCTTTAGACATTGAGCATAACACTTAAGTGCTAGTGCTTCTCTTAAACAAGAAAACGGATAAACACAAACATGGGATTTGTCACATTCATCATTGCAAAAATATATTGTTTACTATCAGAACTGGGAGACCTGGCGCGTGTATTCCCGCATCTAAATTGCAGGTTAGACGCGCCCTCAGATGCGTCCCAGAGTGAACCTTCTGTCCAGCGCGTCTATCTGCGCATCTAAGATGCAGCACAGACGCGCTGTCAGATGCGCATTCCAGGTCAATGCGCATGTATAATCGCGTGTAGTCAGCAGGTTAACCTTCTGTGCAGCGCGTGTATCATCGCGTGTACACTGCAGAGCATATGCGCCAGCACACGTGCACTAAGACGCGCTCTCAGACGCTCTGAGAGGAAAAAAATTTTGCGTCTATGTCTGCGTCTACACTGAGATGTAGACGCGCTATCAGACGCGCTCGGTCGGCCGATTTTAGGCGGACGACCACCATTGATGATTTACAAAATGCAATACATAATGGAATCACAAATTCTAAATACACAGACAGAGCAGAGAGAGGAAGAGAGAAACAAAGAGAGAGAGACAGAGAGAGAGAGAGAGAGAGAGACTCACCTTGGGTGTTTGGTGTGGCGGGTGGTGGCGCTTCTTCCTTCTCCTTCTTCCTCTCCTTGGTAAGTTACCCTCCCTTGATGCTTGCTTGCTTGCTTGCTGCTTCTTCTTGTTCTCCTCTTTCTTGTTCTCTCTTTCTTGTTCTCTCTTTCTTCCTCTCCTTGGCTTTTCTTTTTCCCTTCTTGTGTGTTTGAAATGAAAGAAGAGGTGAGTCATGAGGAGGTGAGGCATGAAGAGACTAGGTAAGGCATGAAGAGAGTGCATGTTGGCTTAACTCAAGCTTCAAAACCGCAAAAAACGTAGGAAAGGAAAGGTGTAGTTTGAAAAGAAATGATTTAAGTATGGTTTGAATTTTGACGTGTGCGTCTATTTTCCGTGTATATGTGCGTCTATTGTTCAGATAGATGCGAATATAGACGCGAAGATAGACGCGAAAATAGATGCCAATATAGACGCATAGGTAAACGCGGATATAGACGTGCATTTGGGCTTTATCATAATTTTTTGTTTTTAAGATAAGTTTTGATAGTGAATTCTTATCATAAGTTTTAATGTATTTATGATGATTTTTGTGTATTTAAAATTGAGATCTTATGTAAACATATGAATGACAAATATTTTGATGTTGTCATAAATTAGGTTTATCATGTCAACGTCGTCATCACCTAGTGCAATGCAAGATGATGAGTCAATGAGCACATCCTCAAGTGAGGATGAAACATTGCGTCTTCATAATCGAGATGCATGGCTACGACAAAAAATTAAATGCATGTGTGATCGTTGTCGAGGGTGTATTTTTCGAGCACGTCTAGTTGCAATGTCACACCTCAGCTTGTATGGAGAATGGGACCGAGAAAAATCACCGATATTCATTGTTTTTTTTTACCACTAAGATTGCATGTCTATGTTACGGGAATTATATATCAACATACATGAAACTCCCTTTTGTGGTTGAGCAGGATACAGTGCCACATCCTTAGATGCTCCCTCCCGGACGTCGAGAGGCTGCAAAACGTGGACGCGAGAAGGCAGAGTCTTCAAGAAGAGTAGAGACTGACGACCATGATAGTAGCCCTCATGAAATGCCCCATCAAGTCGTAGAGGATGAGATTTTGGACAACATGGTACACCATCTATTTTCGCAACTGGTTCAGGGAGAAGGTCACTCTATGAAGCCAGATGATCCACTATATGTAGCATCATCTACTCCGTTGTATGAAGGTTGTACGTACTCCGTTCTTCGTGCGTCCCTAAAGATACTTAACTTGCAAACAGTTTATGGATGGAGTAATGTCAGTTTGGATGCGTTATTGAAGTAGGTATCAATTCAGTTTGGCTTATGAATCATAATATTAATTGTTCTATTTTGAAATCTGACAGAAATATATGTTGGTGGTTTTTTAACTCACTTTTAAAAATATATGTAAGTTATTATCACAAATGCTTCCAAAAGGAAACAAATTGCCAACTAAGAGAGAGCAAGCAAGACATTACTTGACATCTCTGGGAGGCCTCGATTTGTCAAAATCCATGCATGTGTCAATGATTGTTTCTTATTTCGTGGGATTCATGAGTTCGCACGAGAGTGTCCTGTTTGTGGCGAATCAAGATACGAAGTGGAGATGAAGTCAATGGATGTGCCTCGTAAGGTTTTGCGACATTTTCCGATTGTTCCACGTATAAAACTTATGTTCAAGTGTAAGTCTATTGGAAAGCTCATGTCATGGCATGCTATGATGGAAAATGGAGGATCCCTATAGACACACCGGCATGGCAACATATAGATTTGAGGATGACTTGAGGATGACCTCTATAGTACCTCAAGGAAAAGGAATGAGTAAAGTGCTAACAAAAGAAGAACTTCGTAAGTTAAATAGTTTTTGTGTGCTCAATAGTGATGTAATGAGCAAATGGGTGACACTATATAATGAACCAAGGGCAAGAAGAAAAAGCAAAAGACAAGAATTTCGCACTAGATATGGACGTAATGTCTCATTTCCAGATCATCTAAATGCGTTCCCACGTCATATTGATATAGATTGGTTACATGAGGAAATGAAGAGAATGGAAAAAGAGGAGGAAATTAATATATCTCAAGAAGAGTGGGAATATGCACAAGGTTGCTTATCAAAGGTGAGACATACTATCAATTAATCTGTTTCTATAAGTTTTATTTTATATAAATAATTTACGTGTTTGATCTTTTATCTTTTACTACTAGTGCACATTATTCAATGCACTTTGGTGTGAGAGTAAACATCTTCGAACTCAACGTATAGATGAAAAGAGAAATGCCCAGGATTGTGGTATCCTTGCTCGCTTCGAGGATGCCAATGGTACTGATGCCAGGAGGCATATTCCACGGTGGATTCCATGCCACGGTGGACTCCGTGAGGTTTTATGGTGGATTCCGTAAACTTAGATGACCCGAGCTCATACACAAAGTGGATTCTTTGTGTGAGAAGTTGATGGGGACGCCTGTCCTTTTCGGGCGTTTCATTAATTTAGTGTGTACATGGGTGATTCCATAGCGGGTGATTCCGCAAAATACATATTAAATTAATAAACGTTTATGAGTTTAGAGTGCGCACTCGTAATAAATTAAGGTTAGGATTTATTTCTAACCAGTTGATTTATTTATGTAGCTGAAGACTGCTAGGTATTCACTTTTGTCAGTTAATTGTATTATTTTACTAACGATTGTGAATGCTTCAGTTGATGTGTAGAGATAGCAGCAGTGGCGGAGGAAAGTATTGGAGTCTAGTGAGTGTTCGACCTATGGATTATATTTTGATAGGCGCCATGCCTATATTTTGTTATGTCTATTGAGGCATTGATTATTGATTATTATTTTGTATACGCCTATGCGCACGGATATGTTATTTCTATTTGGACATTGAGATTGGGCGTGCCAGACTCCATGGGCACTGTCCATTAGCTTTATTTCCTATTTTTGTAGAAAGCAAACTCAAAAGCTAAAAGCTTGTCATATTTTTGTAAATTGGGCTATTATTGAGCATGAAGATGGAAATATACATAAAATACATGCTTTGTGAAGCGCTCACACAAGGCATGGGGGGAGATTGAACCCAATTGGTCTCTTGCTTCTTGTCGTTCATGCTTTTACATTGTTTTTTGTGCAAAAAGGTAGAGTTCATTATTCTTGGGGACCTTCCGGGATTCACTACATGAGCATACAGCGATCAATCTGCGCACCAGTGGTATCAGAGCGGAGCTGAGATCAAGAGCTTCCAATCGCTACCCATCTCGAGCGAAGGCGGAGCTCCAGGAGCGATCGGGCTCTACAGTCAATCTCATCGTGAACCGTCCATACAGGCAGACTTGTGGCGATCAAGAACCCCTGTTTCTACTCTCAGATCGCGAAGGACCAGGCTATACAGGCAGAGGACCACGCATTCATCTCCTTCATCAAGTCTTCAAAAACCAGTGAGCAAACTCATAAACCAACTTTTTCAAAGCTTAATTGTTAAGCTTATAAGCTTTAAAAGAAGCTTGAAGCTTCAAATTCCTCATCGTGGTACAAGAGGAGGTCTCCGCGTTTTTCGCGACGTCAAAAAACGACCCCCCCCACGATTGCGCCGTTTACTGATTGCAAAGCCCCCCTTATTAAGCTTAATCTATTAAGCTTAATTCATTAAGCTTAATCAAGTTCCATAAGGTAGGCAAATCACCAAACTCCGGGTCTTGCGCACCAAAAATCAAGTCCTGCAAGTCGACTGGAATCAAGTCCTGCAAGTTCATCAAGTCGGCCTAATTTCTGCAAGTCTACAACTCTGCAAGTCGGCTAAGTCTGCAACTCTGCAAGTCAGACTAGTCAACCGAAGTCAGAACTGACTAGTGCTCAAAACTCCTAGAAGGGTTGTTCCTGCGCAGAAACTCTGAACTGCAAAGTTGTTCGTGGCAAGGTATTCTACCCATCCATAGGTCCGCTGAAGTATTTTCAGCAAACGAAGAAGGAAATATTGCAGATTTTCTGAAAATTGAGAAAGAAATACCCAAAAATACATAGCCTTGTAACCCCGAATTTGAGGTACGCTCATCTCGCTAACTTGATTTTGAGTGAGAAAGGTCTATTGAGTTTTACAGGATGACGATCCCACATATGAATGATCCTATGGCTGAAGACGACCTACCTGAGCCTACCATGGAACAAAAGCTAAATCTAATCATGCTGCAATTGGAAGAAGAACGAAGGGCTAAGCAAACATTGCAAGCGCAATTGACAAAATTGCAAAGAGCGTCCACCGACAAAGAAGAACCTCAAGCTGAAGATTTGATTCGACGTACCATCGACGCCACTCTTGAAGCTCAAACCATTCGCAAGGAATCAAAGATAAGTAAACGAAGTTTCAAATTTCGCACTTTCAATGGCATACGAGAAGGAAAGATTGTTTTATCATTCATTAGCCAGTTTGATGACTATTTCTATGAGGAAACTTATCCAGAAAAAGATAAAATCAAGTGTGTTACTAATCATTTGGTAGACAAAGCATCACTTTGGTGGACTGTAGTACGCAAGAGCATAGAATGTCCTGCTACTTGGGAAGATTTCAAGAAGAAGTTCATGCAGAATTTCCTTCCACCGCAATTTCATGAGAAGGCTATCAAGCAATGGAATTTACTTCAACAATGGGATCGTGAGCCTATTCCACAGTATACAGAGCGTTTTTGGAATGCACTCCTCCAGCTACGCATGTTTGAAGACGTACCAGAGACGACACATAAGCGGAAGTATATGTCTCGACTTCTTGGACATTACTACGCTAAAGTGAACATGTTCAAGCCTGCTACCCTTGAAGATGCCATCTCACTAGCTCACGACACTGAAGATAAGTTACGCGGTAGAGACAGACGACCACAGCAATTCCAAGCCAATGGTAATTATGGATCTAAACAATTCAATTCCAATTTTAGAAGGTTTAATCCAGGTCGTTTCTCATCACCATCTTTCCGCAAGAATTGGGCTAAACCACATGCATTACCATCCAATGTCAATCCAAATCTTAAGCCTATTCCACAAACAAATCCAAATGTACCCAGACTTCCAGCCATTTCAAATAATGTAACCAAAGCCAAGCCAATAGTATGCTATAAATGTCACCAGCCTGGGCATCTCGCAGCAAATTGTCATTCAAAGAAGCCACCAGCACATATCAACTATCTTGGAGCCATGGACGAAGACGAGCATGAGGATATACCTGATTTCACTGAAGACGAGGATGACACTACTACTACTTCCGACACTTTACCAGGTATGCCTACTCCACATTCATTATTCACTATGAAATGTTTGGTGCATGGAAAGGAAAAGACTATCTTGCATGATGACGGTAGTACTCATGACTTTATTTCAGCAAAATTGGTAAAGGAATTGAAATTACAGATTGTACCTACGCATTATCGCATAAAAGCTGCATTTTTAGGTACTAGGTATAATGGTACACAAGAAGTCCAAGAATCATTGCTATGGGTCTCCTAAATATCCTTTCAAATATTCTCCAAAAAAATATTTAAGATTGGCTATGTATTCCTAAAATTTGGAAGAATGTCTAATAGCTTGAAAATTTTTCAAAGTCATCATGTTTATTAGAATGTTGTGCTAGATTCTTAAAATATTTATTTAGACACGGGTTTTTTGAATATAAAGATTAAAGTTATAGGTGCAAATGTTGAGCTTTTTACAAAACCACTACACCATAATAGTGGGACATTGATTCTTCCCTAAATTTCCCCAATAGTTAATGCATTGCATCGAAACAGATATAAAAAGAGCTAGTACTTTAGAAATCTGATGTAGACTTGCATTTGGGACTCATAAGACACTCAAGAAAATATAAATTATCTTAAGAAAATCGTATTCCCATCATGTCTACACCTTGAACCCGAGGGAGTCCATATTATAGAATACGTAGGATACCACGTGAGTTCAGAATAAAGGGTATTATATTTAGTAAAACTTACAGGATTATATTTACAAAAGGGGATTTTTAATGACAATTTGAAAAAAAATATTAAGTTAAGTAAAGTAGAAGGGGCCATTTTAAGGCCATATAGCATGTAAAGAAAGGGTGTTTCCTAATATTCTTTGAATGTACGTTATATAGATGATTTCTTATAGGTGGAATCCCCAGGATCTTGAGTAACTTTTGTGCAAGCATTATAAGTTTCTTAGATGTAGTCCTAAGATTATCTCCTACTATAATTAGGATCCAAGCACATGTGATGTTAATGACCCATCTTGTACACTACAAGATATAGGCAGGCCTTATACCGACGTTTAAAGCGACGAAAATACAAACAATAAAATTTTCCCCCATCGTCGCAAAAAGCGTTGTTTGCGACGCGCATAGCGACGCCAATAGCGACGCGAGCACTAAAATTAGCGACGATAACAGGGATTAAAAAAATTTTGTGGCAGGGCAGCTAGCAGTGTGCTTTATGAGAGCCATACAAAATAGTTTCTGCACTACTGTGTACAAAGCACTTGCAAACAAAAAGAATATATACTAAAATCATAAAACTGATACATGAAATAAATACATGATCGTATAAAAAGTGATTGGTACAGTCATGACAGGATATCACTAATACATAGAACATGTCTATATAGATCAGGCGACTCAAAAATAAAGGTGTGTGAGCTCCAGGGATCCAAGGGCGAGCTACGCATCCTCATCCCCCGAAAGCTCGTCCCGCCACAAAGGAGCATCGAACGGACTCTGCAGAAAAAGAAAAAACACATCAGTCCACCATACAATAATGCATTCAAATATCTCATGGTAACTACGAACAACAAAGATGAGTGACTTACAGGGCCGCCGCATCTATACAATCAGTCGATCAATGCATTGAGACCGTGCCTCTCTGCATATCGAGTCTCAAGGCCAGTCAGATCGCGATTTGTAATGGACTGCTGCAAAGAAAACAAAATGCTAACTGTTAGAAACATGATTGTCAGTACAAAGAATATTTCAAAAAAACAAACAAGCAAAACAAAAGAAAAACTTACAAAGTTCTCCAAATATGTCCTGTGGCCGCCACTCCCAAGATGATGGACCACTCCGGCCTTGAGTCATGCCCTCGCCGCCTCGCGCTGCTGACTCCAACGTCCTGGAGAATCTGTAGCCTCCTCCCTCAGTCGGCGCCAGTCGTCTGCATCTAACCACTCGGGCTTTGCAGCCCCACTCTTGATTGCCTTGTGTGCGTCGGATCGTCTATGTGACATGTATGCATGCATGCAATCCATCATCTAGCCCGTAGAGAATCTATCTACTGCGGCTGGCACCGGAAACTCCTCGTGCAAGGATGCTATTATGTAGTCTTTGCTCCCCTCCAGTATGTTCTTCCAATGATCCAAGACGTTGTGCCGAAAAACTTGTTGGCACAACTCTCTCATGTGATCCATCACCCTCTTTCCCTCATCATTCATGATGATGGCTCCTGACCTACAATCAACCAGATATCCATAACCCCTAGGAGTCTGCCTAAGATGGGTTCTCTCCTTTCTGCATCCACGCTTGTGGGCATATCCAGGAGACCCCTCTGCATCCGGTGTATTGTCGGGGGTAATCTCTCTCAAAGTGGCACCCAAAGGGGTGCCACCTACTGACGGCTGTGCAAAAGCCGGAGTAACTGGAGTAGACGTCCCCATAGGTGTGACAAATCCTAGAGGTGACGCAGCTCCAGCTGAACAACGAGACGAAGACACCACATATGTGTCTCCACAGCAGCATCCCCCTGATCCCGATGCACTCCCTCCCTCTAGCCCAAGTGCTGAGCGCCGAGATCGTCTGCTCGAAGCCGAAGCATCCGATCGCGCTAAAGCAGATCTAGCAGAGTGCCCTGATGAAGAACGAGATAGCTCCTCGTCTGCCATCTCTCTGAATCTGGCGAGCTAGTCTAGAGACATGCGTGCGAAGATGTCCTGTAACTCCTCATCGCTCATCCCTCGACTCATCCTAAAAATGTTACCTGCACAGACAAAGAATGATATTAGAATAATCAATTTAAATCATACAAAGCAAAGTAATATAAATCATTTTTAAAAAATCTTACTTAAAATGCATATCTTATGTACCTTTATAAGAGATTGGTCAACGAATTGAGTAAGTGGATACTCCAAGTATGAAGTATCCTATGATCCCATATTAAGAGCTTGTTATTCTGCAAGATCCAACTGCTCAAATCGACTTTCAAATTCTCTTAACAATTTCGTAGCCACAAGACCCTTATTGGATTGTAAAACCCACTCTTGAAAAGTTTTTCAATCCTCTTTGGCTTTCAACTCTTGCTTGAGTTCGAATATTTGGCATTGCTACATGGCGATGATGCGGGTTTTTCCCAATTGGAAAGCCGCCACTGACTCTTTTTCTGTCATCAACTCAGCCAAACAGCCATCCTTTTTTCCTCCTTCGCTCTCTCTAGTTGGGAGAGCAGCTCAGCAACGTATTCGTCATAACTGGCTGGTGGTGTCATTGTTGTGTGGGTGGGGGTGGTTGAGGCCTCCATGCACGGACGCTTTTGGTCTTGCCTTGATTCAGCATCTGCAGTTGGCCTTTTTGGTCCCGTGGTCATAGTTTCCGTGCTTTTCCCTTGGGCCATTTCTTGCTGATGAAGTATTGCATCCAGGCCACCAGGTTGGACACTTCCAAGCTGGTGGGGATGTTAGGGGTGGGCGTAGTGGGTTCACTGGGGGATGCCATGAGGGTGGGGATGGGATGCAGGGGTGCTTTACCTTTTCCTTCTGGAACTGCGGGGAGCGTGGGTTCTAGTACCTGCATCCTGGAGCTAGGCCTCTCTTCCCTGGGCTGATTCCAGGCTTCTAGGTCATCCGCCCTGAACTGTTACTCAATGGACCGACGTGTAGCTTCGGCCAGGTCCTCCTCTCTTTCCTTCTTAACTCCTCGTCCTCCTCCGCAACTCTTCTTTTCCTTTCCTCCTCGGCCTTTTTTCATTCTTCCTCTAGTTTTTCTTTTTTCTCTTGCTCTTCTTTTTTT
Organism: Lygodium microphyllum; assembly: GCF_053477565.2. Classification (NCBI taxonomy): domain Eukaryota; kingdom Viridiplantae; phylum Streptophyta; class Polypodiopsida; order Schizaeales; family Lygodiaceae; genus Lygodium; species Lygodium microphyllum. The sequence continues at coordinate 97,184,129 of NC_141149.1, read as the reverse complement.
CTCCTTTCAGCCTCTTGCTTGGATGCCTTTTTAGCATGCTTGATTTGCTCTGTTGTCTCTTCTTCTTCCTACTTCCTCTTTTTTCTCTCTCCTCTATCTCCCTGAGGGATCGTCGTTTCGCTTTCTCTAAGTCCTCCGTCTCCTTTCTACAGCCTTCATCCTGTTTCTTTTTCTTCTGGGCTACTTTTTTCTTAGTCTCCTTAACCTATTTTTTGCTCTTCTGCTCTTTCCCTTCTTCCTCGGTCTCTGTCCTATTGTTGGACCTCTCTTGGTGTTGATGGGGAGGTGATCGGTCGGATGTTTCTCCCTCCCCCTCTTCTGCTTCCTTCACGGCCTCCTGGATAAGCGCTGTTAAGATGCCCTTGTATGCGATGAACGAGGCTTTGGAGGAGGCCCTTTTTCTTTCTGCGGCCTTTGACATCGAGGATTCTCCTCCTGCTGGCATGCAGCGGGCTGGAGGACGAGAATCAGAAACTCATGCAGATGCAGCAGGAGTACAAGCTCCTCCCGATGCAATATAAGGAACTGGAGTCAAAGTATAAGGAACTGGAGTCAAAGACTGCCACCATTGAGCAGATGATGGAGGAGCTGAACGCCAAGGAAGAGGAGAGGAGCCAAGAGAGGGAGCAACAATGAAAGGAGCTTGAGTCTATGACCGATCAGCTATGCCTCGGGAAGAAAGAACAAGACAACATGAGCAAAGAGCTCAGGGCCCAGGAGCATAAGCTCGTAACCCTAACTCAAAAGCAGGGGGAGAGCATGGAAGAAATGAGAAAAAGGGCCGAGGAATGGGCTACGTAGAACGTGGCACGGGTGAAGGCATTGGCACGGCATCTTGCCTTGGTGGAGAAGAAAAAAATCTTGGTAGAAAGCAAAGCGGACGCCGCCCAGATAGCCTCTTCACTGCCCAACAACAGACCTTCCTCAATACACTACTGGACACAACTCAACCAGAGGGAACGGAGCCGTTGGAGGTGGTGAAGAAGAAATTAAGCATCGCACGCAGAGCCCTGCATGCGAGGCTGCAGATGCCACCACAACCTGCAGAGGTAAGGCTAGGCCTAGAGGAGCAGCGAAAGTATCTACTACTGGCCGGCCTAACCCCCCAAGAGGCAGATGCCCTCGGCTTTGAAGAAATAGCACTACAAGAAAACCGGCAAGGGGAGGAAGTCGAACTCGAAATCGACCTTAACAAATTCAGAGAAGATGTAATCCCGCAGCCCCCCTCGCCGCACGAACAAGACCAGCAACAACCCGACCCGCCCCTAGACAAATAGGACACCCTCAAGGAGCGCTGGAAAAAGCTGGTGGAAGAAGCCAGAAAAAGGATGCAGGCCAAGCCAGTCGTGCAGTCATCCGCACCCCTCCCACCATGCCCCGAAGACCTCCCAATGCAATTCCACGCAGAACTAGTGGTGTGGGAATGGCAAGAAATGGAAAAGGACCCTTTCTCCTTCAGTTTCCTTATGCCTGATAGCCTGAGAAGGATCCTGCCATTCAAAGTGATGGAGGAGGTGATCGCAGCTAGCAGCCGACTAGGCCAAAGATGGCTGGAGGACAGGGCAAGGACCCCCACTTTGTGGGGCACGGAGGAGGCCGAATTTTGGCAAGACAAAATATACGAAGTGCCACACACGGTTAGGGGCTACGAATGCCAACCCCTACGGTGAGGCGAATATGTAATACCAACATGCATTTTGTAACACCCTACCCTACGAGTGCAACGACCCCACATTTATGGCATATTCCCGTAGGGTAGGCATGGATTTTGTAGCCACCCTCCATGGGAGGCATGACTTCCCCATCATCTACAATGCCAACGCCACTTCCTTTGAGGATGCTCTACTTTTTGATCTAGGAAGCCTGCCCGCCTCTATGACGTGTTTTCTCACTGAGTTCTCCTCCTGTCCAGATCCCACATTCATAACCACCTATAATTACCTTAGGCTTCTTAAACTCCTACTTAAGCAAGATCCGGCACCGCAAGAAAATAGCTTGCCTCCTCTCTTTTTTGATCCTAACGCTATTGATAGTTGCGCTATGACCTGCTTAATGATGAGGGCTAGCCTACTACCTTCATTTTGCCTAGCTCTCCTAGAGGATATGAGCGACAGCCAATTCACTAGGTGCAATCACCCCTTCCTATCCACCACCTCTCTCCATGTCCACATGAACCTGAAAGGGTACATGCAGAGCCACCAATTTTTACGCAAATCCATGTGCCCGCCCTCCCCTCCTCATTTCGACGATGAGAACTAGACTTGGCTGTCCTGCTCCTCATGTAATACTATCCCGAAATGTATCAAAAAAAAAAACACACGATCACTACACCTAGGGGTCCTTAAGTTAGGCGTGTCCAGTGACCTTGGTCGGCTGGCTTCACTCCTAACTCCCTAGCCCTTTTTGATCCCCCATGTCACGCTTAGGGCACATCAATGGCAGGACACACCTAGGGAGGTAATACTCACCTATGGTTAGACCTGTCCCCCTAAGCCACTGGCACCACACCCCCTTGGCACAAATGGGGTCCTCAAGTGTGGGACATCACCCGGGTTTGCCTGCAGTTAGACCCACTTCTCCATTACACTAGCACGAGCACATTGCACCAACACGCTGAGGACAGCACCCCCCTTAGGTAGAGCACTGCACCCTCTTCTTCAGGTACACCACAAACGCCCAACCACCAACTTCAGAGGCCCTCGTCCACCCATGCAATCCACTGAGCTGCTCCGAGAAACATCATTCTTGAGCTTCCCCAAGCAGCTGAGTCTACATGTGGTCCTCACCCTTACACCCACACCAAAGTGCCATGGGACTGGCACCTGTCTAGGAGGGGGGTAATGTTAACCCCAAGTCAAGGCAAAAAATGGAGGAAAAGCAAAGGAAGATGGAAAAAGAGCAAAGACACGCAAGCAGCCTCTAAAGATGAGCCGGGGCAAAAAGCACAACCTTAAAAGGAAAGGCGCTTCAAAAAACTCAAAAATTTCTTGGAAAAGAGCACTAGACTCCCTCCTGTGCCCATTGTAAAATATTAGACAAGTGTAGGCTAGAGGCACGAGGCTAAAAGAGAAAAATGGAACAAGGACCTTGCCACAATGGCCGGTCATGTAAAAAAAGGAATGGGTGCCCATGGGATTTTAGGATTTGTATATATAAATTTCAAAAAGTGAATAATAGATCATTCTTGTGTGTGGCCAAAAGTAGCTCTCCTCTTCTTCTTCTTCTTCTTCTTGCTTGCTTGAGCTTGTGCTTGAGAGAGGGAGTGTGAGAGTGTGAGTGTGTGAGGGTGAGGGACCGTGGGGTGGAGAAGCTCTCCATCTTCTCCTCTCTTCTTCTCTTCTCTTCTCTTCTCTTCCCTTGCTCGCGGTGATGGAGCTTGGAGCATGGAGCTTGAGGATGGAGCTTGCTTGAAGCTTGCACTTGGATTGTGGAGCTACCAAAGTGCGTGGGAGAGAAGGTAACTTGATCGGCATGGAGGTAAGCTCACTACACCTGTAGATATGGATGGCGCATCGGCTATGTGAGAGGTAGCCATTAGTGCTTGGCTTGGAACACTTGAAACAATAAGCGGTCCGTGGGTCTTGGTAGTTGAGCGAAAGCTCCCACATATAACAATGATGAGATGGATGATCTGTATGTGCACAATTATCACAAAGAGGAAAACTTTTGGACGAGCGAGGTTGCTTTGTAGTAACTCCATGCTCCTCATCATATTGACGTGCCCAGCAATCAAAAGCCACATGGCCTTTCTTATCACAATAAGAACAATGTTTGTTAGGATAAGCAAGACGAGAAGATTTACCACCTTGATTAGGGCGTCCACCCTGCTGAAAACGTGAATCGGGACACTTGCGAGCAACAAAAGCAGGATCAAAATCCCTTTGTTCGCGAGTGACCAAAACAGCATCAAATTTTTCCAAATGATGCTCATGACGTTGAGAATATTCAATAAGAGATATACATGCTTTGTCAAAGTGAATATCATCCTTGTTAGACAAAATAGTGATGATGTTGTCATATAAAGGATATTTGATGGTATGAAGAAGTTGAGTAACAATCTGATTTTTAGCAACAGGAGCGCCGGCAGTACCAAGCTAATTGATAATGTCTTTAAAAGCCTCGATATGAGAGTGCATAGAAGTACCAACCTTATATTGAAGATTCTTCAAACCAATTTGGAGATATAAAATTTCGATGACTGATTTCTTCTCAAACGTTGAGATAAGATACTTCCAAACAGCATGAGAGGTTTCCAAATGAAAGACATCCAACATAAGTGAGTCAAGAAGTACAAACAATATATAACGACGAGCCGCTTTGTCACGACGAATCCAATCAGTATGATCAATTTTCCATTGTTCAAATAACGGGTCATCAGTAATCAGAGAATTGTCATTCATCACATCAATAGGTTGAACTGGGCAAGACAGGTCGCCCAAAACAATATCAAGTAATTCGTCACCTTCAAGAAATAGCATCATCTTTGCTTTCCACCCATGAAAGCCTTGTCCTTGGAAGAAGGGAACCAAACGTTGGCTAGACGGATATCTGTTAACAATTACGCAATTGGCCATGCCTGTATCTCGAGAGAAAACAAATAAGATGAGATCGCAGAATCTGCAAACCATGAACAAGACGGGTGTAGTTGAGACACGTGACAATCAAAACAGGTGGTAGGTCAGCAGCAAAACAGTCTTTAAATTGTGAAAGAAATTGTGTGTGCCTAGGATGCAACTTATTTTCCTTAACTTCAATTTCATTCACCTAGATTAAATATGACTTGTTACTTTTTCTTAATGCACGTTTAGCTTGTGTATGACTAAGCAATGGAAAATTATCAAAAGTGTGCATACCATGCAATGTGATTTGTTTCCCATGAGAATGAATCTTCATTGAATGTGTGGAATACCACGACGGCGGCATGTAGTCGCCGATTTTGTCGCCTGATAGTATGTTCTCTCGCCGTCAATTGATGAAAGTTCATAAGCTTAAGCTTTTTAAGCTTATTAATCTTTAGTAATTTTTAATTGACACTCTGCTTGTCTGAGAAGAATAAGACTTAGCAAAGGAACTTCCCAGGTGGTCCTCCACCTGTAGAGGTTTGTCTTCGCGATCTGAGTGCGTAGCGGGGGGTTCTTCACCACCAGGAATGCGCTAGTATTGACGGATTGTCATGAGATTGACCGTAGAGCTGCATCATTCTAGGAGCTTTGCCTTCACGTGAGATGGTAAGTGATTGGAAGCTCTCGATCTCAGCTTCGATGTGATACCACTGGTGTGCAAATCAAATACCGTATGCATACGTAGGGAGTCCGGAAAGGTCCCCAAGAATAAAGAACTCTACTTTTTGCTCAAAAACCAAGAGAGAAAATTTGCATGACATGAAGCAAGAAGACTAATTGGGTACAATCTCTCCCCATGCATTATGTGAGTGCTCCGCACAAAATGTATTTAATATATTATTCATCTCCAAGCTAAAAAATAGCCAAAATTTACAATTAGCATGCTTTAGCTTTTTTTTTCTTTTTTCCAAATAAAAAATAAAGCAGTTGGGCGCCCAATGAGTCAAGGAGTGTCCAAATACAATGTCCAATAACAAATATTTAAATCGTGCATCCATGTACATACAAAATAATAGATACATGTCAAGCACTTTAATAAATAAGCGTGTTAAAATAAATATTGGCGCCACGCCCAAGATGTGCACCAATCAAAAATGATAATTTCCTGTAAATCACTTGAATACACGCTATCGCCCAGTGCTTCCCAGCACCACCGCCACCTGCTCTACACATCAACTGAAGCATTGACAATTGTTAGAAAATAATAAAAGTAAACTGACAAAAGTGAATACCTAGCAGTCTAATTCAGCTACAAAATAAATAAATAGGTTAGAACTCAATCATAACCTTAATTTATTACGAGTGCGCACTCTAAACTCATAAACATCCATTAATTTAAATATGTATTTTGTGGAATCACCCACTATGGAATTACCCACTTTCACATTAAATTAACGAGACGCCCGAAAAGGACAAGCGTCCCCATCGACTTTTCGCACAAGGAATCCACCTTGTGTATGAGCCCCGACAAATAAATGTAAGTTTACGGAATCTACCGCAAAAACCTCATAGAATCCACCGTGGAATATGCCCCTTGGCATCAATTATGGCTCTTTGAGAAAGAGCCTACTAGAATGGTATATCTTTAGTATATATTTGTTATTAGTATTCCATTATAATTTCAAAATGTAAATAATAAATACTCATCTCATATAGTGCATACATCAAAACACTAAGTTTATGATAGAATGAGTACCTCAATACTAATTGGGCGGATCTGTGTCATATATGCAAAATAAAAGGGAAAAGACTACTATTGGTTTAACACATGTGTTAGTAAAATCTAGTGCTACATATTTAGGTGTAATATTGATATCTAGATGGAGTGGAGACCATATAGCTCTTCACAAAACCAATATTAATCTTTATTATCAAGGACAATGACAAATCATAGTCTACTACCCTACATTTTTAAGAAGTATGGGAAAATATATCAAATAGAAGAATATATTTTACATTTAGGTATAGCATTCACTTTTTAATAGTCATCAAAGCCTTATACACTTTGATATTTTTCCGAGGGTGTTCCAAGTCACTGTTTAATCTTGTTGATGAATTTCACTAGCACGTGTTAAAACAGGAGTAATCTTTTTTGTTTTTTGCTATATATACAACACAGATCCATCTAGTTAGTATTAAGGTATTTGTTATATTGTAAACTTAGTTTTCTAATGTATGCACTATACGAGATGAGTATTTACTATTTTCCTTTTGAAAATTTAATAGGTTACCAAGCAACAAATATATATGAGAGATATACCATTATAGTAAGGTCTTTCTCAAAGAGCCAGAACAATTGAACAAGCTTACTTTCACTATTAAATCATCTAGGTGTAGACATTACATTGATGGAAGTGAAGGCTTAACAAATGATTCTCAAATTTTATGAGATTATCACCAAATACATGAAATATAAGAGAAAATTCCTAAGTGTACTCCTAAAAGTATGCCTTGGAAATGTTCACCATAGTTATGATTACCATAATGCATTATACTTCCCATTGATTGCCATCCCTATAATGCATCATATTTTACATAGTTAAAGCCTTTGAAAACACATGCATTGAAATAATCCTACATTTGTGATCATTATAAAAATGATTATTTTCATAGTTTGTGATCATTTCAATGCATCATAAACTCCCATTGTCTGTAATTAGCGTAATCCATCAAGTCTATAAGGAGAAGTAGAAAAAATATTGATAACAAGTGAGATTTGGGTGGAGCATCCAAACATATTTTGCAAATGTATATTCATTTGGTGTTTGAGTACAACATAGGTGTTCATGACATGAATGTTGAATACAGATCCATGGGATCAACAATGATATTATATATTGTATGGGGATTTGTTGGAGCTTGATATCACATCTTTTGATTTTGATTCAAAGATGACTAATCCATAGTGGAATAGTAAGTAAGGATTCTACAATGTGAGCCATTAATAATCACATGTGCTTCGATTCTAAATATAGTAGGACATCATCTCGGGACTACATCTCATATATTTTATTCTCATATGCTTTATTATACATGATCATATATTCACTCATGTTTTTTTTCTCTAGGTTGGAATAGTGATATCACTATCAAAGCTCCAATTGTTTCCTCTTCTTTATAAACAAGAGAATCAAAGTTTGAAGTAGATTGGATAATTAGTTTTAGAATTGGGCATATAAATCTAGTACTTGTTTTAGGATGTCTATTTAAGGGACATTGCCCAATTTGGAAAAGGTAAAGAAATCACTAGCTCACATGAATCGAATGATGTTAGACTCACATAGAATTTGTACATGATTATCCTTTTTAAATTCATAAATCTAGAATTATATAAACAAATGAGCTTCTAGATGTAAGTATCTAGAAATCGGATACTTTTTAAAAACATTATGATCAATAAATGCTAGATATTTTTTAAGGGTCTTATTTTAGATCATATTGAAAATGTATATGTTAGATTTTCACCTCTCTTAAAAAAGTATCTAATTTTGTGAGGTATGTCAAAAGATGCATCACTATGAATCAAAAAGCTAAATTTTGCTCTAGTTTTCGGCTAGGCAGGCTTACAAAGGGAATCCCCTTATGATGAGAAACATGCAACTTACCCAAAAGATTTGCAACTAAGTTTTTAACCTAGCATACAATTGTAGCATGTGCAGCATATATCCTCCCTATAAGAGACACTAATGTTGGGGGTAAAGGCGCCTCTGCCGTGCCGCCCCGTGTATTACTACACTGACAGTACCCGCCACTGCACACTGCAGGTGGCGGGCGCCCGTCACGTCACTTTATTCTTTATTCTTTTAGTGACAGTTTGAATCCGGTCACACATTGTGACTGTTGGAGTTCCCATTTCTTGTCTCTCTCTTTCTTGCTCTTGCTCTACCGCCATAGCTCGCGTGCAAGCTTCGATCCTTCTCACCTTTCAACTGGTATCAGAGCTTGGCATTCTCTTGCTCGAGCTCGACTCAGTGCTTCCCGACCTTCGCATCGACTCGCTTCACGCATTGGGTCTCCATCCCGGCAGCCATAGCCGACCTCTCGAGCTCTCGACTCTCCCCGGCTTCCCGAGCTCCATCCCGGCCTTCTTGAGCTTCATCAAGGCCTTGCTCTTGAGGTATTGCTTCAGCATTTGGAGGCATTTGAGTGTATTCTTAGTTTGAAACAGGGCAGGAACAAAGGGCAGCCACTCTTCTTGAGCTCCATAGCTTATATATTCCCTCCCCTTTGCATTGGGCCTTCATGGCTTGGTATGTGCCTACCTTGGGCCATCATTGAGCCCCCCCCAACCATCCTAACTCCACGTGATTGGCAGCAGCACTCAAGCCTCAACACGCTGAATATGGTGCCCATTTTCAGACTTTGACCTCCACGTTTTACAGCTGAATGCTTTGTTGCTCATGGAGCACTCATCATTGGCCTATTTGGAGGGCATTTGAGCCATTTTTGTGATGACAGGGGTATTAAGCGTCAGTTGACCGCCCCTTATACCCCACCCCAGAATGGTTTGGCTGAGCGCATGAACAGGACTATTCAGGAGCGTGTGCGCTCTATGCTTAGCCATGCAGGCCTACCCCAGAGTTTTTGGGCTGAGGCAGTTAGTACGGCAGTGCATGTCATAAACCGATCGCCTTCCAGTGGATTGGATTTCCAGGTTGCAGAGGAAGTTTGGGCTGGTAAGCCACCCTCTTATGCGCATCTCCGTGTCTTTGGATGTGAGGCATTCTGCCATGTGCCCAAGGATAAGAGGAGTAAATTGGATCCAAAGAGCATTAAATGCATATTCCTTGGCTATGGTGAGTCAGGAGAGATGGGCTATCGCCTATGGGATCTGCAGGTGCGGAAAATAGTACGCAGCCATGATGTCGTCTTCCATGAAGACAAGATGCACAAGCAGCCTGAGAAGGTGATTGAGATCCGTAGAGTGATCTTTCAGGAGGAGCCTAGAGCTCCAGCACAGCCAGTAGTACAGCCTGCACCAGTTCCTCCACAGGGCCAGGGTGTTGGACAGACAGTTAGACAGGCAGCAGAGCCTACGGTGAGACGGTCTGCTAGAGACAGATGTCCACCGGACAGATTTCAGCCCTCTATGCATTATGTTTTGGTTACAGATGCAGGAGAGCCTTTCACTTATGATGAGGCTATGCACAGGGGTGACAGTCACTCCTGGGAGAGGGCTATGCAGTTTGAGATAGACTCCCTGCATAAGAAAGAGAGTTGGGATTTGGTTGCCTTGCCTAAGGGCAAGAAGGCTTTGCCATGCAAGTGGGTGTACAAGCAAGCCGGCATACAAGGCTAGATTGGTAGCAAAGGGTTTTAAGTAGGAACATGGTGTGGACTTTGATGAGGTCTTCTCTCCTGTGGTTAAGATGACCACCCTGCGGTTAGTCTTGTCTTTGGTTGCACAGCTTGACTTAGATCTATATCAGATGGATGTCAAGACGGCTTTTCTACATGGGGACTTGCATGATGAGATCTATATGGATCAGCCTAAGGGCTTTGCAAAACCTGGCAGGGAGCACCTAGTGTGCAAGTTGAAGAAGAGCTTGTATGGCTTGAAGCAGGCACCTAGGGAATGGTATCATAAGTTTGATGCCTTTATGCAGTCACAGGGCTACAGCAGGAGTGCTATGGATCCGTGTCTTTATACGAAGAAAGCCGGTGATGGCAGTTTGCTTATCTTGGTACTCTATGTTGATGATATGCTGATAGCAGGGAAAGCTCATGATGAGCTAGATGCTCTTAAATCTCAGCTGAAGAAGAGCTTTGAGATGAAGGATTTGGGACAGGCCTCACATATACTTGGGATGCACATTAAGCGCGATAGGCATCAGGGGCTTTTGTATCTCTCACAGCGGGAGTACATTCATAAAGTCCTTGAGCGCTTCCGCATGCAGGACGTAAATCCTATTGGCTGTCCATTACCTTCTTATGTGAAGGTATCACAGGCCGATTGTTCGCAGATAGATGAGCAGAGGGCCGACATGGCCAAGATCCCTTATGCTTCAGCCGTGGGCAGTTTGATGTATGCCATGATAGCCACTCGTCCAGATATTGTGCATGCAGTTGGTGTTGTGGCACGCTATATGGCTACACTTGGCAGCAAACATTGGGATGCCGTGAAGGGTATCATGAGGTACCTGAAGGGCACAGCAGATATGTGTATTTACTATGGCAGCCAGGATACAGGGGTCGTGGGGTACACTGACTCCAATTTTGGATGTCATTTTGATGCTTTGGCTTGACATTGAGGTTGGGAGCTGATCATTCTCAGTTTTGAAATTGTCATTCACTGCATAACAGTGCTGGAAATAGGGCAACATCCCTGACACTGACATTTGTTCCTTATGCCTCATTCCATTGGAGCTATTTGATGCCCGTATGTGGTCTATTTCCTACACGGATGTATTAGGGATGTATGCATTTGGTTTGACCATGATTTTGGCTTGAATTCGGGGCTGAAATCTATTGTTTAGGACAGTAAATACATGCTGGAATAACAGTGGGCTGAAGGTACTTTACATGCTTTGGCACTTACCTACCGATACCAGATGTATGCTTTGAGCTTTGGCATGATGTCTCTGACATTTGGGGACGACTTGGAGCATATGTATGAGATTATGGGATGCTTTTGAGCTTCACATTAGCTCCATCTTCACTGGCATTTGGACCGACTTAGCATGCTCGTGGACCGCCTATGCCTCATGTCTCTACTTGACAGTTAGGCTTTTGCATTACATGCTTTGGTTCGTGACATATGCTATTTGGTTCGTGTATGCCATACAGACATTTGGAGCTTGGATTTGGATGTATTTGAGCATTCCCGGCTTACTTGATCACTGATCTTGGTTGGTATTTGGATGTCATTGAGTTGACCGAGAGCTTATTTGGGCTTATGTATTGCTTCATGGTTAATACGACCGGTGCTTCATGTACGTCATGCTCTCTTGGATGCGCTTGATGCATTGACAGGGTCACTTATCACTGGTGCTTTCTCTTGGGTGGTTTGAGCTTCTGAGCTCGCTTTGTACGCCTTTTGTGCCAGTGGGAGCATTTTACATGCTTGCTTGACCTTTGACAGTTGCATGCTATTGGGAGCACTTACATGTATTTGGAGCAGTTTATGTCTTGAGTAGCTACATACGCATTGAGACTTTGGGATCATACTCCGATCTTTATGGATATGCATTGATGTACTCTTGGTTCACAGGATGCTTATGAGCTGCGTCTCATATTTGGATCTTTCTCTTTGAGTAGACACCTATTTGTGTCAGGTTTTGGCAGTTACAAGAACACTTTGCCTAGAGTGTCTGGGGGTGTGCCTTTCACTGGAAGATGTTATTTTGACATGCTTTGGTGTTGAGCTCATGTTCTTTTCACTGTCATTGGCCTTGCTTATGTCCGTTTCATGCCGGATTTGGACCTAGCATTGTTTGCTTGACATTGGATCCTATTTTGGGACAGTTTGCTCTCTAGATTGCATATCTGCAATTTATTTATAGCAAGCAGTATTGGTGGACTGAGGTGTACTTTTCATGCTGAAATATCCTGATTTGGTGTACCCCACCTAGTACTAAGTGGGCAGCAACTTTTGGCACACTTTGCTCGCCCTTTGGACCCCGTTTTTGGTCATTTTTGGGAAGTTTCTGCAGTAAAATAGCAAGCAGTTTTGGACTGTTTGGGCATTTCCAACCTGCATAATGGCGTCATCTTCGCATGATAGTGCCATCTTTAACATTACAAAGTTGGATGGTACCAACTACTCTTACTGGAAGAGTCAAATATGGCAGGTCTTGGTGCAGAAATCTCAGATTAAGCCACTTCGGTTGAGTGGGGAGCAGCCTCAAACTATGGACAATGACGACTGGCTTGAACTTGATGAGCTATGCATATCCACGATTGTATTGTCTCTCACTGAACAGGTACATTATAATGTATTTGAGGAAGCACAGAGTGCATGGGACCTATGGAATAAGATCAAGAATCTTTATGATAAGAAAAGTCCAGCAAGTCAGATGTACTGGTTGAAGCAGCTTATGGATCTACGTATGAAGGATAATGCGACTATGTCTGCTCACCTGAGCCAGTTCCATGCTATACTGAAAAACCTGACTTCGCAGGATATCACCTTTGGAGAGGAAGTAACTCCTCTTTTCTTGCTTGGGACTCTGAATGAGTCATGGGATGTATTCCGCACTGCTCTTTGTGCCTCTAGTGCTACTCTAAAATTGGCAGATGTTGAGAGTGCTCTTCTTCAGGAAGAGGTGAATCGCAAAAACTTGGATGCCTCTCATGGTAGTCATGCTTTGACAGTTAGAGGCAGGAATGACAGGAATGATCGTGGTAATAACCGTGGCCGTGACTCACAGAAGGGTTGGTCTAAATCTCGTGGCAAGTCGCGTAGTAAGTCGCGTGGGCGCAATGCAAATGTCACTTGTCATCATTGTGGGAAAACGGGCCATATTAGACCACAGTGTCATGAGTTGCGCAATGAGAAGCGCAAGGATAAGGGGAAAGATAAAGTGCAGGAGAAGTCCTCTGATCGCAGCATGGTACCTGCGAAGTCCAGCGTCAAGATTGAGAAAATTAATGTCACGCAGACTGAGGAGTCCGATGGTGGTGATGAGTTTATACTTGCAGCTAGTTCTTCTGATGCTTCACACTTGACTGAGACATCTAGTATGTATGCACAGTGCTGGTTATTGGATTCAGGAGCATCCTTCCATGTGACGCCTTACCGTGAGTGGTTCCACTCTTACCGCACTATATCTGGTTCAGTCAGACTTGGAGACGACATGTCTCTTGATATTGTGGGCATGGGTGATATTCAGTTGCAGTTTTCCACTGGCAGTTCATTTTTGCTTAGGGATGTACGTCATGTACCTGCGCTTATGCGCAGTCTTATGTCTGCAGGATAGCTGGATGATGTAGGATTTCATGTATGTTTTGGGGATTCTGCCTGGAAGATTACTCGTGGCAGACTTGTACTTGCTAGAGGCGCCAAGGCTAGCAGCCTCTATCCTCTTGTTGTATCTGGGTCGTCAGTTGACCATGTTTTGGCAGTGGGTTCTATCTCACATGTATCACTTTGGCATGCTCGTTTAGGGCACATGTCTTTGAAGGGAATGAAAATGTTATTTGGTTTTGGGGGTAAAGGCGCCTTCGCCGTGCCGCCCTGTGTATTACTACACTGACAGTACCCGCCACTGCACATTGCAGGTGGCGGGTGCCGTCACTTTATTCTTTATTCTTTTAGTGACAGTTTGAATAAAGGAAGGCCCGGTCGCACATTGTGACTGTTGGAGTTCCCATTTCTTGTCTCTCTCTTTCTTGCTCTTGCTCTCCCGCCATAGCTCACGTGCAAGCTTCGATCCTTCTCACCTTTCAACTAATGCTTCAAAGTGAATTTGGTGTTTTTATAAGATAATAATATCACCTTATAAGTTGTGGGATTCGTATAACATTGCATTGAAGTATAATGTGTTAGAAAATGCAATGCCTATAAAGGACACATGCATGGATGACTTTAAGAAAATTACTTTATTACTATTGATAGCCAATAGCAAATCTTGAATGAATCTTAACAAAGGTAGAGAAGATGCCTCACATATCCATGAATATAAATCTACAAGTTATTGCAAATGCAGAATATTTTAAGAATATCTAGGAAATCCTTATTAGTCTTTCTTTAAACGTTTGTAAGAACAAAAAATGTTATTTCAAAGACTCAATACTGAACCTGAGAGATTTTTGAATATGCAAAGAGAGATAAATGATTAGATAAATATATAGATAAATGGATTGGTCAGATACGTTATGCACAATGTATGCACAATCAATTACAAAGTTTGACACGAAATGAATAATAAATGAATCAATAAGCATGTAGTGAACTCAGTTTTCGGAGCGTTTGGGGTTGAAAGTCTATTGTGGGGGTAAGAGATAGCAGGATGAAGGAAGATTGAGGGAGAGGAGTAGACAGAAGAGAAGGGATTGAAAGAAATAGAAGATATAGAGAATACTCACAGAGTTGAAGCCTGACTGATGCCAGGAGGTATGTTACATGGTGGATTCCGTGCCACGGTGGATTCTATGAGGTTTTATAGTGGATTCTGTAAACTTTTATTACCAGGGCTCATACACAAAGTGGATTCTTTGTGCGAGAAGTCGATGGGGACGCCTATCCTTTTCGGGTGTTTTGTTAATTTAGTGTGTACATGGGTGATTCCATAGCAGGTGATTCCGCAAAATACATATTTAAATTGATAAACATTTATGAGTTTAGAGTGCACACTCGTGATAAATTAAGGTTAGAATTGATTTCTAACCAATTAATTTATTTATGTAGCTGAAGACTACTAGGTATTCACTTTTGTCAGTTTAATTGTATCATTTTACTAACGATTGTGAATGCTTTAGTTGATGTGTAGAGATAGCAGCGGTGGCAGTGGAAAGCATTGGAGGATAGCGTGTATTCGAGTTATTGTCAATATTTTGATGGGCGCATACCTTAGACATGGCGCCTATATTTTATCGCGCCTATTTGTCAAGGCTTTTGATATTTATTTATTATTTTTGTATGCGCATGGGCGCACGATTTAGATATTTGTATTTGGAAATTGTCTTTGGGTACGCCTGACTTCTTGGGCGCCCATTAGCTTTATTTCTATTTGGTACAAAAGCAAACTCAAAAGCCAAAAGCGTGCTATTTTGTAATTTGGGCTATTATTTGAGCTTGAAGATGATTAATACATAAAATACATGCTTTGTGGAGCGCTCACACAAGGCATGGGGGGAGATTGCACCCAATTGGTCTCTTGTTCATGTCGTGCAAGTCTTATACATTGATTTGTGTGCAAAAAGTAGAGTTCTTTTGTTCTTGGGGACCTTCTAATGCTCACTACGCACGCTTACGGCATCGGATCTGTGCACCAGTGGTATCAGAGCGAAGCTGAGATCGAGAGCTTCCAATCACTTACCATCTTGTGCGAAGGCGGAGCTCCTGGAACGATCAAAATCTACAATCAATTTCATCGCGAACGATCGATACCGGTAACTTCTTGCGGTCAAGAACCCCTATCTGCATCCTCTGATCGCGAAGGACCGGCCTGAGGAGGTGGAGGACTACTTGTACATCTCCTTCATCAAGTCGTTTTTTTAAACAAAGAATAGTAAGCTTCCATATCTAAAAGCTTAAAAGCTTTAAGTCAAAGCTTAAGTAAGCTTAGTAATAAGCTTTAAAGAAGCTTATTAAAGCTTCAAATTATGAATTTCATGACGGGCGGCAGTGGCATCTTGACGGCAGAATCAGCGCAAAAAACGCCCCCCCTAAATCTTAAGCTTAGTTACATAAGCTTTAAAATTTCCAAGTCTACTAAGTTCACCAAGTTCTCTTACCCCTGCAAGTCCTGTAAGTCACAGAGGATCAAAACAGACTTATTCAACTACTCCCATAAAGACTGTTCATACGCAAAAGCACAGAAACCGTTTATTGCTTTCTGGAAGACCCTGTTCCTATTTGCAGACTTGCTGAATTAGTTTCAGTAAACGTAGAAGGTCATATGCAGTTTTTACGAAGATAACAAATACCGCAATTGCAAAAGAGGAAGACTATAAAAGCCAAACAAAAATATATAAGCCTTGTATACCCGACTTTGAGCTATGCTCATCCCGCTAATCAGATTTCGAGCGTGTGAGGTCTTTTGGATTTTACAGGATGATGGAACAACACATGGACGATTTTATGGCTGAAGGTGATTTACCCGAACCCACGATGGAACAGAAGTTAGATTTAATTATTTTGCAGCTTGATGAAGAACGAAGAGCCCGACAAGCTTTGCAAGTTCAATTGGCCAATCTACAATGACCTACCACTGACAAAGATGGACCGCAACCCGAAGATCTTATACGACGTACCATCGATGCGACACTCGAAACCCAATCCATCCACAAAGAAACAAAGATAAGTAAAAGAAACTTCAAATTTTGTACTTTCAATGGATCTCGAGATGGAAAGACTGTACTTGCATTTATCAGTCAATTTGATGATTACTTTCACGAAGAGACATATGCTGAGAAAGACAAAATTAAATGTGTCACTAATCATTTAGTCGATCGAGCATCTCTATGGTGGATTGTGGTTCACAAGAGCATTGATTGTCCTACTACCTGGGAGAGTTTCCAAAAGAAGTTTTTGCAGAATTTCCTTCCTCCTCAATTCCATGAAAAATCCATAAAGCAATGTGATCTTCTACAGCAAGAGATCGTGAACCTATTTCCCAATACACTGAACGTTTTTGGAATGCCCTACTGCAACTACGCATGCTCGAAGATGTATCTGAAGCGACTCACAAATGCAAGTTTATGTTTGGCCTACTTGGACATTACTATGCAGAAGTCAATATGTTCAAGCCAACAACTCTTGAAGATGCAATTTCTTTGGCTCATGACACTGAAGACAAGATTCGAGGAAGAGACAAGCGTCCACAACAATTTCAAACTAATGGTAACTATGGTTCCAAACAATTCAATTCAAATTTCCGAAGATTTAATCAAAGTTTTTTTCTTCCATCTTCATTCCGTAAGTCTTGGACACGACCACCTGCTTTGCCATCAAATACTAATCCAAACCCTAAGCCATCCTCACAACCAAATCCCAATATTCCTAGACTTCCTACCATTACCAACAATGTATCTAAAGCCAAACCCATAGTTTGTTACAAATGCAATCAACCTGGACATCTAGCAGCCAATTGCCAATCGAAAAAGCCACCTGTCCATATCAATTATCTTGGAGCAATGGAAGAAGAAGAACGTGAGGAAATGCCTGACTTCACGGAAGATGATGACGACATTGGTACTACTTTGGATACTTTGCCAGGTATGCCAACTCCACATTCTTTGTTGACAATGAAATGTTTAGTGCATGGTAAAGAAAAGATTATTTTGCATGATGATGGTAGCACACGATTTTATTTCTGCAAAGTTAGCGAAAGAATTGAATTTACAAACTATTTCTACACATTATCGCATTAAAGCAGCATTCCTAGGCACGAGATATAATGGAACACAACAGGTGCATAACTTAGAAATTAAAATTGGTGAATATACTGAATGAAGAAAATTTTCTAGTTGTACCTTTGCAGTCTAGTGACATTATCTTAGGTATGCCTTGGCGTCATCAGTATAATCCTGACATAGATTATTCTACGCATTCAATTAAAATTTATTTTCAAGGAAAACAAATCACATTGCATGGTATGCATGCTTCTAATAATTTTCCACTACTTACTCATACTTAGGCTAAACGTGCATTACGTAAAAGTAGAAAATCTTAATTAATTTGGGTGAATAAACTTCAAGCTAAATAAAAACAAATGCATCCTAGGCATACACAATTTCTTGTTCAATTTAAAGTTTGTTTTGCTAATGATTTACCACCTGGACTACCACCTTCACGTCCTGAAGATCACAAAATAGATTTAATTCCTGATACACAACCACCATGTAAAGCACCATATAGGCATAACCAAATTGAACAGAAAGAAATTCAAAATCAAGTAGAGGAATTGCTAAACAGAGGACTAATTAGACCTAGTAGTTGGTGCACCTGTTTTATTAGTAAAGAAGAATAATAATACTTATTGCATGTGCATTGATTATCATGCCCTAAATAAAATTACTGTTAAGAATAGATATCCAATTCCTAGGGTAGATGATCTTATGGATAAACTATAAGGTTCTGCCATATTCAGTAAGATAGATCTTAAATCTAGTTATCATCAAGTAAGATTGGATAAATCTGATATATTCAAAACTGCATTTAGAACACAATTTGGACATTATGAATTTCTAGTGATGCCTTTTGGTCTAACTAATGCATCTGCTACATTTAGTCGAATGATGAATCGTATATTTCTGAAATATCAGCATTATGTTATAGTATTCTTTCATGATATATTGGTATTCAGTAAAAATGAGAATGAGCATTATGAACATCTGTCTTTAGTTTTCAAGTTGTTAAAAGATAATCAATTGTATGCTAATCTAGAAAAGAGTGAATTCTTTCAAACGGAAATTGAATATCTAGGTCATATTGTTTCACCAGAAGGTATTAAAGTTGACCCTAAAAAGATAGAAGCAATTTTGAATTGGCCCACACCTAAAAATGTGCATGAGTTACGTTCTTTTCTAGGTCTTGCTAGCTTTTACAGAAAGTTTGTGCGAAATTTTTCATCACTTGCTTTACCTTTGACTAAACTTTTAAAGAAGGGTATTGTGTATCACTAGTCTGATAATCAACAAAAATCTTTTGATTTATTAAAACATGCATTAACACATGCTCCTGTATTACAACTACCTGATTTCAATAGAGCATTCTTTTTAGTAGTTACTGATGCTAGTGGATCTGGAATAGGAGCCATCCTTATGCAAGATAACCATCCCATAGCCTACTCTAGATGTAAACTGAAACCATCTGAACTTAAATATTCTACATATGATAAAGAGTTGCTAGCTGTAGTATAAGCCTTACGACAATGGAAACATTATTTAATGGGTTCTGAATTTATGGTTAAAACTGACCAATAAAGTATTAGACATCTCCTTAGTCAACCCCAAATATCTGACCGACATATTAAATGGGCAGCTTTCATTCAAAGTTTTCATCCCCTTATACAATATCAACCAGGAAAAGAGAATGTAGTAGCCAACGCTTTGAGTAGAAGACCGACAATTCATAATATTTTTTTCATATCATTTGATTCCCTTATCCCTATAAAAGATACTTATCATCAGGATCTTACTTTTCAAGCTGATTGGAATAAATTAGTTGCAAATAATTGGATTCCTATTGATTCACTATCTTACAATAATGGATTCATGTTTTATGAAAAGAGATTATGTGTTACAATTCCATTTAGATCTTTTGTTTTGAATGAGATTCATTGTCCTCCATATCAAGGTCATAGAGGTATTATATCAACTTTGCGTACATTGACTGAAGATTTTTATTGGCCACATATGGACACTGATGTATCTAACTTTGTATCTGAATGTTTAGTTTGTCAACGAGTTAAAAGACACCATGGCAAACAATATGGTTTACTGATGCCATTATCTATTCCATCACGACCATGGGAACAGATTTTTATGGATTTTATTACTGGTTTACCTAACACTAAAGCTAACCATGATATGATTTGGAATGTTGTAGACAGGTTTAGCAAACAAGCATATTTTATTCCATGCAAGAAAACTTTAACTGCATCTCAAGCAGCTCAATTGTTTTTGAAAACTGTGTTTACTAATCATGGTTTACCAAAAGTTATTATTTCTGATCGTGATTCTAGATTCTATAATAATTTTTGGATTACTTTGTTTGCTAACTTAGGAACAAAGATTGATTTTTCATCTACATTTCATCCTGAAACAAATGGTCAAACAGAAGCTACTAACAGTACTATTTTAGATCTTTTACGTGCTTACACTATTTCAAAACCACACACATGGGATACACATCTACATTTACTTCAGTTTGCATATAACAATACACCACACACAGCTACAATGAAAGCACCATTTGAAGTTATTTATGGTTATAGATTGTCTACACCTATTGCATCATTATCAAACAAAATTCAGACTGCTGATGATATTGTTAACATGCACGCTACTATTTTTAATGAAGTCAAAGATATGATTGCCAAAGCCCAGCAATCATATACAAAGCAAGAAAATAAGAAAAGACAAGCTATGAATTTCAAAGTTGATAACTATGTTTGGTTACGTATAGAAAAACGTAGATTACAAAGTGTAGATAAACACCCAGTTGTGAAATTAGCACCTAGATTCTATGGACCATTCAAGATTATACACAAAATCAATGACAATGCATTTAAACTAGAACTACCACAACATTGGAAAATTCACAACACCTTTCACATTAGTTTATTACGACCCTTTAGAGGTCAATTACCTGTACACCCTCTCTATGAAAACCCACCTTTGCTAGATGATGAGATTAAAATCCTTGAGCCTGAAACTATTATAGATACTCATTTTATAACCATTAGAATTGGCCGTAGATATTCTAGATATTTGGTTAAGTTTTAAAACCATCTTGTTAAAGAGGCCCAATGGATGCACGCTAGAGACTTAATTGCTTTCCCCACTCTGTTAGCTCCACATTGAGCTAATAGCAATTGAGGTCAATTGCTATCCCACCCCGGGGGTATGATGCCAGGAGGCATATTACACAGTGGATTTCGTGTCACAGTGGATCTGTGAGGTTTTACGGTGCATTCCATAAACTTTTATTACCGGGGCTCATACACAAAGTGGATTCTTTGTGCGAGAAGTTGATGGGGACGCCAATCCTTTTGGGGTGTTTTGTTAATTTAGTGTGTACATGGGTGATTCCATAGCGGGTGATTCCGCAAAATACATATTTAAATTAATAAGAATTTATGAGTTTAGAGTGCGCACTCGTGATAAATTAAGGTTAGGATTGATTTCTAACCAATTAATTTATTTATGTAGCTGAAGACTGCTAGGTATTCACTTTTGTCGGTTTAATTGTATTATTTTACTAACGATTGTGAATGCTTCAGTTGATGTGTAGAGATAGCAGCGGTGGCAGTGGAAAGCATTGGAGGATAGCGTGCATTCAAGTTATTGTCAATATTTTTATGGGTGCATACCTTAGGCATGGTGCCTATATTTTGTCACGCCTATTTGTCAAGGCGTTTGATATTTATTTATTATTTTTGTATGCACATGGGCGCACGATTTAGATATTTGTATTTGGACATTGTATTTGGGTACGCCTGACTTCTTGGGCGCCCATTAGCTTTATTTCTATTTGGCACAAAAGCAAACTCAAAAGCCAAAAGCGTGCTATTTTGTAATTTGGGCTATTATTTGAGCTTGAAGATGATTAATACATAAAATACATGCTTTGTGGAGCGCTCACATAAGGCATGGGGGGAGATTGCACCCAATTGGTCCCTTGTTCATGTCATGCAAGTCTTCTACATTGATTTGTGTGCAAAAAGTAGAGTTCTTTTGTTCTTGGGGACCTTCTGACGCTCACTACGCGCGCTTATGGCATCCGATATGTGCACCACTGACAGTTGATTGCTGCATTATGAGAAGATAAATCTCTTGTAGACAAAAGCATGCATAAAAAAATACCTTCCTCTATGCTGCTCAAACCACCAATTTGATGCTTCCATTGGCTCCGAAAGGGGGGTAAAATATGAGGAAACCTGACCCAAAGTTTAGTAGATCACTCCTTCATCTCCCAGTTCGGAGTGTTGTTCACTGCTTAAAAATTGCAATCACGTGTCGTGCAATTTTGCCAATCCTTCTTTCTACATAAAATCCTCTCAAAATGGTTGAAAGCTACCTACTTCCTTTTACATATCATCCTATTCTAGAAGTTATCATAGTTCTTAGAATTTTACAAGAGATAATATCTAAAATATAAAAAATTGACTAAACTTGTCCAAAAATCTAATATTTTTCAACCATCTACACTATGCACATTGACATTAATGTCTAAAATGGCATTGGCTCTCTAGATCAATAAGAAATCCACACTCTGGAGTTTTTCACACTGTGACCGCATAGCAGCACAACATCCACCCCCTCCTAATCTACACATCCTTTGGCATATGCCAAAGTCTTACGGATCTGCAATGTCAGAAGAAGTATCTTCTACCATGTCAATGTCTTAATCTTCTACCTCTTCTTCTTCCATATTCTCATGTTCATGCTCAATAAACTCTTGAACGACTTCAAACATCTCTAAAGAGTCAACATAAATAATCCTCTTTTTTTTGCATTGATTGCTACAGAAATTTTAGCCATTGTATCAACATCAACCACCCTTAAAAACAACCCTGAAATACCTTCATCTGCAGCCATAAAACCATATGCCTTTAGCTCTTTTTCTTCCCATCCTACATATTTCTTTTCAACCCTACACATGGCTGAAATATTCTTAAAATTGCCAAGACTACATGTTGTCCATTCCTGCAATCTAGACACAAACACAAATTTTCCCTTTCTTAGAGGCATAATTATCTTCCTAGAGGCACTGCCATAGCATCCACTTACAGGAATGCTATCTAAAAGTCCTTCAAATCTCATGCATTAGGTGGCATAGGATTATCCCACAGCCTATCCCAATTGCGGGGATGACTCACACAAACAATGAGAAACTATACTGCTTTTGCATTGTCTTTACTCCAAACCCGAGCATATGAAGAACCATCATCTAAGGCTTTTGTTTCCAACCTTGATTTTGAAATATAGGGCTGCCCCAAAATCACCGGATAACTATATGAATCCTACACAAAAAAAATTATATTCATCCCTAACATCTCCAATAGTCATGGGTACATTTAGACAAGCCGCATAAATATCCCTTGATGAATTGTTTACTGCATGCATGCGCCATCTTGGATCTACATCAATCGATCATTATTACAACACGTAGGGTTGAAGGTCACCAAAGGGGTTTGGCAAGAAAACTGGACAAGATAGATGGAGATGTGTCTTCAAGAGATAAGTAGATTACAACGAATGTTTAAAGGTTCAAGAGGTACTTCATGATCAATCACAGGGGTTTGAGAGAGAAGAATGTATGGGGGTTCAAGAGCTTAGACTCCGGAGATGGTAGAGATAAGAGAAGGGTTGAAGGTTTCAAGCCAAGTTCTTGAAGATGTTATAGAAAAGACCAAGGATGTGTTGACTAGTCATACCACAAATGACTTGAAAGAGCCTATGATGGAGGAGCCAACCCTTGCATACACAAATTTTCTTAGTGCGTATGAAGAGGCTTATGAAGCTCATGTTTTACTTGATGTAGGGACTTTGAGGGATATTACTTACGTTCTTAATGCATACAAATTGTAGGACAAAGTTCTAGTATCTACTGAGAGAGTTCATGAGCTCGAGCAAGATATGTCTATAGAGGATACTCGAAAAGATGCTCTACCCATGGAGAATGTTTCAAAGACTTTGTTCGATATTTTGACAAGAAATGTAGAAATGTTTTAGGATTTTGAATGCTTCGATGTTTTTAGTATTTTTTAGAGTGCGTTGTTGTGATGTTGCACGTCCACCATTGCAAATCTGAGGGCGGAGTTTTTCGCTAGGAATTTGAACTCATTAGTTAAGGTCATTAGAAATTTGTTTTCTATTGTGTGTGTCTTTTTGTTTGCATTTTTCATGACACGCGAGCACATGTAGCTAGGCTAGGCACATTTTCCTCAATGCATTCATAATTCTTGTGTGGAGCATTGTTTGATTGGTTGCATTGTGTGGATTTTAATTTGCATATTTTCTCAAATCAAGAGTTGATGAGCACAATGTTCTATTTCAAAACATATTTTCTTGATAGGGTAGATCGCATGAAACTATTAGTATGAGGAATAATGCAGATTATTTTCAAAAGAACCTTGACAAGTGCTATGAAGGAGAAATGTTCAACTACTTATGGTTATAAGGTTTCTTGACATTCTTCAGCATTGTCTTCATCAACTTCAACACTGATTTTATGGTGCAAGGGCTAAGTATGATTATGAGAAATGTTTCCAAGGACTAAATCCATGATCAATCTCTTTCAAAAGACATTGTGACTTTTGGTCAACCTTTGGGCTTCATTTTGCTAGAAATAATCACGAGTGCAGGTTCAAGTGACTACAAGATCACCAAGTCCATTACATGGGATGAGTATAATGCCAAAGTGAGGTCTTTAGGCATTCTCAATCAGATTTAAGTCTCAGGTAGCGTTGACTATGTTGCTCAAATGGCCTGGATTCAAATAGGTTCCATGAAGAATAATATCTTGTTTTGCATGTCCTTTGATGAGACATGCTTCAGAAGCACCTTGTGAGCCTACGCCTTGGAGGAAGACATCTTGAATTTCAGCCATGGTGATCTTACAAAAATCAGAGAGAAGGGGATCAATATGAGCAACGTCCAAAAACAAAAAATCTAGTTAGCTCGGGTAGTCTACAATGATGCCGATATCTACTTGTTGGACGATCCTTTCAATGTTGTGGACACAAACAACTGCTACTCTATTCCATGGTTGTGACATGGGAGCTCTGAAGGACAAGACGGTTTTGCTAGTCACGCATTAAGTGGAATTCTTACTAGCATTTGATTTGATTCTGGTGATGCAAGAAGGAGAGGTTTGACAAGCAGGGATGTATGATGATCTACTAGCAACGGTGGCGATGTGTTCCACCAATTTGTTACAGTGCATCACAAAGCCCTGCCCATGATGACGGTAGCACAACGATGTAATCATTGACATCAGACAAAGAAAATTAATGAAGGCTTTTCCTTAAGCTTTTTAAGGACAACTCTAGCTTGGTGACAGAAAATTATAGGGAGCATGTTTATAGAGGAAGAAAAAGCTATATAAACGCACATCTCTAATCATGAGTGGGGGTGGCTATTGAGTATGAGCTTTGAGCTCCTCAGCCTCCTCAATGATCTCTCCATCAAGTCCTCACATTCCACCTTATTCTTTTCTCTCTCACATCAAGACTATGACCTTCACTTCTGGTTGGCTAGCGATCTTTTTCTTGCCTTAAAAAGATATGGAAAATTCCTCTTCAATGGCCTCATCATCATTGCTAGTTGTCTCTTGTTGTTTGAAGTTGAAAGAGAATATATAGGAAAGAAAAGGAAATCATTAGTTTTGGCTACTTTTTGTGGGTTCTTTGCAAAGTCTTCCATTCTTTTTGGGCTCAGATTACTTCTCCTTGCACAATTTTGCATAGTTCCAAGATGTAACGTGTCCACTTTTTCACTTCAGGACACGTCTTAGCAGTCCATCGGAAAGGAGGTCTAGAAAGCTCCGCCCGGCACTCCCATGGAACGTCACGGGGTTTGCGATCTAGGACTTTTCGCGTCTGCCACGTACCGGAAGTATTCTGGCCATTCCCACTTAGGACCGCCGACCTGAATCAGGGTTTTTTCCAATGGTCATTTCCTAAACAGCAACTAGCGTCGAACCCCAAGCAAACTACTTTACGTAGAAACGCCAAGGCCGAAGCAGATTCACGCTGCACTTGGTTCAAGGAGAATGGGAAACGAGAGGGATGCAAGGCTCGACCTCTTTGCCATAAGGCATAGGCCCATTCCATTCCCCTAAAACAGCGTAAATCGAGATCATTATAACCTAGACTCTACGTCAGGGTCCTTGCTATTCACTTCCTTTGAACGATCTTCTTGCTATCCATTATGATTGAGAAAAGTTCCCAGCCAATCGGGACCACCCATCTATAGTACGGACCCATGGCCACATCCACCGCACTTTCCTCAGTTGTTTTAGTTGTCTAATTACCTACCACAATTAGTTGGACATGCATCAAACAGCTTCCTTAGTTAATCAGTTAGGCACTGGTTCCTTCACGTAATCATAGCACTTGACATAGAAAAAAAATGTCAAACAAGTTCCTTTTCAACAGCTTATCATATTTATCTTTGGAGTACATTTATAAAATCCAGCCTGTAGACTTATCAATAATCCGCCCAAAGGCTATCCAGCAATCCACAGGGATTACTAATCCAAGATTCCGCCCATAGACTAGTATGTGGGCCTCGAGATCCAATCTCGAGTCACATTGGCCTCTTGTGTAGGGGCTGGAAGGCGAGGGATTTACAGCCAGAGCCCCCCTGGCACCCAAGCATCCTCCTGCTCCAAGAAGTGCTCAACCGAGAGACCTTACGCGGCGGGTTCGGTCCACCTTCCCGGCACGGTTAACAACCCCCTTGGTTAGGGTCAGGTAGACAGTCGGGGGTAACTGAGGCTGCCACTCCCTTCAAGCCTTCAACCTGAAGCATTAGTTATCTTTTCATCCTTTAATTCCTTGAGCAAACAAAGCAAACAGTGCTCTCTAAACTATTACAAGCACAAACATTTCCAGTGATCGTTAATTTGGCCAATTGCTAAGGAGTGAATCCTTCTCTCGGAATGCATCCAGCATTCGATCCGGGATCAATTGGACTCGGTAAGATCCTCAAGGGTTTGTTTGTTAACCTGTATGTCCTTGGGTTAGGGCCGTACCCTATTAACCCAACTTAACCAATACCTTAAGTTCTATTAACAGTAAGTTAGTTGCTCAAATTATTGATTGGTCTTTTGCTTCCAAGCAATTATCTAATCCCCTTATCTTGGTCACTTTTCCCAAGAAATGTACTATATCAGGACGACTACTCATCCTCTTGCAAGATAAACTTGCGCAAGAATCTGCCATTCTCATTCCGAGGAATTGGCCATTCTCTTGTGGCCAAACCACAAGATCATGCGACTCTGCAACTTCTTGCACAAGTGTCGCATCTAATCCATGGGACTATTTTACTCATCGAATGGTGTCTTCTAATCACGGAATCATGATTAAATAGGAAATAGGGTTAGGGTGTCTTCCTATCCAATCCGTTCCTGATTGCACTAGGCCGACATCGTCGGTCCTAGGGTTCCAACTCAAACCGAGTTTCATCTTTTTAGTGAGCGATCCTTAGGGTGGAAACCCTAGTTCGTTTCTTGCGAGTATGTCCTATTGTCCCTACATTCCGTTAATGTGGGCAGGTCTTTAGGGTATGAGAGTTTTAACTTGGTAATAAGTGCGACTAGGTCACGTCTCAACGTGCTAAATCCTAGTTAGCACTTGGGATATGTTGCATCGATTTCACCATTTCTAAGCGACTCCTTTGTGGTTTAGGTGTTTAGGGTAAAACAATGTAGTTGTCTCTTCCTAAAGATATTGTCTTGGTCAAAGAGAAGAAAAACTAGTTGCATTACGATTCCATACGCGATTCATTGCCTACGTATGATTAGATTTACAAACCCTAACTTTTTTGGTTAAGATCGAAGCGTATGTTAAGTTACGGCATAATCTTCATTAATGCATTCATGATTCATGCTACTAAGCTTTTAGGGTTTATGTTAAAACGAACCATGCAGCCTTTTCTAACAACTACGCAATTGAATGAGATTTATGCCAATTGCCTAGAGTCTAATCTACTTCATGCAGCCCTAGAATCATTTTCATGCCTTGCAATTTCCTACGGTTGTTAGCAAGCTTCTTTAATGAATCATTGCGAAGAAAGAGATGTCTAATAATGCAACATGCGATTTTTATCTTTTCATGCATAATCAAAGTGTACAACAATAATTTCGACTTTGCAAGGTGATCATTAGTTGACCTAAATTCTTTACTTTGCAATGCATAAAAACAACTTGCTAAGAATGCATAGACGTCTTATGTCCTTCTTCCATTCGCTTCTTTGAAAAATACAAATGATCGATTCTTCGATTGTGAGTTATTTCCTTTAAAATAGCCAAAAGTACATCCTAATTCAATAAATTATCAATGCACAATTTCAATATTTGACGTAAACCAAAATTAGGAAGAAAACCTAGACTTGTGGATTCGGTGAAATGTCCACATGAATGCTAGGAGATGATCCTCTTGCGGTTGCGCCTTGTGCCTTTTTAGGGGCCATTGAGAATTCAACCTTCTTGCCTTGGCCGCAGACTTATGATCTTGGACTGTCTCCCTTGTACACGCAATTCCCTTTTGACATACGGCTTCCTTGATCGATGAACCTTCTTGCGGAATTTGGGCTTTGGAAATGGGAACTTATGAACTCCCCTTCTTTTCGTAGAAGTTCCTGGAATACAATTGATCTTCATGGAAAGGGGGCTTAAGAAAATCTCCGGGGTAAAATGGCTTGTGGGAGTTGAAATGGAAAAGGGTTTAAAACCTGGCTAGTGTGGGAGTCCACGGAAAGGAGAAAAATAGCTTTGTAGTATGCAAGGGGGGAAAGGGTGCTTAAATTTTTGGGACCCCTTGGGAAGGCTTATAAAAGTCCAGGAAGGGCTTTAAAAGAACTTGTGTGGGGGAAATCCAAGGGAATGGCTTTGTGGAAATGCTAAGGGGAGGGCTTTGAAAAAACCCGGCTATGGTGTCTTTTGGGGAAACCAAGGGGGGGAAAAGGGTTTAATTCTCGGAGTGAGTTGAACTTTAAGGGACTTGGGTGGAACCCCATGGGAAGGGGTGCTTAAATACCAAGGGGGGGTTATAAAAACCACTTGAGAAGTGGCTTATGAAAGCCCACAGGAAGGGGGGCTTTCTAAGGGGCCCTTAGAAGCTTCTGAGAAGCTTCTGGGGGCGTGGAGTACCCACGTGGACGAAGAGGAGGGCAGCGGATTTGGTAGCTGGCAGTGACTTCACTGCCCAGGTGGTGCTTTGGCAACTTCCTCTCCACCTCACGACTCTCCTTCAGCGTCACGACTCTCCTTCAGCCTCACGACTCTCTGTATGGCGGCTGGTGCAACACACGGCAGCATCAACACCTTGAGGTCGTCCTTCTTCTCTCATTATCCTCCTTTTTGACAGCCTCACAATTCTATTTTCCTCTCTCGACCTAGCGGCATCTGACCCTCAACTTCTTCCCTTCCCCCTCACACAGGGGGTTTATATAGTTCTAAGGGAGGGGAACCTCCCTCTCCCACGCGATTAATTGCATGGCCATTCTCTCCCATGTCTTCCAGCTCTGCACTTACTCAACCGTGCTTCACTCCCTCCCCTCCAGCACAGCCTTCGGCTCGGGGAAAAAAGGGGTAATTAAAAAAAAATTGCCATAATTATATCATTATCCTCTTGACCTCCTCCCAAGAGGAGGTTCATACGAAAATATGTGGGTTTCTTAGTCCTTAGTCTTGATTGGCCAGTGAAGAGTGTACTATTTAAAGACCGAACCGTCCGTAACCACAATGCCGGCATTGTCATTGCATGAGACTCACGCGGCTCATAATATTTTCAGCAGAAATATTACACAAGATTCTTCTATGAGTGTCACTTCCAAAGAGGCTAAAATTGAGATTGAAAGTGACAAAGGAGGTGGACTATAGGTGATACTATCTTAGATATTCTTTGAAAGGAGAATAGTTTACTTCTTGTTTCAAAAAGTGAGAAAATCATTCCGGTGAGTGGCAGCATATCAATGAACAATTTGACATCACAAGATTCATCTCAAGCTCTTCATATGTCTTTTGAACATATCCTTTAACTCCTCTTGACCAAGAGTCTTTTGAACATGTATCTTGACCATACTTTTAATCAATGAGCATGTTTTCACATTTTCCTTGTATCTAAACTTCTTCTTCTGGGTAATTATCTTTAAACACAATATTAGTGAGTTTGGAAATCTCCCAAGTCTCATTTTTTGAATACTAAAAAGGTGGCACCTAGATAGCATGCCCATAAGTTTCTCAAAATCATATGATGTGACCTATCATTGGAAAGCGCTTGAAAAATGGAATCTGTACAGCTATAGTGTGCTTGATTTGGAGTTATAGTGTTCAAGTTATCACAAATCCAAAGAATTGACTATGTGTCCCAAACTTATGGGAAATTCCCGTATTCCCCAATATGGTGTTTTTGGTTAAGTGCTCTTTATCATTCTTTGCTCCCATCTCACAAAGTGTCCCTTCAACGAGGACTGACTTTTCATGAACTCCTGTGTGTATTCCATGTGACATCATTGGATGTATGTGAGGCTCAATTTATGTTTGTTTGATGCGGAGCACAATCATCAATATAAGCAACTTCCCATGCCATGGATTCAGAAAGAGCAAGCATGTTGCTATATATTTATTTATGGGTGTATTCTAAGTATATATATATATATGGAGGTTCAAAATTCTCAAATGAATGAGACCTACCCATGAGTGTATGACCCTAGAAGGCATGCTTGGTAAGGTGTTTGAGTTGTATGGATGCTAGTTCTTTTGATGTATGATCAAGGTGGATCCCTACTGATGTGCATGATTAGTGCAGAATAAACTATTTGGTTGTTTGACTTGGGTGGATTGTCGACACATCCACAGGATGTATAGATTGAGAGGAGGTGGATGTCATGCGGACTAGCATCCTCTCTATGAAATCCCCAAATGTCTCATGTGTTGGAACCATTGTCCATGGATGGGAAGAGTGCATCAACTAGAAGAGGGAAAAATAATAAAACATGAAGGGTTACTGAGAGAGGGATTTTGAGACTAGGAAAGGGCTCAAAACGTGCTAAAATTTATCAATAAGGGGAAAAAATAGAAGCTCACTAGAAGCGGCAAATGTGGGCCTCACCATTTTAAGCGGCCGTGAAAGAAAAATTGCTTAGTAGTTGGACCTAGCCTTCCTATTTGATGCAACTAGGGACATGGGGTTCCACATGGAAGCTATGAAGGAGAAGATCATGGAGATATTGAGAAACGTGGGACTCCTTTCCGCATGCCATGCTGCATCTTTAGGTCCAACTTATCAATGGCTTTAGGTTGAGCTTGTCGTCTACATGGGTCATGACTAGAAGCATTGAGGATATCATTTTCATAGATGAGCTTCCTAATACCACCATCATCAACCACTTTAATGTCCCTTAGGATCTAAAATAGGCTCAACACGAGCTCTAAGGCTCTATCTAGGCCTCTATGCTCAACCAAAACTCTCCACAGCCTTGCGGCTAGGAGCATCCACAATCTACATACAAATCTAACCAAATAAGCATTTTCATGGGTCATAGTTTAACGAATAACCCTTCCCAAAATCCTCACAGGGAGTCCCTACACATATTGATGTCATTCACTACATAAAATAGACACACAAAGCACCCTTCGATTATTGTCGTGGCCCCTCTACGGCTCTCCTACACCTTAGGGATTGGCTCCAAGATGTGCCCTGAACACATAAAGCATGTACAACACATAATCCTCTCTTTAAACAATCATTCCAAGAGATAAAAGATCATCAACATTGAGTACTCCCCAAAGAAACTGAATAACTAGTCCTATGGCTTGGGATACCTCACTCTCAGTGTGGGTCAATATTTATGAAGATAATTGATGTGTATCTAGGATGATACCATACATTGAATACAATGCAACTGTAAATAATTCATAGTGCCCAACCATTTTTATTCATTTAAAATAGCATTGTGACGGTACAAAACCATTTATTTTCATGATTTCATTCTAAACGTATTTGTGTATTGCATAAGGTCCACACTGAACATGCTCGTGCTACTGAAACCTTTAATTCTCAAAACACATGTATTCTATATATGCCAAGTGCATTAGAAAAAAAATCAAATTCAACATGTAAATAACACTTATTACCCCCTCCTCTCCCTACTCTTTAAAGTTTGCATTCAATTGCAAGTTTAAAGAGCGTTTTGATGTATTTTTCTTCATAAAAAGTAATAAATAATCACTTTAATATAAATATAAGGCTAAACTAAGGCTAAACCTCATGCTTCAACTGTAACATACATCCATGGATACATTTTTTTTCTATTTCTATTTCTATCTATTTGTTCTTATTTATTTATCAATAAATATTGATATCTTTTTATTTTTTGATGTGAAATAATTAAACTTGCATAGAAGTATCTTCACTACAAGGAATTGGGCAATTAGCGACACCGATTAGCGACGGCGGATATCGGCGTCGCTATAGGCGTCGCTATTGGCATCGCAAATGCGACGCAAATAGCGACGCCAATAGCGACGCCGCAGGGAAAAAAAGCGCGGCCGAAACCAGAGCGCCGTTTTCATTTTCTTTTCTTCGTCTTTTGAGAGCGAGAGAGAGGGAGAGAGCGAGGGAGAGAGCCAAGGCTTTGTGAGAGAAGAAGAGGAAGAGACTTGCTGCCGCCGCCGTTGTTTGCGAAGGAGAGGAGGAGCCCTCGTTGCAAAGAGAAGCCGCCCACGCTCGCCATATCTCATTGGTGAGTCTCCCTCTCTCTTTCTTTTACTTGTTGAAGGTTTAAATCGTTCTCTTTTGTTTGTTTAGGAGAGGAAATGAAAGAGAAGGAGAGGGAGAGGGAGAGAGAGGGAGAGAAAGAGAGGGAGAGGGAGAGGGAGAGGGAGAGGGAGAGAAAGAGAGGGAGAGTGCATTCTCTCTCTCTCTCTCCTTTTGCTTGTTTAATGTTTAAATTACTTTCTTTTTTGCTTGTTTAGGAGAGGAAACGAGAGAGTAAGAGAGAAAGAGAGGGAGAGAGAGAGGGAGAGGGAGAGGGGGAGAGAAAGAAAGAGAAAGAGAAAGAGAAAGAGAAAGAGAAATAGAGGGAGAGGGAGAGGGAGGGGGAGGAAATAGGAGAGGGAGAGAAAGAGAAAGAGAGGGAGAAGGAGGGAGAGTGCATTCTCTCTCTCCCTCTCCCTTTTGCTTGTTTAATGTTTAAATTACTTTCTTTTTTGCTTGTTTAGGAGAGGAAACGAGAGAGTAAGAGAGAAAGAGAGGGAGAGAGAGGGAGAGGGAGAGGGAGAGGGAAAGAAAGAGAAAGAGAAAGAGAAAGAGAAAGAGAAATAGAGGGAGAGGGAGAGGGAGGGGGAGGAAATAGGAGAGGGAGAGAAAGAGAAAGAGAGGGAGAAGGAGGGAGAGTGCATTCTCTCTCTCCCTCTCCCTTTTTCTTGTTTAATGTTTAAATTACTTTCTTTTTTGCTTGTTTAGGAGAGGAAACGAGAGAGTAAGAGAGAGAGAGAGGGAGAGAGAGAGGGAGAGGGGGAGGGAGAGGGAAAGAAAGAGAAAGAGAAAGAGAAAGAGAAAGAGAAATAGAAATAGAGGGAGAGGGGGAGGGAGGGGGAGGAAATACGAGAGGGAGAGAAAGAGAAAGACAGGGAGAAGGAGGGAGAGTGCATTCTCTCTCCCTCTCCCTTTGTAATATTTCCGCGTACTGCCACCGTAAATATTAACTTCCCGCTCTCATCGTAAACTCGTGCAAAGATTATCACCAGTGTCAGCAGCCATACGCGGGAAATGGAGACACTCCACCTTACGAAAATAAGGCCGGGGTTGAAGACCGTAAACGCCGCAGGAAAACAGCCTCTTAGGAAGAGGTCAAGAGGATAAGGTGGAATTATTGCAAATTTTTTTACTATTTTCCCCAGCCGATGTGTGGCTTGGGGAAAGGGGATGGGCTAGCATGTGAAGGGAGAGGGAGAGAGACATGCAATTGACCACGTGGGCAGTCCCCTCTCCCCTCCTTGGGCTATAAGAACCCCCTCTTGGGGGGGGAAGGAAGCACTGTGGGAAGGCCGTCGGGGTGAAGGACAATGGGGAAAAAAGGATCGTGGGAGGACCGTGCTGTATACGGGAGCTGGCCGTGCTGCAGGGGGAGTCGCCATGTCGACGTGTTGGACAAGTGAGGAAGGGAGGAGGTGCTGGACAAGTGAGGACTGTGGGAAGGCTGCCGTGACGTGAAGGTGCTGGACGGAGGGGCCGAAGGGGTCAGAAGACCGTGTGAAGGGCGTGAGAGGGAGGAGGGTAAGAGGAGCTGGAGGTCGCCGCCAGGTCGCCGTGTGAAGGAAGGGGTGAAGGGAGGTGGCCGTGTGGAGGAGGGCGAGCTGCCGCCGCCGTGTGGAAGGGAAGGGGGACTAGGCCGTTGCTGTCGCTGTCCACCAGCCGCCACGCTGCCGCCGAACTGCCAGGCCGCTGCCGCTTGGACGACGAACCCCCCCTCCACGTCATTGCTGCCGACCAGAAGCTCTTAAGAAGCTTCTTAAGAAGCTTCTTAAGACCCCTTAGGAAGCCCCCATTCCCGTGGGGTTCCTTAAGCCTTCTCTTGTGGGTTTTATATACCCCCTGCGGAATTTAAGAACCCTTCCTATGGGGTTCTCCCAAGTCTATTTTACCCTTCCCGTGAATTCCCCCACCCAAGTCCCTATGAAGTTCCCCCTTCTTGTGGATTTTCCACTACCTTTCCTCCACAAGCCCATTTTTACCCCGGGAACTTTGAAGAGAAGGAGGCGACACGGGAAGCCTTCATAAGCCCATTTTCATCCCGGGATTTGAAGAATAGGAGGTGACAAAAGTCCTTCCAACTACATTGCCCATCGGTCTATCCACACACACCCCAGAACTTGAAGGAAGAGGAGGCGACGAACCCTCTCACCGATTTTTCCATAAGCCTCTTGGCCAAGATCTTGTAGAGAAGAAGAGGGGTCCCTAAACACCTTTCCTCAATATCATTAATCCTCGGGATTTTGAAGAATAAAGAGAGGAAGCCCATAAAGGCCTTCCCACTAATCACTTACAGGGCCGGTCCTTGGATTTTTGGAAGAAGAAGAAGAACTCTAAAGTCCTATTCTTGCAAGGCCCATTCGCAAAAGCCCTTTTCCGCGGACATCATCGTAAGGCCCACATAATCCTTCCTAAAACCGGATTTTCAAGGTGGATTACAGCTCTCAAATCTCCATTGTCAAGGGGATCTCATAAGAACCCTAAGGCCTTCCCAAGGCAAATTCCGCAAGTCGGAACTTCGGTCAAGGAAGCCATATATCAAAGAGAATTGCGCATACAAGGGAGACGGTCCAAGGTCATAAGATTGCAAGCCAAGGTAAAAAGTTGAAATCCACAAAGGCTAACTGGAGATCGAATTTGCGATGGCTTCTAGAAAGATCACAAGGTGCGATGCGGAAGGTTCACCCCGAGCATACGTGGATATTTCCCGGAGACCGCAAGTCCAGGTTTTATCTATTTGATTCCACACAAAAGTATTGAACTATTCACGATAACTTCACGGATTAGGAGGCACTCATGCATGTCAAATGCAACTAGTCAAGTTAAATGCAATTAGGACATGAATTGGCTATTTGAACATTATTAGAAATAGCTTAAGATATGGAAATTGATCATTGGTATGTTCAAAGGAATGAATGAAAAGAGCATAAGGTGTCTATGCATTTGTAGGTCCTTATTAGCAGGTTTCCTTTTGTGCATTCAAAAGTGACGAGCCAAGGACAACTGTTGCCTCATCACAAGGTTGAAATTATTGAGGTACACCTTTTTACTAGTCATGGAAAGATTAATGGCATGTCCCATTTTTAGATAGATCTTCCTTGTAATGATTCATGAGGAAAAGTTAACACCCATGAGATGTTATTCGATGAGGAATAGAAGGGCACAAACATGATCTATGGACTTGCAAGAGGCTTGATTATTTGAGGTAAGTCCTAATAGGACCTAGGAAGGTTAGTGTCCGGATTATCAGGCATTTTTGCTTTGCCAAGGAAAGATGGGGTTATTGTGAACCATGTGATGCGTAAAGGCAATAAATCGCATGTTTACGCGTGTTGGTGGAATTGTATCTATTGCTCCCCGTTAGATTTAGATTATCACCCTTGAGAAGGATCACCCTTGTCGCAAGACAAGCATAATTGAATTGACTAAGTAATCTAAACCACAAGGATTCGTATGGACATGATTGAGTCGATATGATAGGAATCCTAAGTGTTAACTAGGGTTTTAGTGCAAATCGACCTAGCTTTAGACAAAAATCGTGATTCTAAAAATCCTACACATGTTCACAAAATGTCGAAGCAATGGGATGTTCATGCATGAAATGATCTAAGGTTTTATCCTAAGGATCATTCAAAATGATGAAACTCCGACGGAGTTGTATATTTCTAGAACCATGGGCCAACATAATTAGCAATGGTTTGGAGGATACCCTAAACCCCTGCTACTCGGCTGGAGGTAAATTCCGTGACCGGAAAACGCTAAACAATGGGTAGAATAATCCCGTGAAAATAGATGCAATACATGTGCAAAAAGGTTGCAACATAGTATAGACTTGAGATTTGTCCACAAGAGAGTTTTGTCATCTCTCGGAATGAGGTTGGCAAGTTATTGAAAGAATTTAACTTATAAGAGGATGGGTAATCATCCTGTTACTCACTTTTCTTGGGAAATAGCTGCCAAGGAAAAGGAAAGGTTAGGTGTTTGCCTTGAAGTAAATGACCAGACAATAAACTAAAGCGACATGGTCGCTGGATCCTGCCACAACAAAACCTAAGGTATTGGTAGGGTATGACCCTAACCCAAGAATGATAAGAATCTTGCCAAGTTGCAATTGATTCCGGATCGAATGCGGGTTGCATTCGGAGAAAAGGAGTCACTCCTTAACAGTTGCCAGCTAAAAGACCACTGAAATTGATTATGCTTGTAACAGTTTAGAAAGGACTGTTTGCATTGTTTGCTCAATGAACTAAAAGATGAGAATATATCTAAATACTTCAGGTTGAAGGCCTGACCTGAAGGGAGTGGCAGCTTCAGTTACCCCCGACTGCCTGCCTGACCCTAACCAAGGGGGTTGTGAACCGCGCCGGGAACGTGGACCGAACCCGCCGTGAGAGGTCTCTCCGTTGAGTTCTGCTTGGAGCAGGAGGACGCTTGGGTGCCAGGGGGGGCTCTGGCTGTAAATCCCTCGCCTTCCGGGTCCTGCACAAGAGACTAACGTGACTCGGGATTGGATCTCGAGGCCCGCATACTAGTCTACGGGCGGAAACTTGGGATAGTAATCACAGGAAGGATTACTGGATAGCCTTCGGGCGGATTATGAATACGCCTACGGGCGGGAACTCCTTGTATTGCAAAGACAAAAGGATATAATGATAATAAAGAAGTTGTTTGGCACTGTTTTCTTTATGTCGTGTGATAAGATTACGTGAAGGAACCAGTGCATAACAGGGTTAATCAAAGAAGCTGTTTGTATATGTCAAACTAATGTGGTAGGTAATTACATAACTAAAACAAACTGAGGAAAGTGCGGAGGATGGACCATGGGTCCGTCCTACGGATGGGTGGTCCCGGTTAGCCGGGAACTTTTCTCAAAGTCTTCGACGAACAGCAGGGTGATAATTCAGCATCAAAGCGAAAAACGAGGAAAATGACCTAGAGTTACATCCTATCCGATTCAGCTGTTTTAGGGGAACAGAATGGGACTATGCCTTGTGGCAGAGAGGTCGAGCCTTGCATCCCTCTCGTTTCCCATTCTCCTTGAACCAAGTGCAGCGCGAATCCGCATCGGTCCAGGCGCTTCTGCGTAAAGAAGTTTGCTCAGGTTCGACGCTAGTTGTTGATAGCTAATGACCAAACAGGGAAACCCAAATTCAGGTCGGTCCTAAGTGGGAACGGCCAGGATACTTCCGCTACGTGGCAGACTCGGAAAGACCTAGATTGCAAAACCCGTAACATTCCATGGGAGTGACGGGCGGAGCTTTCTAGACATCCTTTCCGATGGACTGCTAAGACGTGTCTGGAATGATTCTAGCGGACACGTTACACCCTTTTGCTTGTTTAATGTTTGAATCACTTTATTTTTTGCTTGTTTAGGAGAGGAAATGAGAGAGAAAGAGAGTGAGAGGGAGAGGAAGGGGAAGGAAATGAGAGAGGGATAGAAAGAGAAAGAGAGGGAGAGTGCATTGTATCTCTTCCTCTCCCTTTTGCTTGGAGGATTTTTAAATCACTTTATTTTTTGCTTGTTTAGGAAATGAGAGAGAAAGAGAGATAGAGAGGGAGAGGGAGAAAAAGAGAAAGAGAGGGAGAGGGAGAGGGAGGGAGGGAGAGGGAGGGGAAGGAAATGAGAGAGGGAGAGAAAGAGGGAGGGGGAGGGAGAGGGAGGGAGGGAGAGGGAGAGGGAGAAAGAGGGAGGGAGAGGGAGAGGGAGGGGGAGGGAGGAAATGAGAGAGGGAGAGAAAGAGAACGAGAGGGAGAGGGAGAGGGTGAGAGAAAGAGAGGAAGAGAGGGAGAGGGAGAGAAAGAGAGGGAGAGGGAGGGGAAGGAAATTTAAGATAATATACTTATTGATAATGGTATGCAATGTGCTTTGCATACGGCCACGTACTTCATCAAAATGAACCCAAAATTATTGTTATAGAAGAAGAAACCCTTAAATTGAGTATAGGATAATTTCTCTCAGGTCTTATGACTATGAGTAGAATTGATTGAAATAAATTTTATTACTATAGTTATAAAATTTCATAGATGGCGTGCATTAATTTTAAAATGGATTACTTATACTCAAAGCCGAGATATAACAAATAATTATCTACCGGGACAAACAAATCGTTGAGCATGATACAAGGCTGAGATATAACATCGGAAAATCTCTCCACTACTATATACAATGCAAGGTTTATGGTCAACTTGCAACTTGACGTACATCTCCATAAAGCTATCCATTTAAGCCTCGTTTGCTGTAATGTAGATAGGATGGCAAATGAACAAGATCTTATTGTTCAAGACCGCGAGACGTATCTTAATCAGCGTGTCCCATGTCCTTGCTCTCAATGCAAGTTGGCAATTAGACGAAAACGCCGATTGTCTATAGAACACATACGACGATTTGGTGAGTTTCAATCTGAGATCATTGATCAGGCGATTGCAGATTTTCAGCAAACGGTAATTTGAAGTTAGCATTTTTCATGCATTGTACTCTCAAGCTAATTGAAAACTATACACAATAAGATTGGGTCTTGTTGGCAAATTTTGTATCCAGGGGGGTGATGTCTCAACCTAAGGGGGAGTGCACCCTTTGAGGCCAATTAGAAGAGTTCGTGGATGTGCGATGGATGGATTGCAGGAGCCAATCGACCACTCGCAAGGCCCATCTATACCGTCAATGCCAGAGGAGACAGACAGCCTTCCCGACTTGCCTACAATCTTGGAGCCTGAGATGGAGGCAATGATCGATGCATTGATTCCCATGGATATTGAGACATCTGACCCACTTAGAGAGGAAGCATCCATACCATTATATGATGGGTGCCGAGTATCTCGGTTGAAGACATTGCTTTCACTCTTAAGTGTGTAAGCAAAATACGGTTGGAGCGATACGAGTGTGACTGAGTTATTCAGGTACCTTGCACACAGACTTCATTGTTTTTTTTTAAAAACAGTATTATTGCAAACATGGATGGATTTTTCAAGGTGTTTTTTGTGGAAAATCCACAACCATTTCAAAGGTCACATTTTACACTCTCGTCTTCCACAGTCACTTAAAATCGTTGAATTTGCATCTTCCGCTTCTGTGTCCACTCCTTTCCCAGCATGTCCTGGGCCTTTTAATTCTACTCTCACTAGTGGCCATGGGATAGGGTGACTCAACCTGTCAAATCCCATGAACTAATCTTCACAAACAATAACAACAACCATAAAAAGCATCAAGCTACCACAAAATAGAATACTCAACAAAGCATAAACAGAGTTGTCACCCTACCACTTGACAAAATCAAGGCATGAAACCCATAAGGGATAGACCCAACATAATTTGATAGAAATCCAAAGTGAGTCCCTAACCAATTGCAGTAACACAGATTGTCTAAAAAGAATATTCAAAGAAGTTATCCTAAGTGATGGTCTGAACTACCTACCCAACTTAAGACAACTGGACCAGTAACTCCTACTAGGCGAGGACTCCTATATCCTGATCAGCATATATTTTCGTTTTATGCTATTTTTCCTTTAAGTTTCCATATTCAGAAGTATAAAAAGAAGGGAGCTGAGCATAGTGACCCAAGGAGAAAAGGACATTGGTCTCAGCTGATCCTGACTCGGTACCCAAGAACATACAAAGCCCTCATAAGGTGATACTTAAATCTTTATTTATTTCACTCACTTTTATTTTTGCTCCAACCTTCCTTATTAATTTCTTTTCGAGCTAGATGTCACCCCTAGGAATACAATCCATCAACCCCGAGTGTGACTCATCCCTAAGAACCTACCAAGCCTTTGTAAGGAGATGATCAACTGCTATTTGATTTTCTCTTCCTTTTTCCTCATTGTTATGTTTGTTCCTTTTGTTCAAGGGTTAGAACCCCTTTCTACACACCTCTATATTTTTATATTTCAAGTATATTCAAAATAATCTCTTCTTTTTATTTTTGGAGGCTTCTCTAATAGCCTCACTACTAACAAAAGCTCCCAGACATAGTTGTCTAGCAGGCTAGCAAAACAGGGTCACTAGGACTTCCTTCTAAAATTGTTCTTAGAATGCCTGATAATGTCTTCATAGGAGGCAAGCAACTACTCAAACCTCCCTCAGACACACCCAACCTAACCTTAGGATTTCATGGCTTGATTATCGAGCCCTAAAGGAAAAGTATCACCTAGACTTGGCCACAAGAAGCTTCTACACAACAGAAGGCTCCCCATGTTCCACTAAATCTATATAGCACATCACTATAATAAAAACATTAACCGCACACCTACACTAGATAGACACATGGCCCTCTTAGCATAATGAAATATATCACTTCACTATAGAATAACTAGCCCTCTTGGCCTAATGAAATAACTCTTGAAATGACCATTTAGAAGTGTATTGCTAAAACAAACCCTTAGTCCCAACATAACTCTACTAATGCATAAGACTGACCAAGGTTGAGGGCTCCTTTGGTCCTACACTAAGTGCATCATGTTATTAGCTAACCCCCCTACATAAATATCAAGGGGTGTCTAACGAATATGATGATAAACAATCCTATGCATCCATGACATAATAGGAAGGTGATCAACTGCTACTTAACTCAATCCATACTATTCAGTAGCGGCCAAAATAGGATGTGTGAGTAAGAAATGCCCAAAGTAGCCCTAAATTGATATTAAACGACAATTGTAAGAGCGCCACAAGACCACATTTGAAGAAGATATCCTCAACGAAAGCATAATTGGCCAGAAAATCTACAAAGTGATTCCACTATCATGGGATGAGTTGGCAAGTCACTTTCTCATAAAAAAGATGCATTCTATCCAAAGCAGAAAAGGATCCCTCACATTATAGATCACAATATTCAATTGATTGATCACCAGCTATGAGTCACCTTTCATCGATAAGTGATGGATACCAACATGTTCCGCTAGATTCAGTCCCATGATTAAGGTCTTGTATTCTACCATGTTATTGATAAAATTAGTACCAAGATATGCTTCCATTTTCATAACAACTCTATGCTGGGGATCTTTCATGACCACACCGACACTTGCATGCTTAGTGGGCCCTCTAGAAGCTCCATCAAAATACAAAGTATAGACCTAGTCTTCATTGATAGACAATGCCATACAACACTGATCATCTCACTCATACTTATGATAATCAAAGTCAAGCTGAGAGAGAGGATGTGTAATAGGTATAATCCCTCATTCCTTGTTGAACTCGATATGGACACTTGTAAAAATCCTTTGACAATGGTGGCAATGGACCTTAATATCCCACATGAAAGATTTATCTTGCCACTCAATAACCTAATAACCTTTACTCCACTAGACCACTCCACCATGGTGGTAACATTGCTCATAATATAGATGGTCAAGATAAGGATTTATTATTACCTCTAATTGTCTTGGTACCTATTGCAAGTTAAAGTTGAATCCTGAAGGACCTCCATATGCACCAAGCTCAATGTCGTCCCTTATACATAGTAAGGTTTCAACTTACTAAAGTTTACCTTATATCCTTTGTAAATCTGCTAAAAGGGTTGTAGAACCATTTTTCCCTATATGGGTAATTTTATACGGCCCATCCCATTTGGGTTCTAGTTTACCAAAAAATAGCTCATGAGACAAGCATCATAGTATAACACCAACTGACCCTTCACAAATTTATTTTTTTAAGCCCGAATGTCATGAAGTACTTTCATTCTCTTCTTCCCTACCTCTTGATATAATAGAGCTTGCAATTGAGTTTCATCAAGATTCACAAGAGAAATAAAACTTTCCTACAATGCTTCTACATCACCCAATGAATGATTGAGAGCAAAATGCACAATAGACAGCTCTATTTCCAATGGTAAGACACACTCTTCCCCTTATACCAGGTTGAATGGGGTGTGGCTGATATCTCTCTTCAATGTTATATTGCAAGCCCTAACCGCCACATACAATTTCTTAACCCAATCTTGCTTACTTTCAGACACCATCTTGGATAAGTTCCCTATAAGCTATTTATTCGTACTCTCAACTTGATCGTTTTCTTGTGGATTATATGGGGTGATTTTATTGTGTTTAATCTTCAAACCTTCTATTACGGCTATTATAACCTTATTTAGAAAGTGTGTCCCTCAGTCAGACACTAACTCCTTAGGTAAATCAAAATGGCAAATAATTTTCTCCATAATAAAATTGGCCATCTCCTTAGCATTATCCTTCATTATTGCTCAAGCTTCAGACCACTTTGACAAATAGTCTGTCGCTACAATGATATAATGCTTCCCATAGTCGATGAAGGGTATACTAGTCCAATAAAATTGATACTCCATTTTTCGAAGGGTAACATAACTAAAATAGGATTCAATGGTCACTTAGGATTCTCCTTGGCATCGTGTCCTTGATAGACATCACAATGCTTAACATAATTGAAAACATCTTGGAAAATCCTTGGCCACCAATATCCTGCATGTAGAGCTTTATGGGCAATAAGTCATCCAACAAAATCTTCCCCACATGCTCAATCATGGCATTCCTTGAGAATAAATGATACCTCATAAGGTACTACACATCGACGATAAATCTTATCCACACCTTTCCAATACAAGAAACCCATTATAATCAAAAAGCGTAGTGCTTGCTACTTAATCTTTCTCTTCTCAAATTTTGATAAAGCAACCCCAACCTGACTTGAAGATAGATAATGTGTTATAGCTACATACCAAGAGCGGATGGAAGTTATATCAATTTTTAATAAACCTTCAATATCATTTCCTTCAGCCAAAATTTGCTTTGGCTCCCTGAAGTCCACAAGACATTCCATAATGCCCTACAGCTTTGGTGGCTTACTCTTAATCTCATAATCAAACTTTGCAAAGTGATTAACCACTTTTCTAAATGGTCATGCGGTTACAAATTGTTCACCAATAGTCTAAGTCCTTACACCTTCATAAAAACACCACCTTCTCATAGAGAATATAGTGCCTAAATTTCTTTATCATAAAAACCATTCCAAGGTACAATTTCTCCGTATAAGTATAATTAAATTTAAATATTTCCAATTTATGGCTAGAAAAAGTAATTAAATGATACCATTTCTCTTTCCAAATTTATGCTAAACAACACCTAATACGATGCATTATGCTATTGAAAATATAGAGAAGACCTCACCTCCTTTCAGTGCTTTTAGGACTGGAACTTATGCTAGTTTCTGCTTCACATCCTCAAAAGATACCTGGCATGCTTCACTCCAATCAAAAAGATAGTTAAAAGATAAGAGGTTTGTCAATGGCAACATTCTTTCTGCCAATGCATTGATAAATCACTGATAATACCCCATTGATGACAAAAAGTTATGTATCTCTTTTGGAGTGTGTGGCAGGCTCATAGCAACTACAATCTTTATCTTTTTAGGGTCATTTGTGATACCAGCCGAGCTAACCACATGGCCTAGTAACAACCCATAGGGCATCCCAAATGTGAACTTTCATGGATTAAGAGCAATGCAGAACTCCCTACAATGCTCAAAATATTTCCTGAAAATGATCAACTATCTGTCTCTTATGGTGGCTACCCCCAGATCATCGATGAAAACTTTCAACTCCTCTAGGGAAATATCACCAAAAATCTTATAAGATGTTCATTGCCAAGAACCAAGTGCATTGCATAACCCAAAGGCCATCTCGTGATATGCTAAGGTACCAAAGATAGTGATAAACATCGTTTCCAGCTTATCTTCCTCTACAATAGCCATTTGATTGTATCTAGCAAAGAAATCCATAAATGAATAGATTTTCCTACCCAATAAATTGATCTAAAATTTGATCCATTAATGGTAACAGATAGTAATCCTTAATCGT
The DNA here is from genome assembly GCF_053477565.2 of Lygodium microphyllum. Classification (NCBI taxonomy): domain Eukaryota; kingdom Viridiplantae; phylum Streptophyta; class Polypodiopsida; order Schizaeales; family Lygodiaceae; genus Lygodium; species Lygodium microphyllum. Next base: position 97,139,870 of record NC_141149.1, on the reverse strand, counting down.
CTAAGGGCATGGCCTTTGGGAGCCCCTTCTCCCCCCAAATTTTCACGCGAGGGGGGGAAGGGGTGGCCTTTTTAAAAGAAAAGACCCCCTACATGCGCACACATTTGAGAAGGGGGGAAAGAGGTGGAGCCATTGGAGGTTGGGAATAACCCCAATAACAAATTACATGCAATAATTATTCAATTTCTTTGCTACCCATCGCTACGTTCAGCTTTGCAAATGGCTACCTAGATAAATATATCAGAAATTAATCTTTCTCTCTCCTCCTATAGATGGTTTATGTGGGAATTATAAAGAGAAGTGTGGGATGGAGACTAATGGTTTGACATGAAACGGATAGATAACACATGATATCAATGTTGAGAATTGATACCCAACACTATTTGGAGACCAATGGCAGGTCCAATCATGGTTCATTCAACTCTTAAAACTCAAAACATGCAAAATGATGGTTATTCTTTTTATCAATTGAAATTTGAATCTTTTTGTCATTTCATGATATAAATCATGTTTGTATGTGGTGAAAATTTGTTTGAAGCTTGATTGTGATATTTTTAAGGGCTAAAAATCATAAAATGTGAAACTTGTGTTTGTGGTTGTGTTATTAATTAATAAAAATTTAAAATATGTGTTTTATGTGAAAAAATATTGGTTTTTTTTTGTTTCAAGGTGGTCATATGATATTCATATGGAATGATATTAAGTATGATGATAGACCATAGAGCATAGTCTAAATTAAATGTTTAAAGAAAAAAAAAAATTTATATAGAGAAAATAAAAAACTACCAAAAATTAAATTTTTGGGATAGATATTTTTTTAAAAAATATTTTAAGAGTGAAAATATTTACTAAAATCTAGGGAAAGATCAGTGAGTATATAATGACTATAGAGCATGAGGTTGGCCTTAGTCTATTTCCATTTATATGTTCAAATGGTCATTTGTAGGGCATTTTTTTGAAAAAACTAATGTGATACATAATAAACACCCTACATAAGAAATGAACACATAACCAAGCTAAAATGTTAAGATTTGTACATAGAAATATAAGTTTTAATCTATTAAAATAAAGTATATATAGGGTTCATTCAATATTTTTAAAGAAACCATAGCACATATTAGTTTGGTATTGTTTTTGAGAAATGCAGCAATACATTAGAAAGAAAATCATGGAATGAATCTTTTGCACATGACACATTAGCTATTTTGTGGTTAATTTAATTGAGCACTATATGGCATTGCATCTTCATCTACATTTAAACATACTACTAAGAGGAAAATCTCCTAGATGCATGGAACTTGATTGCTAAAACCATTGATCAATGACGAGTGTGTGAGGATTTTGGAGCTATAGGATAAAACAATTGTCTTTAGGGACTCTTATATGACAAAACAAAATTATGTCCTAGAAAGCTTTATCAAAAGAGTGGACAATGTTACAATTATATTCTATATCTAGATAATGCATCCTCTCCTAGGGCCAATCCACGAGGTGTAGGAGAGTTGTAGGAGCCAAAGTACTCTACTAGGGAGGAGCACTTTGTGTATGTGAAATGAGGTGTTATTCACCAAAATGTTTAGATACTCCCTTTGTTGAAGTTGAGATGGTCAAAATTGTTGGACTACAAATCGATACAAACTAATGATTTATCTAGATCAATATATCACCTCTAGAGGCTCCTAGATGTGAGGTCATGAGGGTGGTTTGGTGAGCGTAGGAGGCCTGGCTAGAGCCTCAAAGCAACTGTTAAGTCCATTTTAGGTACGACATGTGGTTCATTTGTCACGAGCCGCTAATAAGTGGTAGTTTCTCAAACCTTGTTTAATTAGGGGTCAATCAATCAATTTATGCCAAAAACAACATTGAAATAGATCCCTTATTTCCTAATATACACAATCAACCTGAGATTCAATGACAAGAAAAATATAAAAGGGCTAGACGATAAGTTAAGATTACTTTGGGGTATTCTTCTAAGCGTAGTAGTCCAAAACCTTTGGGGAAAAAAGGTCTTGTTAACCCAATTAATATTCTAGTCAAGGAGGAGGAATCTCTAGTATTCTCATTTCCCCAAAAAGTCACTCTACTTTGAGTGGAGTGTAACCTCTCCGATACAAATCCCTATTGCAAACCCAATCATTGTTATGATGCAACCAATTACAATACTTGCAAGAACATCAAATTTTCCAACCTTAGGTTTCTCTCTATCCATCTTTAATGGGTTAGCAGAGGAAGATATAGAGCTCCATCTCAATGAGTTCCAAAAATTCATATTCAATTGTCAAATTCACGGTGAAGGACATTTCATGATGTTTTTCAACACGACTCTAAAAGGAAGAGCTACAATGTGGTATCATGGCTTGGAAGCCGGGACCATAACCATGATCGATTTATTCTTTGTAGCCTTTCGAAGAGATTTTTTCCCTAAGAGAGGTGGTTAATATTGGATGCATGTCTTAAATGTAACACATCAAGAACCCCATGAGGATGCTCAAACATACACCAAGAAAGTGAAAGAGGTGTTTAGAAATTTACAAACCTCTATTTCTATTCCACATGCTACCTAACTGTAATACTTTTTTACATGGATTAGACTTCAATATCAAGATACAATTGGATACTGTTGCTCTTACTAATATAGACAATGTTATTACATGAGCAAAGGGGATAGGGTCGCACTTACAAGTGGCCTACACATCTAGGATAACCTAAATTTAACTCTAGATCATGGAAATAATTTGGCATTGATAAGTGGAAGCCAAGGTGCGACTAGTACACCTATGACCAATTTGAATGGAAAAGGAAGCATAGTGCAAAATTTTTTGGCTCCTCTTCATATTGCCATATAGCCAAATGGTTTTACTAAGTTGAAGCCAAATGGAAAATCCTAATGTCATGCCAATGAATCAACAATAGTTAATTCCTAATTAGGTAGTTAGGCTAGCTGAATGGCAAGCGAATGATTATGATTATGAGTCTAGTGCATCAAATGTTCTTGGCAAAGTCAAGGATATGATGAATCATTATTCTGATATGATAAACAACAATATAGACAAACAGTGGATGTTAATTTCCTAAAGAAGCAACAAAATTTGATAGGAAGTCGACATTCTAAAGAGGATGGTCCATCGAGATCTAGTTGTAACTAGTGAGTAATCAACACTTTATAAGAAACTACCCTAATATCAAATGTGACATATGTGGAAAGTCGAGCCATCTAGCTAGTACTTGCTGGAGTAAGATAACATCTCTTCAATAATGAAGTAAGTAGCAAGGTCCAATAAATCATCAAGCACAAGGGAGTAACCTTTAGTAGGATGAGAGACCAAAGAAAATAGGAAAAACTATTGTAGAGGAGTTGCCAAAGTGGTAATGGTATCAGCCTTATCAAAGCTATACATATATCAACACCACTAAGGCTTCCAATTTACGAGCCATTACAAGAGGACAAAAGGTTAAAGAAGGCAATATGGATAATGAAAAACCTATCAAGGCAAACCCTAAATAGTATCATAAGGGGACACAAGTCCTTAACCCTGATATGGAAATTGATCCTCTAAAAGGTGTTGATGGTAAAGCTAACTCCAATAAGAAGCTACCAAAGAAGAAGATTAAAGGCAAGAAAGAGGTATCTAAGTCTATTAAGCAAATCAAGCGAAAGAATGGTTTAGCGAGAGAAGAGAACCATTGCTAGTTATCATGAATTTGATTGAGCCAATTCTTATTGTGAGGTAAAGCCTGATATGAATCTCTTGTAGTTGATCAAGTTATCTCTAGGAGTGCATAAAGAGTTTAAGAATTACTAGGTATATTGTTGAACCCTTGGGAATAGCCAGTGTGGGAGATGACTAGTTTGAACATGCTAAAAAGCATTGTCCAAGGATGGTAGTCTATGTTGATGGTATATTAGTGCATTATAACATTGTGGATGTGGATCCTCTATCAATATTATGAGTTAAAAATTGATGGAAATGCTAGGGTTGAAAATCCAAAAGGATGCCTCCACAATTCTTTAGATAGCTAATGATAGTTTAAGATAGCTTGAAGGTTGCATTACCAAAGTCTGCATGATTGTTGCTAATGTGGAATGCATTTTGGACTTTAGAGTTACTAGGATTGCAAGGTGGCCAAGATCCTGAATCTCCTCAAAGTGAGAGAGTATCTTTATCTCCGATAGAATTAGATGATTAGAGAATCCTTTTGGCAATGAGACATCATCAAGTGATGAATCAAGAGAGAGTCCACTATAAAAGATATCTACCAAGTGACTCTATATAAGCAGATAAAATCTCAAGACAAAATCAGAGATGCATATGTGATTAAGCTAGCTCTTGATATGTTGAATGAGCCATGATTGATTAAATTAGAATCTCTACTTAGTCCATGATATTTTCTTCTATAGCTATGATGAGTTGCAAGTCATCCCTTCTAGTTTGGCTATGTATACTATTCCCCTAAATGAAGCTACACATCCTATCTAACAAATATTGAGGCATATGCAATTTGAGCTAAGGGATAGAATATTTGAGGAGCTACTAAAATTGTGTAAGGTTGGCCTAATATTTTCTATACAACACAAAGTGGTGTTCACTAGTAATTATCAAAAGATAATAATAATCAAATACGGCTTTGTGTAGATTTTAGGAAGCTTAATAAATAGACAGTTAAAGATTACTATCCACTGTCATTTATTGTTCAAATTCTAGATCAGTTTGGGAGTAGAGATATCTATTCATTTATGGAATTCTTCATTGGTTATAAGCAATTAGCTACCGCAAAGGAAGATAAGTTAAAAATAGCATTTATCACTATATTTGGTACATTTGCATATCATATTATGGATTTTGGATTATGCAATGTGATAGGGTCTTGCAATTGCACGGCTAATAAAACTTTTGATGATATTTTTCCATTGGAGTTCAAAGTCTTTATTGATGATCTAGGGACAGCCACCACAAGGGAGAGACAATTAATTATTCTAAGAAAATGTTTTGAGTAGTGCAGGCAATTTTGTATTGCTCTCAATCTAAGGAATTGCATCTTTGGAATGCCTATGGATTGTTGGATGGTGTGGTTAGCTCAGCTTAGTATTGCGACCGATCCTGAAAATATAAAGGTTATCATTGCTATGAGTTTGCCACGTACTCCGAGAGAAGTGCAAAGCTTTTTGTTGTCAATCGGATATTACCAATGATTTATTAATGCACTAGCTAAGAAGACATTACCATTGACCAATATATTGACCTTTAACTATTTTTTGTTTGAAGTAAACCATGTCAAGTATCCTTTGAGGATGTGAAGTAGGAATTGGCTAAAGCAACAATCTTGAAAGCACCTAAAAGAGGTGATATATTTTATATATTTTCAACGGCTATGATTTATAGTATTACCTTCTACTGTTTGGCCTAGATTTGGGAGGAGAAGTGATACCATCCGATTGAATTTTTTACTCACAAATTGGGGCTATCTAAAATTAATTATACCTACATGGAGAAATTGTGCCTTGGAATAGCCTTTGCATTGAAGAAATTCAAGCACTACATCATGTATGAAAAAGTAGTATTTTACACAAAGATAGAGGGGCTAAGACTATTGTTAAATAAGTTGTAACTATCTATCTACCTAGTGAAGTGGCTCATCATTTTGCACAAGTTTGACAATGAAATTAGAAGTAAGCTGCCATAGTTGTATGGGATCATTGAATGTCTTGTGGTGTTCAGGAAGTCGAAGGAAGTCTTGGTTGAAGGTAGTGACCTTGAGGGTCTATTCAAAATTGATACAACCTCCATTCCATCGTGGTATACTACCATAACGCACTATCTATCCACAAGAGAGATTGGAGCCACTTTGTCGAAGGTTTGAAAGAGAAAAATTAGGTAGTAAGCCTTGATATTTTCCATTATGTTGACAAGGGATCGATAATGTTTATTGCCAATGAGTCATGCCTAATGAGGTTCCATTTATCTTGGAAGAGTGTCATGACTCCACTTGTGGAGGGCATTTTGTTGGATGATTGACTACATGGGGGTGGTATTTAGCTGAAAAAAAAAAGAATGGTTGGTGTGAAAATAAAAGTGAGCAAAAGGAAAGGGATTTAGTGTTTCCTTGTGAGAAATTGGTAGGTTCTTGGGTACTAAGACTGAACCTGAGACCGATGCCCTATTCTCCTTGGGTCACAATACACTTACCTCCTCCCTCCTTTTTACATGCATGAGTATAAAGTACTATAAAGAGGAAATAATGTGGTAAAATGGAAAAATATGTGATTTTGAATAGCTCAGGCTATAGGAGTCCTTGCCTAGTAAGAGTTACTAGTCTAGTTATCCTAAGTTAGGTAGGCAGGTCAAACCACCACTTAGGATGACTTTCTTGATAGTACTTTTTAGTCAGTTTGTATTGGAGAAGTTGGTTAGCGACTAGCTCCAAATCTCCATCAAATTATGCTAGGCCTATCCTTCATGGACTTCATGCTTTGATTTTGTCAAGGAGTAGGGTAAGAATTGTGTTTGTGCTTTGTTGTGTATTTTTATTTGAATCACCTTATTTCTCCTTATGGTTTATCTATGTGCAAATAAATTCATGGTCTCGACAGGCTAAGTCACCCTTTCTACTGGTTGCCAATGAGAATGGGATTTTGAGACCAAGGACAAAAAATATGCTCAAATTTATCGATTTTAGGTAGAAATAGAAGTGATGGATACGAACGTAACTAATTTAAGTGGCCCTAGAAGACAGGCTTTCAAAACTCTTTTGGAAATGAACCTCATTGTGGTTACAATTTTTTATAAACTTTTCTAAGGAGCAAAATTGATGAGGACAAGTGCTAGGTAGTGCAAGGCTCTAAGATGGATATACAAAATTTGTTAGACTTCAATTTGGAGACCAGATGCAAAAACGGGAGTGCTCGAGACAGAAGGGCCAAAGTGGGTGTGAAAGAGGTAAGAGGGGTGTTGAGAGTCAAGCTCATAGTCCTTAGTTCAATTGTCTACCTTAGTTGAATAAGGGTAAGTCATACTGACTTAACCATGGTTACATCTAGGCTACTTGATCTTTGTATGTGTGCATATTGTATAGATAGTTTATTGTGTGGAAGATAATGGATTGAGCAGGGAGCATGGCTACTACCCTTGTGGCCCAGTCTTTTTCCATCTCTCTCTCTTATTCTTTACATGATATCAGAGCAAGTTATTGTTCCCTTCTCAAAATACACTCCACTAAGTTTTTTTTGAAGAGATTGGATAAAAGCATGCAGATTTGTGATATTTTCTTGAAGTTCAAAAATTCTTCAAGCCAGGGTGGCTGACTTCCACTCTATTTTCACTGAAGTGCATAGGAAGTTGGAAGAGAGACAGATTTCCAAATGGTGGCATGTTAGAAGACATTGTACACAGCGTCAAAAGTCAGTTTGGGTGGGCTTAATACTTCTCTGATAGTACCATTAGCATATAATTTTGAACATAATAGAAGCCTTCCAGGCTGAAACTGGATGATGATGGAGTAATAGTTGGGCGAGAAGGTTGACAAGCAATACTAAGAGGAAGGTCAACAAGCAATACCATGAAGGGTGTTCAGTATATACAGTTATCACAAAAGAAGCAACCACAGACGTGGTAGTAATTTTAGCAATTGATTAGAGTAAATGAAGAGTCACATTCATAGCAAATTCATGGGACCTAAAATGGGCTGGCACTGGCTATGGCATTAGCCGACCTCATGCACAAAATAGAAAACCCCACCACATGACCTCGTCGGCCAGGAGTGTCCATAATACACCGATGTACACTAGATAGACTTAACTATGCGTTTGTATATTATATGTAGTCCAATGTTTACCTTCCCTTCTCCTCAGAGGGAGATCCCATAACATGTAGGCATAGTGCCTCATCACACAAACATCAAGAAGCACCTCTCGACTGATTGCCGCGGCTCCACTACGACTCTCCTACACCTCGGGGATTGGCCCCAAGATGCGTCGCTCTAACATATAAGACATAATGCACAAAATCCACTATTTTCTTGTTTTGTAGGACCCACAAATATTTAAATCCTCACCAAAAAATCCCAAGGAAAACGTACAACTGCCCTATAGGAGAAATGCTCATTTCCACTTCACATATAAGTCATATCCTAAGAAGACAATTGCTATGCAATCCAGGGCTGATACCATACCATGCATCATGCATAGTGCATATGATCCTAGTTCACAAAAAAATATTCAATAAATTAGCATTTTGTGATGTGGAAAAAATAGCCCTTTCATGATTTTCACTAAACGTATGCTTCGATGTATGGAGATTAGCACCGATCTCTCATGCTACTAGCTCCTTAGACTGAATTATCACAATTCTAAATGTAATGGACAATCAAATGCTTTAAAAAATTTAAACCCTCTCAGCCCTTTTAATCTCTTAACCTCACCCTTTTCCTCTAATGTTTAGGTTATGCTGCGTTGCATAGGTGTAGGGTATTATTTTGTATATATTTTTCACATACAATGAAAAAAAAGTGAACTATAACACATAAAAAAGTTAAACTGAAACAAAACTTCATGCCTAAGCTTTGTTATATAGCCATAACCATGAATCATAATTTTTTAGATTTTTGTAACGCAAAAATCCTAATTTTTCTCTTTTTTTACTATTTTTCTCTATTTATTTGTGCAGTAAAATAGATTATTTTGTGATTTATGATTAGTGACTAATCATGAAAGTTGAAAGATGTTTTGTCTTAGAATTTTATCCCATGCAAATCTCTTTTCCCCACCCGAAACCAATCAAACCTTCATTTTTACACTAAAAAGTTGTTTTTCAGTCTATAAATTAATTATTGTGACTATGTATTATTACAGATCTGCAATTTTTTTTTTCACAACCCTCACTCATAATGAAAACAAGATCCAAAAAAAAATTTGTTCCATATGAATTCCATTTCAACCATCAAACATCAACAAGAAGCAAATTTCATTTGTAAAAATGAGGCATACTTCTTATTTGCGTGTTGGGGTTTTGTAATTAATTTTTTTGGGTTTCCAATGGACTAATCAATAGCAAATATTCAACGCTAAACATCTCCTCTCAGCCTCCTCTTGATCTTGGAGCCATCTGGTTCATGCTGGGCAAGTATCCTTCAATCGGTCTTCATTCTTCATGGGCATAAAGTGCCCCTTCAGGGGAGAGAGAGGGAGGAGAGGGAAATACTGAATTTGTATCTCCTTGTCCAGGCAGCCATCTCATGAGTGGAAGGAGGCGATGGAGAGCAAAGGCACGATGTAGATTAGGGATATGATATGAAGGGGGGTTGTTTGCAGCCTCCCTATAGCCTGTCTTTCTCACACGTCACCTCATGCATCCATGGCATCCATTTTCTTTCATGTGGAAAAAAAAAGGTCTCCCCCCCCCCAAAAAAATCAGATTTTTTAGGGGCCCCCAAAGGGAGCCCCCAAAGTTCACACCCTTTGGGCCCATAAAACTCATTTACACTTGGCCTTTTCGGGTCTTGGCCTCTCGGGCATCCCCATTCAACTATTTGGCATTCAATTCGTGCTCTAAAAATTCCTAGGCGTCCATCTCGAAGTCCCCCACTACTAGGCATCTCATGGAGTCTCATAAGACAGTCAAAAAAATTATGAAGTTTCCCCAACCGTCGCTCGGTGGGTCTTTAAAGCACTTTTGGGCTTTTGCCGCTTAAAATCATACTGAAATTGCAACTGCCACCTTCAATGAAATCTATTTTTTCCTTGAAATTCAAATTTCTTGGCTATTTTTAAGCACTTCTCGGCATCAAAAATCATCTGTCATTGACGACCGCAGGATAGGGCGACTCAACCCCTCAAATCTCAGGAACAGATATGCACATAAACACAATCACAAAGAGCATCAAGCTTATACAAAATAAATACACAATGAAACACATCACAACTCTCACCTTAGCCTTGGACAAAACCAAGGCATGAAATCCATGAGGAGTAGGCCGAGCACAATCTATTAGAAAGCCCAAAGCTAGTTACTAACCGACTGCTCCAACATGGCCAAGCGAAAAAGAACGATTAGAGAGGTAATCCTAAGTGGTTGTCTGAATTACCTACCTAAATAAGGTCCACTCAACTAGGAGCTCCTACTAGGGGAAGACTCTGTTGGAAACTATGCTGTGAGGAAGATGAGAGACAAAAGGAAGAGAGGAAAGAAGAGAGATATGAGGCACCGGAAGTGATCACTGCAAAAAAAAAATCTCCAAGAAATTCCTTCAACTGAACTTGGGATGTAAGCAATATATCTGTCAAATCAAAACTTAAAGAAAAACGTTACAGTGACATTAGAACAACACAAGGTCTATAGAGACGGTTCGCGACGCCGCTCTATAGACAACATAACACATGTGGGGCCCCATGAATAGAATATAAATAAAACAATTTGTCATGAGCTGGAATATAGACACTCATCGACTGGAAAGAATATAAACGAAATAATGTGTCATCAGCTAGAATATAGACCCTCATCAGCTAGAAAGAATATAAATGAAATAATGTGTCATCAGCTAGAATATAGACGCTCATCAATGGCAGGCAAGAGCCACACCAACATTTTTCCATGTATAGATAGGATAGCTCACAAGCCAAATGAACAGCAGAGCTTGATTGCAGCAGGACTCTCCTCCTTGGTGACCTTGCCAAGGAGGACCACTGAATGTTTCCAACCATTCACTATTTCCAACCGTTCACTGTTTTCCATAGACCTCTACATGTTCTATCCAACCTTTTGAGTCTTTTTGTGCTAGAAATTTTGCCCAAAAGCTCAACTAGTCCCCCCATTTTCTGTGTCTCGTTAGTTTGGACAACTCCTTTTCCCTGTTCCTTAGTCCTGGCTAGAGGATTTGGGAGCTCATCATCGCTCCATTGAGTAATCTCAGCTAACTGCTTGGGTGGCTTGCCAGAACTATTGTCAAAATCCTCTATTGGTAACTTTGTTTTCTTAGACCCATCACTCTGGGCAGTTTCTTTTCCTTGTTCGATAGTCCTGGCTGGTTCTTCATACTACCTTTTCTTGAGCTTAGAGGCCATCAGCTTCAGGACAAATCAGCTAAATACATTGTCAACAGAGCTAAAGAAATGTCTTGAAACTTTGCTCTACTCATCCTTACTGAGACCGCTCAAAATGATTTACAAGTCTTGTCAAATATTTGCATTTTAAACAATGTATTTTTACCTTGAATTCTTACATACATTGACATGCATCCCCGTTCAAAGACAAAACATAGCCATCAACAGAGCTCAGATTACAATAGAGCACTCAGAAATCCATTCAGCTCATTTGAAACAAGATCTGGGTATTCTTCCTGAGGAAGCAGGGCACCGGATATTTCCACATACTTGGAGACACCCTTGGTCCCTTGCAAAGCTTCCATCTCTGCTTTGAATCACTTTGGAGCTTTGTTTGCTGACAAGATCAACACAGGGACTTTTCCTTTGAGATCTGCAAAGAGCAAGAAACTCCTCTCTTGTTTGCACAGAGAAGCAATCCTGTCAAGAAAGCAGCAAATGCATAGCATGCACCTTCACGCTTGGTTAAGGCAAGCCTACTCTCCAATAAAGATGGTGTTACATTGTTTGGATCAGCATAAACATGAGAGAGGTACTGTGCGGATGTTTTTGGGACTGCTAACCATGAAATTGTACATCATCCAGTCCGGATGTTTTTGGGACTGCTAACCATGAAATTGTACATCATCCAATCAAGCCTAGGAGATTATAGCGAGCCCCGCAATAAACCATACATGCTTTCCATTTCAGGCCCTCTTCCAAAGACTATAGGCATTGGACCGATTTCAGGCCCTCTTCCAAAGACTATAAGCATTGGACCGCGGCCCATGTTGGTGCAACAGCAGCAATAGCACGTGCCTTAATCAAACCCTTGGTAATAGCTCAAAATCAGACCCTTGGTAATGGCTCGAACAGCTATGCTAGGAAGGCTGGGAAGGCTTGTGCAGAGTGCGGGCTGAGAGCAATGCTATCGTGTGAGCGGGGCGGAGGCTTGTGACATCTTTGATCCGATCCCATCGAAATCCCTCCCAACCATGGCTACTTTCCTCACCTACAATCCCACAGTAGCTGTTGCATCTATAGCAGCAAGGGAAGCAGAAGCAGTCAAGCCAACCGCAACAATCAGCTTCTCGCGCCTCTCTGCTCGCGTGTCTCTGCTAGTAGCTGACAACACCGGCACGCGCTTGCAATTGCTCGTCCAAGGCCTCCCTTCCAAAAATCAGAGACAATTGAAGGTGGCTAGATTGATGGGGGTCCGTGCACAGGCCGTGATTGTTGAGACAGAGGTCCCAAAGCCTAAAACAGGAACTTGGATATGGAAGCACGGCGGATACGATGTGAAGGTGTTTTTTGAGGAGTACACAGGTGCAAGCTCTGATACCATGTTGAAAACTGCGCTGCGAGGAGGAAGACGAGAGACGAAAGGAAGAGAGGAGAGAAGAGAGATATGAGACACCAGAAGTGGAACCCGAGAAGTGTGTCAATTGAGCACACATGATAGGAATATATAGAGGAGACCTGGGGCGCTATATATAGACAGACTATATATAGCTAATAGACTCCTATAGCCTGATTAATAGATTGTGTCTTTTAGCACATTTCCCTTATAGCCCCGTATTTTCCATACTCGGGCGTGTAAAAAGGAGGGAGCTGAGCGTAGTGGCCCAGGGAGAATAAGGCATCGACCTCAGGCCCTATCTCGATACCCAAGAATCTACCAAGCCCACCCAAGGCGACACTTAATCCTTCTCTAATGCTCACTTTTATTTTCACTCCAATCCTTCTTTTATTTACTTTTCTTTTCAACTAGTTGCCATCCCCAGGAAGATAAGGCATCGGCCCCGAGTCTCATCCCTAGGAACCTACCAGGCCTTGGCAAGGCAATGAACAACTACTCAAAGATTGTTCTTTCTTCTCTATTTGTATAGGGATTAGAACCCCTTTTACACACCTGAGTATATTCATATATTTTCCTTCAAATATTTAGGGTTTTTTCCTTTTGGTTATTTTTGGTAGGCTTCTCTAACTGCCCCACACTAACAGAAACTCCTAGAACAGCCACCTAGTAGGTCAACACAATACGGTCACTAGAACTCCCGTCTAAAATAGGTATTTCAGTGCCTAACAATGCTAGTACATGAGGCAATGACTACTTAGATCTTCTCCTAGACATACATAACCTAAACCTAGGGATTCATGCCTTGATCTCCGATCTCCAACAAATGGAAAGAAAGCACCCTTATATACACATGTATCATTATTGGCTTAAGAGAAAAAGACTCGAAAAGGGGACGAAATCACTTGGAATGGCCAGAAGAAGCTTATTTACAGAAAAGGCTCCCTCCAGTGACTTCGTCAACCTCTATGCTGCAATCACTAAAACAAAAAAGCATTAAACATACCTGCACAAAACAGACATAGGGCCCTCTTGGCCTAAAGAAATAGTACATTTCACTGCAAACTAACTGGCCCTCTTGGCCTAAAGAAATAAATCATGTCACTACAAAGTTGATGGGCCCTTTTGGCCTAAAGAAGGCAAACATTTAAATGCTTAAAGCAACTCACCCTCTTGGCCTAAAGAAATCAAACATGCCAGCTCATATAGATCCCTCCTTGGAAGAAGGCAGATATATGAAAATGCGCTCTATTCCAAGGAAAAAATTAGGGCTTTGTGCCCTAGACTAAATGCATCAAGTTGTGACCCATCCCTCTTGCATATATAGCAAGAGGTGTACGCCTAACATGTCGTCTGACCAACCTATGGGTCCAAGATAGTAGTAGTAGATGGGTCTCAACTAGTCTTTGCATTACCCATATAAACCATTGCCTGCCATATAACGTGTGGTCTGATAAAACTCCCCACAAGAGACTAGGTCCTACCTCTTTATCCATAACAACATCTGGACTAGGACCACAGTTCAAGAAGAGGTCCTCCTCATCATAAGCAAAATTAGCTAAGGAATCCGCAAACTGATTCCAATAATGTGGAATCAGTTGAAGAGAGACACTCTCAAATTCATCAAGTAGGGTTATAGCAGTTTGATGATACATACAACGGATAGGATTCTGAACTGTATATATCGCATTTAATTGATTTACGATCAGTTGGGAATCCCTTTTTACTAACAACCGCCGAATGCCACCTTTATTGGCAATATTTAGTCCCATAATCAAGGCTTTATACTCTGCCATATTGACATTGAATCCTACCTCGAGATAAAGAGCTAATTTCATTATAACTCTACGTTGGGGATCTCAAATAACTACTCCAACACTCCCTTTTTTATTAGGGCCCCTAGATGCTCCATCAAAGTATAACGTGTACGTCCACAATGGGTTTACACACCCAGCCATCAAGAACTCCCCCTATTCATAATGATGATAATCAAAATTCAACACATTTAGAGGATGAACTGACGACTCCATCCCACCTTCTTCATTAAACTCTGTAGGGATGCTTGTCAAGATTGGTAAACAGTGATGGGGTAGTGTCTTATTGCTTAATAACTTTGTACCCTTTGCTCCACCAGATAAGCTTCCCCTGATGATATCTTTGCTCTAGATATGGATGCTCCAAATAAGGTATTAACCTCCGCATCAACCAGTTTAAGATCTCCTGCAAGTCTCAAGTCAATTCCAGCATGGACCTGCAATGCATTTAGTGCATTAGCATATTCAAAAATAAGAAGGTTTAATCTTATTAAGATTAACCTTATTTTTAAATTCCACTCCCTGTAGATCAGCTAATAAAACCATGGAGTTATTTTTACCTATCCTAACTATCTTGTAAGGGCCATCCCATCTAGGTTCCAACTTCCTTGGAAATAGCTCCCTACGCGCATCGTAGTATAGAACTATCTGTCCTTTCTTAAAGGTACATTTCTTTGATTTTAGATCATGCAACTGCTTCATCCAACTCTTAGCCACTTCGTGGGGCAACAAACTCTGCAATTTGAGCTCATCCAAGTGGACTATAGTTGTAAATCGCTCGAATAGGGTATCTTCATCACCCAAAGAATGATTTATTTGCGAATCTTATGGTCGGCAACTCAATTTCCAAGGGCAAGACACACTCCTACCCATAAACTAATTTGAACAGGGTGTGGCCAATGGCTCGTTTAAACGTTGTGTTATATGCCCAAACTACCACATATAATTTTGTATCCCAGTCATGTTTCTTTTCGGAGACTATCTTGGATAGGATATCCACGAGCTATTTTTTGGTATTTTCGACTTGTCCATTTACCTGCGGATTATAGGGGGTAGTCTTGTTATGCTTAATTTTCTAAGTTTCAGTCAGACTTTTAATCACCTTATTTAAAAAGTGAGTTCCACGGTCCGATACTATTTCCTTTTACAGACCAAAACGACAGATAATCTGCTCAAGTAGGAAACTATCAGTCTCTTTTGCATTGTCCTACCTCGTCGCCTGTGCTTCTGACCACTTTGTAAAGTAATCAGTGGCTACTATAATATATCTCTTCTGAATAGTAGACGACAGGGTAATAGGACCCACAAAGTCGATGCCCCACTTCTCAAATTGAAGGATAGCCATAATAGGTGTAAGTGATTGCTTCCTATTATCTCGATTGTCATGTCTTTGACATGTATCACATCTCTTAACATACTCGAATGAATCTTGCAAGATGGACGGCCACCAATATCCAACTCTTAAAGCCTTCTGTGCTATCAACTGCCCAGACCTCCACAAGTAGTCATGGTACTCCTCCAAGATAAATGGAACCTCATCACGCATCACACATCGACGATAGATATCATCAGCACCCTGCAGATATAGTGTTCTTGCGATCAAGGAAAATTTCAATGCCTGCTGTTTAAATATCCTCTTCTTGGATTTGGATAAAGTACCTCCATTCTCTCTCATAGATAAATAGTGCATTAGTAGTGTACTAGGAGGGAATAAATGCCGTATCAATCTTGAACAAAGTTTCTACGTCACTTCATTCAACCACGACCTCTTTGGGCTCTCTGAAATCCACAAGACATTCAACAATTCCCTGTAGCTTTGATGGCTTGCTCTTGATCTTGTAATCAAACTCCTGCAAATTGATTAACCACTTTTCTAAACGATCAGGTGGCAGTAACTTATTTAGTAACAATCGAAGCCCTTCCGCCTTTGTATAAAAAACCACCTTCTCATAAAGAATGTAATGCCTAAACTTTTTGGTTGCAAATACCATCGCAAGGCACAACTTCTCCATATAGGTATAGTTAATTTTCGATATGCCCAACTTCCAACTAGCAAAGGCTATCGGATGGTACCACTTTTCCTCCCAAATTTGGGATAAGCAATAGTAGCTGATACTGTACATAGTGGCTGTTGAAAATATATAGAAAGTTTTTCCCCTTTTAGGTGCTTTAAAAATAGGTACTTTGGCAAGCTCTTGCTTCACATCATCAAAAGATACTTTGCAAGCATCATTCCATGTAAATTGACAATTGAAGGACAATAGGTTCATCAGTGGCAACGCTCTTTTTGCCAAGGCATTGATAAATCTCCGATAATACCCTATCGATGATAGAAAGCTATGTACTTCCTTTGGAGTACATGGCAGACTCATGTCGACTATGACCTTGATCTTTTTGGGGTCAGTCACAATCCCTATTGAACTAACCACATGGCCTAACAGTAGCCCATAAGGCACTCCAAAGACGTACTTCCGTGGGTTAAGAGCTATGTAGAATTGTCTGCAACACTCAAAACACCTGCCTTTCTCTAGTGATGGCTACCCCTAGGTCATCAGTGAATACTTTCAACTCCTCTAGGGAGATGTCACCAAAGGTCTTGTCGTCTATTCTTTGCCACGAACAAGGTGCATTACATAAACCAAATGCCATCACATGGTATGCAAAGGTAGGAAAGACATAATAAATGTTGTTTTAAGCTTGTCTTGCTCAGTAATTGCCATTTGATTGTACCCTGCAAAACAATCCATGAACGAATATACTTCCCTACCCACTAATTGATCCAAAATTTGGTCAATAAAGGGCAATGGGTAGTAGTCCTTGACTATCTTCTTATTTAGCTCTCTATAATGTACACAAAGCTAGATTTGATTGTTCTTCTTCTTTCTAATCACATTGGCTAACACTATTCAGTATGCTGAACAAGGGATATCAAACCCACTTTTCGCAACTTCTGCAGCTCCTTAAACAATCTATCCCTTACTTTTTGACATACAGGGCGGATTCCTTACTTTACAGAAATAGTATGCATAGCCAGACTAGGGGGAATGCCCCTAAGTTTTTCATAGCTCCAAGCAAAGATGTCGCACAACTCCTGAATCAGGGACACATAGTCCTCTCTCTCTTCTGAACTGAGCATGAAACCTAATTTAATTGGCCTTGAATCATTAAGTGTACCAAGGTCCAACTCAATTATGTCCGTGTCTCTTATTCGAACTTGAGGCTCTATCTATTCATTCAATGTTATCTGATAAATGTCTTCTCTAGTGGACCCTTCTTTAGATCCATCGCTCGATGACGTCTCACTACCAAATGATATTCTATTGTTTCTAGTTTGGTAGAGGATAAAGGAGCCCTCTCAGTCTGAGGTGACTCAAGGTAAGCATCCACTATTACACAATTGGCACCTCTACCTAGATTTACTCGACCAATAGGTATATCGACTTGGTAGTCTATTTGTAAGATCCATGGCCGACCTAGCAAAACTCGATAGCTAGGATGTCTTGCAAACCTTATCACCCTAAAGTTCAAATAGCATTCCATGCTTGCAATTATAACGTGGACTTTAGTGATGCAACCTTCTAGTAGTCTTAGACTGTCATCCCCCATCCTAAGAAGTGTAAAGCTGTTTTTTTGAATTTTGAGACCTAGCCTCTCCATCAAGTCTGAACTCATGATATTGATGGATGACCCAATGTCCACGATATCATGCTCTACTAATATTCCATTTACATATACTGGAACCCTAGGGCAATGTTTTTCCACATGATCGACCAATCTTCTCCCACTCTAGCTATGCCCAAAGGTTCTACGATATATCCAATACGCAAGAATTTCTTGAATTCCTTGAATACTCTTGGAGAAATTTTAATCAATTGCAAGAGGTTCACATCTGGTTTAACTTTGCAAAGAGAAGTTGCTAGGTCAAAGTCGTGGTAGTTAGCCAAAGTTCTCTTCTCGCGCCAAACCATTCTCTCCTTTGGTCTTTGGACTGGCTTTAGTGCCTCTTTTTTAACTTTTGTCTTCTTTCTTAGAAATCCCTTATCCTTCTCGAGATCAACATTACTATCAACAGGCCTTAAAGGTCCACCTTCCATATCAAGATTGAGAACTTGCTTTCCCCTAGCCTCTTGCTTAGGGTTTCCCTTGATAGGTTTTACAGTTCCTTTGTCACCCTCAATCTTTTGACCTCTTGTTATGGCTCATAGATTAGAAATTTCAACGTAATCGACACATACAGCCTCAATAAGGTTGACTCCACTACTGTGAGGCAACTCCTCTACAATAGCCTTTCCTCGTTGCAGTATTTGTCTTGGTCTCTCATCTTGCTAGAGATTATTTCCTTGTGCGCGATGGTTAACTAGACCAGGCTATTTTGTTACTTCTTAAGAAAATTGACATCCACAACTATTTGTCTATATTGTTTAGAAATCATATCAGTGTAGTGCTTCATCATGTCCTTAACTTCACCAAGGACATTAGAGGCACTCGACTCATAGCTGCGATCGTCTGTCTATCGTCCCATCAGCCTAACCACTTGATTAGGAATTGGCTATGGATCTAGTAGGACAACATTAGGATTCATTATTTGGCCTCCACCATGTAGTGGGCCTGTTTGACTTGTTATAGGCATAGTCATGCTATTGGGAGAAGTGGGTAACATAGGCAGATTCGGCATGATACTCCCCCTGCCATTCACACTTGACATGGGGTCCCCTTGACTCCCATTGGTTAGTGCCAAATTACTACCATTACAATTTATCCTTACTACATAAGCCACTTGCAAGCACGACTCTACTCCTTTTGCTTGGGTAATAGCAGTGTCAATGTCAGCCTAAGCGACACTACTAAGCTGTACCTGTGTAACGTGTCCGCCTATAATCTTCAAGACACGTTTAAGCAATCCATCGGAAAGAATATCTAGAAAGTTTCGCCCAGCACTCCCATGAAATGTCACGAGGTTTGCGATCTAGGACTTTCCACGTCTACTACATAGCGAAAGTATTCTGTCCGTTCCCACTTAGGATTGACTTGAATCAAGGTTTTCCCTAATGGTCATTTCCTAAATGGCAACTAGCGTTGAACCCCAAGCGAACTACTTTATGCAGAAAACGCCATGGTCGAAGCGGATTCACACTGCACTTGGTTCAAGGAGAATGGGAAATGAGAGGGATGCAAGGCTCGACCTCTCTGCCATTAGGCATAGCCGCATTCCGTTCCCCTAAAACATTGTAAATTGGGATTATTGTAACTTAGATTCTAGGTTAGCGCCCTTGCTATTCGCATCCTTTGAAACAATCTTCTTGTTGTCCATCATGATTTGAGAAAAGTTCTCGGCCAACCGGGACCACCCATCCGTAGGACGGACCCATGGCCACATCCATCGCACTTTCCTTAGGTTGTTTTAGTTATCTAATTACCTACCACATTTAGTTGGACATGCATCAATCAGCTTCCTTAATTAGCCCGTTAGGCACTGGTTCCTTCACGTAATCATAGAACTTGACATAGAAAAGCAATGTCAAACAAGTTCCTTTTCAACAGGTTATCATATTTATCTTTGAAATACATTTATAAAAATTCAGCCCATAGGCTTATCCACAATCCACCCGAAGGCTATCCAGCAATCCACAGTGATTACTAATCCAAGATTTCGCCCGTAGACTAGTATGCGGGCCTCGAGATCCAATCCCGAATCACGTTGGCCTCTTGTGCAGGGCCCGCAAGGCGAGGGATTTATGGCCAGAGCCCCCTCTGGCACCCAAGCGCCCTCCTGTTCCAAGTAGCACTCAATAGAGAGACCTCTCGCGGCGGGTTCGGTCCACCTTCCCGACGTGGTTAACAACCCCCTTGGTTAGGGTTAGGCAGGAAGTCGGGGGTAACTAAAGCTGCCTCTCCCTTCAAGCCTTCAACCTGAAGCATTCGATATCTTTTCATCTTTTAATTCTTTGAGAAAACAAAGCAAAAAAGTGCTCTTAAAGCTGTTACAAGCACAACCAATTCCATTGGTCCTTATTTTTAGCCAACTGCTAAGGAGTGAATCCTTCTTTCCGAATGTATCCAGCACTTGATCTGGGATCAATTGTGACTTGGCAAGATCCCCAAGGGTTTGTATGTTAACCCTTATATCCTTGGGTTAGGTCCGTACCCTATTAACCCAACTTAACCAAAACCTTAAGTTCTATTAGTAGTAAATATGTTATTTCAATTTATTGATTGGTCTTTTGCTTCCAAGAAAATATCTAATCCCAATATCTTGGTCACTTTACTCAAGAAATGTACTTTATCAGGACGATTATTCATCCTCTTGCAAGATAAACATGCGTAAGAATCTGTGAATCTCATTCCGAGGAATTGGCCATTCCCTTGTGATCAAATCACAAGATCATGCGACTCTGCAACTTGTTGCGCAAGTGTCGCATCAAAATTATGGGACTATTTACCCATCGACTAGAGTCTTCTAATCACGAAATCATGATTAGATATAACAATCCGTTCCTAATTGCACTAGGCCGACATTGTCGGTCCTAAAGTTCTAAATTCCAACCGAGTTTCATCTTTTTTGCGAGCGATCCTTAGGGTAGAAACCCTAGATCGTCTCTCGCAAGTATATCCTATTGTCCCTACATTTTGTGAATGTGGGCAAGTCTTTAGGTTTAAGAGTTTCAGCTTTGGCAACAATAAGAGCGATTAGGTCATGTCCTCAACGTGCTAAACCCTAGCTAGCTCTTTGGGATATGTTGCATTGAATTAACCCTTCCTAAACCACATGATGTATTGTCTATGTATGAGTAGTTTTACAATCCCTAACTTTTCCGACTAAGATCAAAACGTGAGTTAAGTTATGGCATAATTCCTAGTGATCCTTCTATAACATGCATTCAAGATTTATGCTACTAAGCATTAGGGTTTTATGTGAACCATGCAACATTTTTCCTACTTATTTTCTAACTGAGATATTCGTATGATGCTGAATGAGCTGATTGAGATTTAAGCCAATTGACTAGATTTTAATCTACTTTACGCAGATTTAAGAACCACTTCCATGCCTAGCAATTTCCTATGGTTGCTAGCAACCTTCTTTCAAGAATCATTTCGAAGAAAAGATGTTCAATAATGCAACATGTGATTTATTCCTTCCATGCATAATCGAAGTGTACTATCATTATTTTGACTTGCATTTAGTTAGTCTAAGTTTGTTATCTTGCAATGCTTAAAAACCACTTGCTAGGAATGCATAGAGATCTTATGCTCTTCTATTTCATTCATTTAATACAAATGACCGATTCCTTGATCGAAGTTATTTCCTTTAATTTAGCCAAGGTATTTCAATTTTAAAAAAATGCATCCTAATTTTCGTAAATGAATCATGCACAATTGAATATTACGACGTAAAACAAAATTAGGAAGAAAACTTGGACTTGTGGTGAAATGTCCACATGGATGTTAGGAGATGATCCTCCTGCGTTTGCGCCTTGTGTCTTCTTAGGAGCCATCGCGAATTCGGCCTTTTCGACTTGGACGCAGATTTATGATCTTGGCCGTCTCCTTCGCATGCGAAACTTCCTTTGTGATTCGACTTTCTTGAATAATTTCTCCGTCTTTTGGAACCGGCTTTAGAAGGCCTGAAAGGCTGCCTCCATGAAGTAGGGAATGGATTTGAGAGGGAAGGCTTTTAAAAGGAGACCAGGGTTAGAAGGAACAATTTGGGAAGGCTCATGGAAGTCCAAGGGAGGTATTTTTAAATAGGTTTTGTGAAATGCTAAAAGGGGGAAAAAGGTTTAATACCCAGGATAAGTCAAACTTTAAGGGGACTTGGATGGAAATTTCAAGAAATGGGGTTGGGTGGAAATTTGCAAGGGAATGGATGTAAAACTCTTGGGGTGAGACTCCCTTTGTGTAAGAATGCAAGGGGAGAAAAAGGACGTGTATAAAGCCGCTTGTAAAGGGGTTAAATAACTTTAAGGAGAGATTCCTTGTGGGGAACCCAAGGGGGGAAGAAGGGCTTAGCTCCTGGGGTAAATGAGCCTTTTAAAGGGCCTTGGTGAAATGAAAAAGGGGGAAAAAAGGGTGCTTGTGAAGGCCAATAGAAAGGGGATTCTAAGGGACCCCGGGGTTAAAATGAACCCTTGTGGGACTTGCAATATGAAAGGGGGATTAGATCCCTCCCCTTAGAAGCTTCTTGGAAGCTTCTATGGTCACAGAAACCACGGGGGGAAAAAAATAAAGAAGAGATGATTTGCTTATGGCGACTTGTTGGCGAATCAGGCCGAAATGGTGGCCATGACGGGTCTCGGCGGTGCTCCTCCCTCACGGTGCGGCAGTGTTACGCTCTCCTAGCTTTCCCTCTCTCACACGGCCACGTCCGAATCTCACAACCTCCTCCCTATCTCATTTAATGGCGGTTCTGGCATAGTCTACCCTTCTCAGAATCCCCTCTCTCCTTTAAGACTGGCGGCGTCCGATTTCTCACTCAAACTAGCGGCACCACGGCTCCTGGCTCTCCCCCTTCTAGCTCCCATGGTGATGGGTTTTATAGGGAGAGGGAGAGGTACCTCCCTCCCTCCACGCACCATTTGCATGGCATTCACCTTCCCCCTTGGCATCCAACACGGTGCTGATTTAACCGTCTTCACTCATCCATGACCTTCTTCGCAAGGCTTACGTGCCCGTGCTTTATTCCTCCTCCTCCAGCACAGCCTTCGGCTGGGGAGAAAAAAAAGATTAAAAGAAAAATTTTTCCATAAATGTTCTCAATTTCCTCTTGACCTCCTCCCAAGAGGAGGTCCACACGGAAATATGCGATTTCATTAAACCATAGTTTCGGTTCTACCAATGGAGATTATGATACATCGTGTTTTAAATTCGCACCGTCCGTGACCCAATGCCGGCATTGTCTTTTGCCCAAGAATTCACACGACTTTGTAATTACATTCTCTCCCCCTTGGAGGAATTGAGATGTCCTCATCTCGAGATAAACTGGGGATATTGATGGTTGAGAGTGCTTTCATCTATCCAAGTGGCATCCTCCTCGGGATAATCTTTCCATTGGACGAGGCATTCTCTCAAGGTTCTGTATCTCAGTTGTCTCTCCCTAACATCTAAGATCCTATTAGGCCTTAGTTCAAGGACTCCTTGACTCGGCATTATAACTTGTTGGTCATCAAGTACATGGTTAGGATTAGGTACATACTTTTTCAATAGGCTGATATGGAATAGATTATAAACCTTTAGGTTCTCTGGGAGTTGCAATCTAGAAGAATTAGGTCCTAGGCACTTGAGGATCTTGTATGGTCCACAATACCTTGGACTTAGCTTTTTGCAATCTCCTAAGGATAGGGAGCTCTTCTTTGGGCATACGGGAATGAAGACCATGTCTCCTTCCTCGAAGATTCTATCTTGATGCTTAAAATCTGTGTATGCCTTTTCTGTCTAACCTTGGAGGCTTGGATGTCTTGTCTTATTGACTTTATTTGGTCATCCATCTCTTCCAACATCTGCCTTGAAGCTTCAACCCTCAAGGTTGGATCTAAGAAGTTTAGGGGACTTCAACAGTCATGACAATACAATGCTTGGAAAGGGGTCATCTGAATGCTTTGTTGGTAAGAAGCATTGTAGGCAAATTCAACCAAAGGCAAGTATTGAATCCATCTTTTTGGCTCATGACAGCAGTGTGCCCTAAGCATATCCTCGATAACTTGATTGACTCGCTCTATTTGTCCATCCATTTGGGGATGGTAAGCTGTGCTAAAACAAAGTTGAGTCCCAACGGCTTCGAAGATAGCTCTCCAGAAGTCTGATGTGAAGAGAGAGTCGCGATCACTAATGATTCTTCTGGGTAGCCCATGTAGCTTGAATATCTCCTTGATAAACAACCTTGCAATGTTCGAGGCTTTATAGTTTGTCTTTACTGGAATAAGGTGTGCAACCTTATGTCAAGATTGTGGGAGAGAAGGAAGGAGTCTCACTTGTAGCTTTCTTGCTTGCACAATGGGGGAATACACACAAAGGTGGATGTTGAAAACAGTTTTCCTCTTCTTAGTTTTGTAAGACAAAAGAACTCTGATACAAAGAAATAGAAGAACCCTATATGTGGGTCTCAAACCAAAGACAACTATTTAAGGTGGCATACTAACTGAGCCACGAACTAGAGTAGATAAGGATAGCTGTCATCTAGCTATTATTCATGGGCGGTGTACCAACCGCATCTACAACAAGTCGGTGACATAAATGCACAACGGTCACCCTGGCATATCACGAGTGGAGCTCGATATCTCAACACTCCCCCTCGAGCTCAATCCCAATTCCTGCACACCAAGCAGGTCTCTGAACTTGCGCAGCTTCTGTACGCCCAATGCCTTTGTGAATATGTCAACTACCTGATCCTCTGTGCTGACATAAACTAGATCAATAAGACCTAGTAAAACCCTCTCCCGCACATAGTGATAATGCACCTCAATGTGCTTTGTTCTAGCATGATAGACTGGGTTATTTGCCAAGTGTATACTACTCATCTTGTCACAATAAATGACAACTGGCCCATCTGTAGGCTAATGCATATCATAAAGTAGCTTATGCAACCAAGCTACCTCACATGCAGCCATTGCTGCACCCTTGTACTTAGCCTCTGTGCTCGACAAGGCAACTGTAGGCTGTTTCTTGCTGCTCCAAGTGACTGCAGCACTCCCAAAAGAGAACACATATCCACTGGTAGATCGTCTATCGAAAATACTACCGGCCCAATCAGCATTAGTGTATCCATGTAACTGTATCTGAACCCTAGTCTCATAAAATAGTCCATACTGCAATGTGGACTTCACATATCTGAGTATGCGTCTAGCCGCATCCAAATGTGGTTTCCTTGGAGCCTGCATAAACTGACTTACCAATCCAACAGCATAGCTCAAATCTGGCCTGGTAATAGTCATATAAATCAAACTTCCTACTATGCGTCTGTACATAGTAGGGTCTTCGAGAAGCTCACCTGCATCTGTGCTCAACTTCACATTCTGCTCCAAAGGAACTGAAATAGGCTTACAGCCTGTCATCCCATATTTGGACAGCATGTCCAATCCATACTGCCTCTGCAAGAGCCATATTCCACTTGGTGATCTAATCACCTCAATGCCCAAGAAATAACGCAGCTCTCCCAAATCCTTCATCTCAAACTTTTGCTTCAATAGCATTTTCACATGAAGGATATCTTCATCACTATCACTTGTGATAATCAAATCGTCAACATAAATGACAAGCAGCATAATACCTTTCTCTGTTTTTCTCACATAAAGTGAGAAATCTGCCTTGGAAATCTGAAAGCCAATAGTGACAAGATACTGTCCTATCTTGTCAGACCATGCTCTAGGTGCTTGCTTCAAGCCATACAAGGCTTTCTTCAACCTGCAAACAAACTCAGGATGAACAGCATGCACATAACCTGGTGGCTGCTCCATATAGACCTCTTCTTGCAAATCACCATGCAAGAAGGCATTCTTTACATCCATCTGATGTAAAGACCATCCCTTTGATGCAGCCATGGCAATGACTGCTCTTACGGTTGCCATCCTTGCAACCGGACTGAATGTTTCTTCATAGTCAATGCCATATGTTTATGCATACCCCTTGACTACTAATCTTTCCTTGTATCTGTTCACAGAACCATCTGTGTTGTGCTTCACCTTATAAACCCACTTACAGCCAATTGCATTCTTATCTTTAGGCAAAGGTACCAACTCCCATGTAGCATTTGCTTCCAAGGCATCCACTTCTTCATCCATAGCTTTCTCCCATTTTTCTTTTCCCATGGCTTGCTCAAAAGAAGTGGGTTCTAGTTCATGTATCACTTTGACTATATATGCATAGTGAATGGCTGTAAATCCATCATATTTCAGCCTATCCACAGGATACCTAGCTCTGGTAGACCTACGCAAAGTAGGCTCACTTCCAGGTGCTCTCAAAACATCCCTGGTCTTCCTTACTCCAGGTGTAACAATAGAAGGAATACCCAACTCATCATCAATGCTCTGTTCTGAGCCACTGGATTCACCATCCACATAAGAGTGACCTGCATTCACATCAAACATGTGCTGTTCTACCTTCTCTTTTCCTTTTCGTGATACCTGCATACCACTATCTGCATTGCTTTGAGAAGATTCTCCTGATCTCAATCTGCCTGTCCATGGCAAAGAATGTGAACCACTGCTAGAGGACGCTCCAGGTCCACTAATATCTTGTGTGACTGCTGTTGTGAATTCTATGCAGCATTACCATTTTGTGCATCTACATCATTAATCACATTTACTGGTTTATACCAGCTACTCATCTCATAAAAAACAACATCTCTGCTCACTGTAAACTTACGAGTAGAAGGGTTATAGCATCTATACCCTTTCTGCTTGCAGAGAGTAACCAATAAAGATGCACTTCTCAGCTTTTGGATCCAACTTGGATCTCAATTTATCTGGCACATGAACATAGGCAATGCAACCAAAAATCTTCAAATGAGAAATATCTGGTTTCCTACCAGTATACCTCTCCTCTGGAGTCATGCCATGTATTGTTGCAGTGGGAGTCCTGTTCATTATGTAGACTGCTGTAGCAACTGCTTCAGCCCAGTAAAAATCTGGCAAGTCTTTTTCGTTGAGCATGGCACGAGATACCTCTTCAATATGCATGTTTTTCCTTTCTACAATTCCATTCTGTTGTGGGGTATGACTGCATGAATATTGCTGCTTTATGCCATGCTCCTGCAGGAACCTTGCAAACTCATTTGAGAGGTACTCTCCCCCTCCATCTGACCTTAGGCATTTTATTTGCAGGCCTGTTTCTTTTTCAACCATAGCTTTAAGAGTTTTGAAATGCCCAAAAACTTCACTTTTCTTTTTCATAAAATACACCCAAACTTTTCTGCTATAGTCATCAATAAAAGTGACAAAATAATGACAGCCTCCAAGAGATGCAGCTTTAGTAGTCTACACATCAGAGTGGATTAATCCAATGGCTTCTTACTCTCTTGAACATGTCTAGGAAATGGTTTCCTTGTCTGTTTTCCAAACTGACAGGCTTCACATACCTTATGCATTTCTGCAACCTTGAATTTAGGCAATCCTGTAACAATATTTTGGGCCTGCATTGATTTAAGTCGCTGTACATTAACATGACCAATGCGTTTATGCCAGATATTAATATCTGCAACTACACCGGTCCCATATGCAAACATTGTTGTACTCAATTCAGACATATCTGCATCCAACGTAAACATTCTGCCCTTCTTCTTTCCTTTTGCTATCAAGCGACCTTTATTTTTCATATCCTCAACAAAGCATCCATGAGGGTTAAATCTGACCTGCAAGCCCTGCTCAACCATTTGACCAACAGAAACCAGATTCTTGGTGATATTCGGGACATGAAATACATCTGACAGGTATTTCTTTTTCCCATCCTGCATAGACAAATGAAATTTTCCAATCTGCACAATAGGATGTGCAGTATCATCACCAATCTCCACAAATCCTGGTTTTTCCATTTTTCTTGCATCCTGCATCCATTCTGCATGACCTGTCATGTGGTTTGATGCACCTGAGTCAACATACCACGCTTCGTTGCTTTCTTCTGCACTTGTCACAGAATTGTTCATGTGCTGCACCATAAACAAATGCTCATTTCTGTCATCACCCTGTCTACTAGAGGATGCATAATTTCCTTGTTGCAATTTCCCATTCATGATGTTATTCTGCTTTTTATAGCAGTCTTTAGCCATATGACCCATTTTACCACAGTAGTAGCATTCAACATTGTTGTTTGCATTTTGGCCTCTTTGCCATCCACCACGACCTCTTTGGCTCCCCCTACCTCTAGAGTTACCACGTCCTCCTCCATAGGACTGGTTTTCTTGAGTTTGCTGCATATTCTGATTTCTACCACGGCCTCCAAATCGGCCTCCTCTACCTCTGCCTCTACCTCTTCCAGCATTTGAGTAGAAGACAATTTCTTTTGAAGTTCCTCCTGAAGAAGATGCACCACCATTTCTTTGCTCCTCAGAAATTAGAAGAGCAATCAACTCCTCAAAATCAGGAAATCTTTCACGAACTGAAATGGATGTCCGAAACTGTGCATAATCCTTTCCTAGACCATTCAAGGTCACAGAAACTAAATCATCATCTTCCACTGGCGACCCAATGGAAGCAAGTGCATCTGCAATCTTCTTCACCTTCATGTGGTAGTCATTGATGCTCATACTTTCTCTTTGCACATTATGAAACTCTTGCTTGAGCTGCATTTTCCTGGCTTACGTATTTGTGCTATACATTTTTGACAAAGTATCCCATGCCTCCTTTGGCGTACTTGCATCTTGAATATGCACAATCATAGAGTCTGAAATACTGATAGACAGCTAGTACATAACTTTCCTGGCTCTCTCATGCCATGCTTTGAATGCCTGCATTTGCTGTTGATTGGGAACATTAGGAAGAATTGGTTCTTCTTCATTTCTTGCAACAAATTCCCAATATCCTTTTCCCATAAGGAAATTTGTCATTTTAAACTTCCATGCTTGGAAGTTGTTCTTGTCAAGCTTTTCAGTTACAATCTGTGAAAGAGAATCAGACGCCATTACAAAATACTGCAAAAAATTTCTGTCACTGCATTAAACACAGCTTCACCCTCATAAGGGAAAATCTGCAAAACTGGCGAAAGTGGTATTTGACCACACAGTCACTTCCTAGTGACGATTTTGCATAAACAGGAAACAAGGATGATTCTGTAACTCCCAATGTCTCTGCACACAAGCATACGATGTAATTTCTGTGGTAACTTTTCACCGACCTGTAGAACAGTGGTCGCACAGCATAAAATAGGGCCTTTTTCTCACTGCATGCAGAAAACTTCTACCTCCAAAACAGGCCCCGAAATGGCCTCAAATAAAAAAAACAGGGTCACTAGAGGCTAAAGCCTTCACCCGTAGCATATATTGCCCTGTTGCTTCACCGCGAAGGGCGTCTCAACCTGAGACAATGCACTCTTGCAATTTCCAATTGTGCTACTTGCAGAGATCTGCTCCCAAAACAGAAAATGAAAGCAACACTGCTCCACTTACCAAAACACCGCGAACTTGGCTTGCTTTCTTGAGCTCCTTACCACAAACAAGGCTCTGATACCATGTCAAGATTGTGGGAGAGAAGGAAGGAGTCTCACTTGTAGCTTTCTTGCTTGCACAATGGGGGAATACACACAAAGGTGGAGGCTGAAAATAGTTTTTCTCTTCTTAGTTTTGTAAGCCAAAATAACTCTGATACAAAGAAATAGAAGAACCCTATATATGGGTCTCAAACCAAAGACAACTAACTAAGGAGGCATACTAACTGAGCCACGAACTAGAGTAGATAAGGATAGCTGTCATCTAGCTATTATTCATGGGCGGTGTACCAACCGCATCTGCAACTGACAAGTCGGTGACATAAATGCACAACGGTCACCCTAGCATATCACGAGTGGAGCTCGATATCTCAACACCTTCGTAAGCATGTCCATCACGACCATGATGGAGTTGTATCCTCCCTGAACTTGAGGTAGGCCAACAACAAAGTCCATACTGATGAATTCCCATTTCATTTGGGGAATGTCAAGTGGTTGCAACTTCCTTGGCATCTTGAGATGTTTGACTTTGATACGTTGACAAGACAAACACTCAGTGACATATTTGAGAACGTCACCTTTAAGCCTCTCCCAATGGTAGCTCTTCCTAACTGCATTGAGAGTCTTGGCATAGCCAGGATGTCCTGAGAAAGGGGAATCATGAGCTTCCCACAATATCTTCTGCTTAAGTGATTGGCTTGTCGGTATACACACTCTCGTTCTATAGTAGACAAGTCCACTATTGATAGAGAATTCATGATACTTAGCCTATAGCTTTTGGTCCTGGTCCTTAATAGAGATCTCCCTTAGCATCTTTTCATAGGATGAATCATGGCATGCTTCCTCTCTAGCTAGCTCTAGTATTGGGTTGTTTGGCATGGACACCTTTATGGCTAGGGATCTAGCTGTTGATGGATTTTGCAAGATTAGTGAATTAAGGAATGCCTTGCGACTGAGTGCATCAGCAACTACATTCTCCTTTCCACGTCGGTACTTGATTTCAAAGTCATACTCCTCCAGTACTTCAATCCACCAATGTTGCCTTATGTTGAGAGCTCGTTCTGGGTAAAGATCCATTTGAGACTCTTATGATCAGTCACTAAAGTAAACTTGTTACCCAACAGGTAGTGTCTCCAAATCTTTAGCACATGGATGATAGCTAACAGTTCTAGATCATGGGTAGCATAATTCTTCTCATGGCTCTTCACTTTCCTTAAAGAGTATGCTACTAGATGACCTTCCTTCATAAGCACACATCCTAAGGCAAGTGTGCTAGCATCAGTTACTACCTCGAACTCCTTACTGAGGTCTGGAAGCTTTAGGATAAGTGCTGATACTAAACTTTGCTTCAATCTATCAAAGCTAGATTCTTCGGTAGTTGACCATGCAGTGGATGTTTGCTTCTTCAGTAAATCCGCTAGAGGTGCTGCAATCAAAGCATATTTTTTTATGAAGACCCTATACCATTCTATCAATCCAAGAAAACTGCGTATTTCTTTGACAATTGTTGGTATTGGCCATTCTAGCACATCTCGGATCCACTGAGATTCCTTCCGTTGATACAATGAACCCCAAATATTCAATCTAACGTTTGAAGAATGCACATTTCTTCATCTTAGCATACAGCTTATGTGCTCTCATTGTCTCAAGGACAATCCGAAGTTGGGGTTCATGATCTTGCTCCTGTTTGGAATAGACTAAAGTATCGTCGAAGAAGACGAGTACGAAGTCATCAAGATATGGCCTAAAGATATCCTGCATTAACCTATTGAAGGTCGCAGGCACATTCGTAAGCCCGAATGACATAACTAGGAACTCAAAGTGTCCATATCTTGTGTTGAAGGCCGTCTTTGGGATATCTTCTTCCTTGATCCTTATCTGATAGTAACCAGACTTGAGATAAATTTTGGAAAAGATCTTTGCACCCTGAAGATGATCAAGAAGCTCATCTATTCTAGGAATAGGGTACTTGTTCTTGAGAGTTGATTGATTCAACCCTCTGTAATCAATACATAGTCGAAGTGTTCCATCTTTCTTTTTCTGGAACAGTACTGGAGCTCCCCATGGTGAACTGCTAGGATGGATGTAACCCTGATCTAGCAGTTGCTTGAGTTGTTCCTTCAGCTCAATTGCTTCTGGTATGGACATTCTATAGGCTCTCTTTGCAATTGGCGCAGCTCCTGGTACTAGCTTGATCTCATGATCCACTTCTCTTTGAGGCAGGAGTTATGTTAACTCTTCAAGAAATATATGCGCGTATTCCTTTAGCCAAGAAGGTCCTTCACTAGACTCCTCTTTCTAATCTAACTTGTTGAGCTTAATCAAGTAGACAAGTAGTCCTTTTATGACTCCCTTTATAATCCGAGATGCTTTGGCCAATTGAATTTTTGGCTTCCCAGCTTCCCCTTGAGTTGTGACCAATT
Source organism: Lygodium microphyllum (assembly GCF_053477565.2). Taxonomy (NCBI): domain Eukaryota; kingdom Viridiplantae; phylum Streptophyta; class Polypodiopsida; order Schizaeales; family Lygodiaceae; genus Lygodium; species Lygodium microphyllum. The sequence continues at coordinate 97,108,079 of NC_141149.1, read as the reverse complement.
CCCCTTTAGAGTTTCGGAAGGAAATTTGGCCCTTTCCACAATGAATGTGGGCGTCATTAGGCTTAAGCCAATCCATTCCGAGTAGACACTCATGGATACCTAGGCTCATGACTCTGAATTTGACCGAAGTCGCCTTTCCTCCTAGAAACAATTCCACCTTAGCAGTTTGCCTAGTACAAGTAACCTCACGACCATTTTCTAATTCCACAAGCAAGGTAGGTGCTTCTATTGTGGCTATTCCTAATCTTTTTGCACAAACTAGTGAGATAAAGGAATGTGTACTGCCACAATCAATCAAGGTCTTGAAACCTTTACCTTGATAGTCCGACGGTGTCTGAATCACCGAGAACTGGCGATTCGGCCCTTTCTTGTGAAGAGCGGCATGGACTGTCACCCTTTCAAACTCTGCTTCCATGGTCAGTTCTTCTTCTTCTTTGCACATTTCCTTGTTGGCAACACAGGCGGTTCTTCCTTTGCCTCGGGTAGCGGCTCCTTGACCACGGCCAGTTCCTTGGAAAGGTGCTTGGTGATGTCCTCCTCCAAGCTTGGAACATTGCCTCTTGAAATGACCGGGCTCGTTGCAGTGGAAACAACGGAGGTTTCGGCCATTGCTTTGAGTAGGAACAAAGTTGTTGACATTATTAGTCCTTGCTTTCTTTCTTTGTCCCTGACTCTGACCTTGAACTTTGTTCATTTGAGGCCTAAATGCTCCTTTGTTTGGGTCATTATAAGACCAAGTTTTGTTACCTCTTGGTCTAGCCTGCACCTCCTGAATTGTAGGCGCAGCTCAAATGAATGCATCCTGTAGATTTGATAGGCTCATAGATTCAAGATGGGTACTCACTGGTGGATTTAAACCAGCACAAAATTTTGACACTTGCTATATCATGTCCATCTGTGGCACATACTTAAGAAGTGAGAATAATTTAGAGTAGTATGCATCAAGAGTGAGTCCCACTTGTTTTAGCTCGTAGAACTCATTCATTTTCTGCGTGCGATACGCAGGTGGTAAGTATCTTCCCTACACGGCTTTCTTCAGCTTCTCCCAGGTAATGGATCCCTCCGCGATCCCTTGATCTCTGCACCATTGCTTCCACCAAACCCTGGCTTCGTCGATGAGCTTCAGCTTGGCGAGCATAGCCTGGTTGGCAAGTGCAATACCAGCTGCTTCAAACTAATCCTCCATGGATTTAATCCACATTTCAGCATCTCCTTGGAGGGATCTGCCTTTCCCGTCAAATTCAGGTGGCTTAATCTGCTTGAGAAGAAACTTCTTCTCCTAGATTACGGCAGTACTACTTGATGTAGGAGGCGAATTGGGAATCTGTACCTGGGGTTGTGCCTGGATAAAGGTTTTTTAACATTATTACTCATTAATCGTTACTATTTATATTTCATCTCCATTTCAGCTATCAACCAAGCAATCTAATCACTTAACTTCTTATCACTTCTCATGAACAAAACATACATTGATAAAAAGAAGTCTTATTGAATTTATATGGGCATAGCCCTTTCGGAATACAACATTTCTTGCGATGATAAGCAACTGTTTACATTTAGTTTGGGGAGAATAATTCTGTATTACATTTATCTACGGGAATTGGATAATAGTATAGTTTCGGGTCATGGATCTTCAGGCTTTCCTTTGGAACCCATTCTTCTCATAGCGCCCCAGCATCCTTGATCCTGTCGGCGGGAATTACACGGGTCATTTCCTCATAGACATATGAGTTCATCTCAACCCTCCAATCTTGAATATGCAAAGTTGAGTTTACGTGAGCCTCCACAAAAATGAACAGCTTCACGATCTTCAGGTCTTCCAACCACTTGATCCTCTTGAGGTTGGTTTGGAGGTATGCAAACTGGTGGGCAGCTATATAGTAGATTCCTGAGGCACCCATCCATCTTCGTTCCACATACAAAGGCGATGGGTTATAGATACGCTCTAGGATGTTCATAATCTCAATCCTTTTTCGATAATCCGGGGAATGCATCGCAGTCATAAACATGACTCGGAACACTAAGAACTTGTTCCATGCTTCGTAATTCTGCAAGACAACATCAAAAGTAAGGAAATGTTCAGAATAGCAACATTTTCTTTACATCATCTTATTAAGATTTCTTAAAACAAATCCCTTGTTGGTTCACTCTGATACCAACTGTAACGTGTCCGCCTGTAATCTTCAGGACACGTTTTAGCAGTCCATCGGAAAGAATGTCTAGAAAGTTCCACCTGGCACTCCCATGGAATGTCACAGGGTTTGCGATCTAGGACTTTCCGCGTCTGCCACGTACCGGAAGTATTCTAGCCATTCCCACTTAGGATTGACCTGAATCAGGGTTTCTCTAATGGTCATTTCCTAAATGGCAACTAGCACCGAACCCCAAGCGAACTACTTTACACAAAAACTCCAGGGTCGAAGTGGATTCACGATGCACTTGGTTCAACGAGAATGGGAAACGAGAGGGATGCAAGGCTCGACCTCTCTGCCATATGGCATAGTCCCATTCCGTTCCCCTAAAATAGCGTAAATCGAGATTATTGTAACTTAGACTCTAGGTCAGCACCCTTGCTGTTCACATCCTTTGAAACGATCTTCTTGCTGTCCATCGTGATTTGAGAAAAGTACTCGGCCAACCAGGACCACCCATCCATAGGACGGGGACCCATGGCCACATCCACTGCACTTTCCTCAGGTTGTTTTAGTTATCTGATTACCTACCACATTTAGTTGGACATACATTAAATAGCTTTCTTAATTAGCCCGTTAGGCACTGGTTCCTTTACGTAATCATAGCACTTGACATAAAAAAGCAATGTTAAACAAGTTCCTTTTCAACAGATTATCATATTTATCTTTGAAATACATTTATAAAAATCCAGCCTGTAGGCTTATCCACAATCCGCCCGAAGGCTATCCAGCAATCCACAGCGATTACTAATCCAAGATTCTGCCCGTACACTAGTATGCGAGCCTCGAGATCCAATCCCAAATCAGATTGGCCTCTTGTGCAGGGCCCGGAAGGCGAGGGATTTATGGCCAGAGCCCCCTCTGGCACCCAAGCGCCCTCCTGTTCCAAGTAGCACTCAATAGAGAGACCTCTCGCGGCGGGTTCGGTCCACCTTCCCGGCGTGGTTAACAACCCCCTTGGTTAGGGTTAGGCAGGAAGTCGGGGGTAACTAAAGCTACCTCTCCCTGCAAGCCTTCAACCTGAAGCATTCGATATCTTTTCATCTTTTAATTCTTTGAGAAAACAAAGCAAAAAAGTGCTCTTAAAGCTGTTACAAGCACAACCAATTCCATTGGTCCTTATTTTTAGCCAACTGCTAAGGAGTGAATCCTTCTTTCCGAATGCATCCAGCACTCAATCCGGGATCAACTGCAACTTGGCAAGATCCCCAAGGGTTTTTCTGTTAACCCTTATATCCTTGGGTTAGGGCCGTACCCTATTAACCCAACTTAACCAAAACCTTAAGTTCTATTAGTAGTAAATATGTTATTCCAATTTATTGATTGGTCTTTTTCTTCCAAGCAAATATCTAATCCCCGTATCTTGGTCACTTTACTCAAGAAAGGTACTATATCAGGACGATTATTCATCCTCTTGCAAGATAAACTTGCATAAGAATCTGCCAATATCATTCCGAGGAATTGGCCATTCCCTTGTGATCAAATCACAAGATCATGCGACTCTGCAACTTGTTGCGCAAGTGTCGCATCAAAACTATGGGACTATTTACCCATCGACTGGAGTCTTCTAATCACAAAATCATGATTAGATATAACAATCAGTTCCTGATTGCACTAGGCCGACATTGTCGGTCCTAAAGTTCCAAATTCAAACCGAGTTTTATCTTTTTAGCGAGCGATCCTTAGGGTAGAAACCCTAGATCGTCTCTCACAAGTACATCCTATTGTCCCTACATTCCGTGAATGGGGGCAAGTCTTTAGGTTTAAGAGTTTCAGCTTTGGCAATAAGAGCGATTAGGTCATGCCTACATTCCGTGAATGTGGGCAAGTCTTTAGGTTTAAGAGTTTCACCTTTGGCAATAAGAGCGATTAGGTCATGCCTACATTCCGTGAATGTGGGCAAGTCTTTAGGTTTAAGAGTTTCACCTTTGGCAATAAGAGCGATTAGGTCATGTCCTGAATGTGCTAAACCCTAGTTAGCTTTTTGGGATATGTTGCATTGAATTAACCCTTCCTAACGAGTCCCTCGCCATTTTTAGGTGTTTAGGTCTAAACCAATTTAGTTGTCTATTCTTGAAGATATTTACGATACCATTTTCGTAACCACATGACCTATTGTCTATGTATGAGTAGTTTTACAATCCCTAACTTTTTCGACTAAGATCAAAGCATAAGTTAAGTTATGGCATAATTCCTAGTGATCCTTCTATAACATGCATTCAAGATTTATGCTACTAAGCATTAGGGTTTTATGTGAACCATGCAAAAGTTTTCCTACTTCTTTTCTAACCGAGATATTCGTACACTGAATGAGCTGATTGAGATTTAAGCCAATTGACTAGATTTTAATCTACTTTACGCAGATTTAAGAACCATTTCCATGCCTAGAAATTTCCTATGGTTGCTAGCAACCTTCTTTAAAGAATCATTTCACAAAAAAGATGTTCAATAATGCGACATGCAATTTATTCCTTCCATGCATAATCGCAGTGTACTATCATTATTTTGACTTGCAAAGATGGGCATTTAATTAATCTAAGTTCGTTATTTTGCAATGCTTAAAAACCACTTGTTAGGAATGCATAGAGATCTTATGCTCTTCTATTTCATTTGTTTAATACAAATGACCGATTCCTTGATCGAAGTTATTTCCTTAAATTTAGGCAAGTTATTTCAATCGAAAAAAAATGCATCCTAATTTTCATAAATGAATCATGCACAATTGAAATATTACGACATAAAACAAAATTAGGAAGAAAACTTGGACTTGTGGTGAAATGTCCACATGGATGTTAGGAGATGATCCTCCTGCGTTTGCACTTTGTGTCTTCTTAGGAGCCATCGCGAATTCGGCCTTTTCGACTTGGATGCAGATTTATGATATTGGTTGTCTCCTTCGCACACGAAACTTCCTTTGTGATTCGGCTTCCTTGAATAATTTCTCCGTCTTTTGGAACCGGCTTTAGAAGGCCTGAAAGGCTGCCTCCATGAAGTAGGGAATGGATTTGAGAGGGAAGGCTTTTAAAAGGAGACCAGGGTTAGAAGGAACAATTTGGGAAGGCTCATGGAAGTCCAAGGGAGGTAGTTTTAAATGGGCTTTGTGAAATGCTAAAAGGGGGAAAAAGGTTTAATTCCCGGGCAAACTTTAAGGGGACTTGAATGGAAATTTCAAGAAAGGGGGTTGGGTGGAAATTTGCAAGGGAATGGATGTAAAAATCTTGGGGTGAGACTCCCTTTGTGTAAGAATGCAAGGGGAGAAAAAGGACGTGTATAAAGCTGCTTGTGAAGGGGTTAAAAAACTTTAAGGAGAGATTCCTTGTGGGGAACCCAAGGGGGGAAGAAGGGCTTAGCTCCTGGGGTAAATGAGCCTTTTAAAGGGCCTTGGTGAAATGAAAAAGGGGGAAAAAAGGGTGCTTGGGAGGGCCAATAGAAAGGGGGTTCTAAGGGACCCCAGGGTTAAAATGAACCCTTGTGGGACTTGCAATATGAAAGGGGGCTTAGATCCCTCCCCTTAGAAGCTTCCAAGAAGCTTCTAGGGTCACAGAAACCACGTGGGGAGAAAAATAAAGAAGAGATGATTTGCTTATGGCAGCTTGTTGGCGAACCAGGGCGAAATGGTGGCCGTGACAGGTCTCGGCAGTGCTCCTCCCTCATGGCGGTTGTGTTACGCTCTCCTAGCTTTCCCTCTCTCACACGGCCACATCCGAATCTCACAACCTCCTCCCTATCTCGTTTAATGGCGGTTCTGGCGTAGTCTACCCTTCTCAGAATCCCCTCTCTCCTTTAAGCCTAGGGGCGTCCGATTTCTCCCTCAAACTGGTGGCATCACGACTCTTGGCTCTCCCCCTTCCAGCTCCCATGGCGATGGGTTTTATAAGGAGAGGGAGAGGTACCTCCCTCCCTCCATGCACCATTTGCATGGCATTCACCTTCCCCCTTGGCATCGAACATGGTACTGATTCAACCGCCTTCGCTCATCCATGACCTCCTTCGCAAGGCTTACATGCCTGTGCTTTACTCCCCCTCCTCCAACACAGCCTTTGGCTAGGGAGAAAAAAAAGATTAAAAGAAAATTTTTTCCATAAATCTTCTCAATTTCCTCTTGACCTCCTCCCAAGAGGAGGTCCACACGGAAATATGCGGTTTCATTAAACCATAGTTTTGGTTCTACCAATGGAGATTATGATACATCGTGTTTTAAATTCGCACCATCTGTGAACCAATGCTAGCATTGTATTTTGCCCGAGAATTCACATGGCTTCATAATATATTTTCAGCAGAAATATTTACAACCTGGGTATTGAGATCTAGTCCATGTAAGAAATGTTGCAATTGTGCAGTTGGTGGAATGGGGATATAAGAATTAAGTTTACAAAGAACTTGCTTTAGCTTCTTAGCATAGGCCTAAACATTCTCATTTGGCTCTTAAGCGTATTACATTCAAGACACACAACCAATACTATCCACCTCTCTCAGGAGAAAACTCTCTACGGAAGGCCGTGAAAAATTGGTCAATGCTAGTTATGGTTCCGGCCTCTAGACTGTGATACCATACTACTACCCTTCCTTTTAATGTCATGTTGAAGAACACCATTAGGTTTCCTTCGTCTTGGATTTGATAGTTGAACATAAGTGTTTGAAACTCCTTGATATGGAGTTCTCCATCTTCTTCTGCTAACCCATGAAAGATAGGCAAAGGTGCTCCTAATACCAGTAAATCTGGTGTCCCTACTACTTGAATTGCAATGGATTGTGCCATAGCTACAACTGGATTGACAACAAAAGTTTGTGTAGGTAGAACTACACCCCCACTTGAAGTGGGTTGATTGATTGGAAGTGAGGAAGTACTAAGACTTCCACTTGTGCTCAAAGGGCTACTTATGACACTCAGATTATTAGAACCACTGTTGCTTATGCGTAATGGGCTATTTCTTTGAGGGGAATAACGCCTTACGATCTCCAACGCCATCTAGCCCTCTCAACATGTTCATCTTATGGTATTTTGGCTTGACGGTTCTTGCTAGAGGACATAAACGAACTATTTGGTCCCTAGAAACACTATATTTGAAACCACCACTTGTTGGCAGCTCCCGAAAAACACACCACTGATGGGACCCAAAATGGATCGGCACTAGCTATGGCACTATCAGACCTCATGCACAAAATAGACAACCCCACCATATGGCCTTGTAGGCCAGGAGCTTTCATAATACACCGATGTACACTAGATAAACTTAACTATGCATTTGTAGATGATATGTAGTCCAATGTTTACCTTCCCTTCTCCTCAGAGGGAGATCCCCTAACATGCAGGCATAGTGCCTCATCACATGAACATCAGGAAGCACCTCTCAGTTGATTGGCACGGCTCCATTACGACTCTCGTACACGGCCCCAAGATGCGTCGCTCCAACGTATAAGACATAACACACAAAATCCACTCTTTTCTTTTTTTTTTACGACCTAGGAATATATAAATCCTCACCAAACAATCCCAAGGAAAACGTACAATTGCCCTACAGGGAAAAGGCTCATTTCCACTCCACGTATAAGTCATATCCTAGGAAGACAATTGCTATGCAATCCAGGACTGATACCATATCATGCGTCATGCATAGTGTATATGATCCTAGCATACAAAAAATATTCAACAAATCAACATTTTGTGATGTGGACAAAACAACCCTTTCATAATTTTCACTAAAGGTATGCTTCGATGTACGGAGACTAGCACTGATCGCTCGTGCTACTAGCCCCTTAGATTGAATTATCGCAATTCTAAATGGAAAGCAAAATCAAATGCTTTAAAAAATGCAAACCCTCTCAGTCCTTTTAATCTCTTAACCTCACCCTTTCCCTCTAACGTTTAGGTTATACTGCATTGCATATATAAGTGTAGGGTATTATTTTGTATGTATTTTTCACACAAAATGGAAAAAACATGAACCATAACGCATAAATAAAGCTAAGATGAAGCCAAAACTCATGCCTTAGCTTTGTTATACAGCCACAACCATGAATCATAATTTTCTAGATTTTTATAATGTAAAAATCCTTTTTTTAACGTTTTTCTCTATTTATTTGTGCACAAAAATAGATTATTTTCTAATTTATGATTAGTGACTAATCATAAAGCTGAAATATGTTTTATCTTAGAATTTTATCCCATGTGCATCTCTTTTTCCTACTCGAAACCAATAAAACCTTCATTTTTACACTAATGCACTTTTTGGGCTATAAATTAATTATTTAACTATGTATTATTATGGATCTGCAAAATTTTTATGCATATCCCTCAATCATAATGAAAAAAAGATCCAAACAAATTTTTGTTCCATATGAATTCCATTTCAACCATCAAACACCAACAAGAAGCAAATTTCATTTGTAAAAATGAGACATACCACTTATTTGCGTGTTGCAGGTTTTGTAATTAATTTTTTTGGGTTGCCAATGGACGGACCATCAGCAAATATTCAATGATGAACATGTCCTCTCAGCCTCCTCTTGATCTTGGAGCAATCCGGTTCATGCCGGGCAAGCATCCTTCAATTGGTCTTCATTCTTCTTCATGGGCATAAACTGCCCCTTAAGGGGAGAGAGAGGGAGGAGAGAGAAAGACTGAATTTGTATCTCCCTATCGAGGCAGCCGTCTCATGAGCCAAAGGTGGTGATGGAGAGCAAAGACAATATATAGATTAGGGATATGATTAGAAGGAGGGTTTGTTTTGAAGCCTCCCCATAGCCCCTCTTTCTCACATGTCGCCTCCTGAATCCATGGCGTCCATGTTCTTTTATGCGGTGAAAAAAATGCCCCCCACCAAACTAGATTTTTTTGGGGCCCCCAAAGGTCACACCCTTTGGGCCCATAAAACTCATTTACACTTGGCCTTTTTGGGTGTCTTGGCCTCCCGGGCACCCCCATTCGACTGTCCGGCGTCCAATTCGTGATCTGAAAAGTCCTAGGCATTCGTCTCAAAGTCCCCCACTATCAGGCATCTCTTGGAGTCTCATACGATAGTTGGAAAAGTTATGAAAATTCCCCAACCATCACTCAGTGGGTCTTTAAAGCACATTTGGGCTTTTGTCGCTTAAAATCGTACTGATTGTAACCACCACCTTCGAGGAAGTCTATTTTTCCCCTGTAACTCAGTTTTTTTGGCTATTTTTAAGCACTTTTTGGCATCAAAAGTCATCTGTCACAACTCGACAGCTCTCAAATGAACTACAAGCACCGACGCCTTGTGTGTATACACTATTAAGTGAACATGACATTCCAGTTTTAAAGGTGTGGATTGGTTTAGTGACTGTCAATACTCGTCAACCAAAATCTATGTGTAGTTTTTCAAAGCTTATAGTCGCCTCGGATGTAAAAACCACTAATTTCTAGCTAGGAAATCAAGATGCTCACAAGCTATGCCCTAAGGTATGGCAACCCATAATCCTTGATGTAATTTGTTTGACAGACAGGTATAGGGACCATTCATGGTGGTGGGTACTCCTACATGCTTCTACTTCCATTTCTGTGTGGCTAGGATGCAGTAACCAAACTATGATAGCCCTAAATAATGCAGTGAATAGATAGAATTCACAAAAGCTTCAATTGATTCTCTACAATCGATAGGGAAAAATGTATTGAATCTCTCCTTATCTGAAGACGCCTCTCACTGATGACTTGTGTTGGACAGTAGGATACAAGCTTGTTTTTAAGAGGGTAATAATAAATTCACATTGTATTTATTCTCTTCTTTAGTGCCATACTCAATATTAAGCAAAGCACGGATAACACTAAAGTGCTAAATAGCATAGCACCTCTGGAAGGTGCTTTGCTTTCTTGATTAAGAGTAGCCCCCTGTTTATCCATAAATAGGCACCTTGTTTATGGGCAAAAAATACAAGAAAGATGCATAGATAGTGTTCTCCTTGCAAGCTGGAAAAAGAGAGGTAGTAACCTCTTTGCCAAGATTTGCAGTCATCATATCAGATTGGAATGCAAAGTTGTTGGAGGCATTGTAACTGCGGTTGAATGGGAACAAAAGACATGTACTGCCTGAGAATGAAATAGTGGTCATTTCTATAACTTTTCATAAAAAACTGGTTGCACTACAGATCATTGAAGTGCATTTTCTGTTGGCATTTTGGGAAATTGACTCTCTACTTTAAAACTTGTTTTGCAAAGCTGAAGACTTTAGAATGGCAAACACAAGAGAGAAGGACGCTATCACTCAAATAGTTTGTGAGAAGCTCGACTACAACAATTTTGTTTTATGGAAGTTCAGGATGTCGAATTTCTTAATTGGAAGAGGCTATTGGGACCTAGTCATAGGTCTTGAAGATGAGCCCAAGCTATCTAAGGCTAGACCTCCAACACACGATCAATTAAAGGCACATGGGACATGGTTGGAAAATGCTAGCAACATCTTGCATTGGCTATCCTTATGTGTGTCAGACACAAAAGCTATGCAAATTGTAAACTGTACTTCACCAAAAGCTGCCTTGGACTTATTGATGATGATGAATTATGGGGATGTGACTCATGCAAGAAACACACAATTGAAGCAAAAATTGAGCCACATATCCAGGAATGGAAGGTCTATTGAAGACTATGTGAGTGAGATTAGAACCATTGCAGAACAACTAGGCTCAATTGGAGCTAAAGTTGAGGATGATGATTTGGTGGCCACTACCCTCCATGGCCTTGGAGAGGGGTATAAGTAGATTGACACTTCCATATTAGTATGTTAGGAGCAGCCTGACTTTGATGAGCTTGTGGAACTTCTTTTGCATGAAGAAGTGAAGCTTGGATTCAATACAAGTTCCAGTGGGTCTAAAAATAGCAAGGAAATTATCTTCTACTCAAATCAAAGGGGTAGAGGTGAAATAGGAAGCTCAAACTTCAGAGGAAGAGGTGCTGGAAATGCATATATTGCTCATGGACAGCAAGCTACTGGATGGCAAAATAGGCAGCCTCAATCAAATAGAGGTGCCTCAAATGCTCGTGGAAGAGGGGTTTACTCATCTAGAGGAAGAGCCACTTGGCAGCAGCCCCAAATGAGTCATGGACAGCAATCAAACACAAATAAGGATTGTCACTATTGTGGCCAATATGGGCATGTAGCTAAGGATTTCTACAAGAAGTAAAATGAGCAGAGAGCAAGTGGGAGGCAACATGGTAATTATGCCTCTTCTAGTGGTATGCAGGAAGATGAAAGGTTGTTTGCTATGCAACATGTGAAGAAAAGGTTGCCTACACAAGGAAAATCAAATGATGTATGGAATATAAACTCAGGGGCATCTAACCACATGACTCCTCATGGAGAGTTGTTTGACACATTGGTAGAAGGTGATCATGGATATGTTTGCACAGGGGATGATACGCATCGTGACATTATGCATACAGGTATTGTTCCCTTGATTATGCATGGTGATAGGAAAAAGAGTCTCTATGATGTGTTACATGTCCCCTCCATAACCAAAAACTTGCTTTCTGTGGGACAAATGGCTGAATAGAATCTAAAATTTAGATTCAATATAGATGGATGCTACATTGAAGATTATGTTCTAGGATATAGACTCATTGCTAAAGGCAAAAGAAAAGGCAGGATGTTTACATTGGATATAAAAATCCAGCATTAAATGCTGTTATGTGCTCACATTACAATGCTGCAATAAGGGACATTGAGATATGGCATAAAAGGATTGGCCATGTAAATGTTCAAAAGCTGAAAAATATGCAGCATAAGAAAGTTGTACTTGGACTTCCTAAGTTCAAGCATGTGGGATTGGGACATGTATGTGAGTCATGTCAATTTGGGAAGCAATTAAGACCTCCATTTATGAGGCATGTAAGCACTACTACTAGACCATTATAGCTTGTACATTCTGATGTATGGGGACCCTCATAGAATGTATCTCTTGGGGGATCATGTTACTATGTGTCATTCATTGATGACTATAGTAGGTACACGTGGTTGTATGTGTTGAAGCACAAGAGTGATGTCATGGATGCTTTTCAGGACTTCAAGAGACATGTGGAGAAAGAATTGGCTTGCTACATCTCATAACACAATATTAGTGAGTTTGGGAATCTCCCAAATTCTCATTTTTTGAATACTAAAAAGGTGGCACCTGGATAACATGCCCATAATTTTTTCAAAACCATATGATGTGACCTATCATTGGAAAGCTCTTGAAAAATGGAATCTATTGAGCTATAGAGTGCTCGATTTGGAGTTATATTGTTCAAGTTATGACAAATCCAAAGATTTGACCATGTGTCCCAAACTTATGGGAAATTCCCATATTTCCCAATATGGTATTTCATGCTTGAGATCTGATAGTGGTGGAGAATATGTCTCTAAAGACTTTGATCACTTCTTGCACAGCCCATGGGATAAAAACGTAAGTGACATGCAAGTACACACCACAACAAAATGGTGTGGCAAAAAGGAAAAACACGATGGTCATGAGATCGGCTAGAGCCATGTTGAATGAGAAGAGCCCACCAAATGCATATTGGGCAGAGGCTGTAATGACGGTTGTGTATGTCATGAATCGTACTCCAACAATAGGGATACATAAGGTGACTCCTCATGAGAGGCTTTATGGGATTAATCCAGACATTAGCCATCTTAAGGTTTTTGGATGTTTGGCATATGTACATGTTCCAAATGAAAAGAGGAAGAAGCTTGATCCAAAAGCAAAAAAGGACATCTTTATTGCATATGCACAAGATAGAAAAGCATACAAATGCTATAATCCTTCTACTCATGAGACATTGGTCTCAAGAGATGTAGTATTTGATGAGCTGAAAGCATGTCATGAGAAGAAGACCATCTTGATGAATGATAATGATGTTTGTCAGGAAACTTATGTACATGCAGGTACAAATGAGAGTGCAGAAATTTCTAGGCCTTCTAAAGATGCTACTACATCCGTTAGTCCTTAGATAGGTAGATTGAGGACTTCAGCATATTTTTCCACTAATATGCGTATGTCAGTGAGGGGGAGAAATGTGGATAAAGGCAAAGGCAAACTTGATGATGTTACAGGGCCACTCACTTGTGGTTATGATTCACCTGCACTGACAACTTGGATAGTGATTTTGGTATTCCATCAATTGTGACTCCTAGTGTGAGACATAGATGCATACCACCTCATGAGAGAGGAGAGTTTCATACTGCACCTTAGTTGAGGACATCAGAAAGAGTTAGGAAGCCTATGGATAGGCTTACATACAGTGGCTACATAGTGACGCACTATGCATATATGGCAAAATTCACTAGCTTCAAGGAACCCACAAAGTTTTATGAAGCTATTTTGGATGATCATTGGTGTAAGGCAATGGATGAGAAATGTTCAGCATTGGCTGAAAATAACACTTGGCATATGTTGATTTGCTTGAAGGAAAAATGTCTATTGGTTGCAAACGTGTATACAAAGTGAAGTACAAATCAGATGGCACATTGGAAAGATACAAGACAAGACTTGTGGCAAAAGGGTATGCACAACAATATGGTCTTGATTATGAGGAGACATTCAATCCCGTTACTAAAATGGAAACCATGAGAACAGTGATTGCATTGGCGGCATCTAGAGGATGGAGTATGTATCAAATGGATGTGAATAATGCTTTTCTCAATGGTGATTTGCTTGAGGAAGTATACATGGATCAGCCCAAGGGCTATGTACATCCAGATTTTCCTACACATGTGTGTAGATTGAAGAGAGCATTGTATGGGTTGAAGCAAGCACCTAGAGATTGGAATGCTAAAATAATTGCATGCTTACAAAAACTTGGTTTTACTATGGGCAAGGCTGATCATAGGCTATTCACAAATAAGACAAGGGCTGGTTATGTGATATTAGTCATTTATGTGGATGACTTGATCATTATAGGTGATGATGTCATGGGAATTGGAGAGATCAAGAAAATGTTACATGTTGAATTTCAGGTCAAAGATTTGGGTGAACTGAAGTATTTCCTTGGGATTGAGGTTGTCTCTACACCTCATGGTACTTGGTTGTTGTAAAAGCAGTATCCACAAGACATGTTAACAAAGTATGGTATGTTGGATTGCAAGTCTTTGAGCTCTCCATTGGAGCAAAATGTTAAGCTACTTGCAGATGTTGGACATGAGATTGAGAATGTCACTATGTATATACAAATGGTGGGTAGCCTGATTTACCTCACCATTACTAGGCCAGATCTTAGCTATTCAGTTGGACTAATTAGCCAATTCTTGCAGAAGCCTATGAAGCCTCACTTGGATGCAATGAGGAGGATCTTGAGATATGTGAAGGTTACATCAGACTATGGTCTATTCTATGAGCATGGTAAGCCTTTGAAGATTACATGATATATAGATGCTGACTGGGCATGAAGTACTTATGATAGGAGATCTACTAGTGGGTATGCATTTTCCCTTGGTAGTATGGTCAATTGGAGAAGTAAGAAGCAACCTATAGTTGCACTGTCTAGTACTAAGTTAGAGTATAGAGGTTCTACACTAGCTGCTGTGAGGTAGCATGGCTCATGAAGCTTCTTGATGATTTGGGCATGTAGGAAGTTAGGCGTCCTGTCACACTCTATTGTGACAACATGAGTAGTGTGCTCCTAGCCAGTAATCATGTCTATCATGCTAGGGCTAAGAACATTGAGGTACACTATCACTTTATCAAAGAAAAAGTGATTACAGGTGACATTGATTTAGTCCATGTGAGGACAGAAGACCAAGTGGTAGATATTTTTACCAAGTGGTAGATATTTCTACCTTAGCTGAATAAGATTAAGTCATACTAACTTAACCATGGTTACACCTAGGTTACTTAATCTTTGTATGTGTGTGTGTTGTATATACAGTTGACTCTGTGGAAGATAATAGATTGATGTAACGTTCTATTTTTTCACGTGAACTACTTCTAATAGGAAATGAGGATAATGATATAGCATTTTTTTAAGGATAATGAACAAAAAAAAATTTCCCTTATCTCCCCCCTAGCCAAGGGTCGTGCTGGAGGGGGAGAGGGAAATAGAATGTAGAGCAAGCTCCTTGCTGGAGCTTGCTCACGCTTGGAGCCATGCCTGCCGACACGTAGGAGAGGGAGGATCCCCCTCCCCTCCCCTATTTAAACCAAGGGGGGCTGCTGCGGTGAAGGGACCAGAGGAAGGAGTGAGGGCTGCCACAACGCCGTGCTGTGCAGTCGACATGAGAGAGAGAGGGCTTGAGGGAGGGAGAAGCCGAGGAGGTTGCTGCGCGTGCTGACGAGGAGCTGCCAAATCGCTCGCCGCCTGGACATCGCCGCCATCAGACGGCACCAAATCCGCCCCCCCTCCCCCACGTAAGCTTCTGGAAGCTTGGAAGCTTCCAAGGGGGGCCTTCTTAGCCCCTTTTCCTTTGGGCTTGAAACCACCTTCCCCTGTGCTTTAAAAAAATATATATATTCTTAGCCCCCTTTCCTTTGGGCTTGAAACCCCACCACCCCCCCCCCTTCGGTGTTTAAACCCTTAAGACTTTTCCCTTGGACTTTGGAATCACTCCCCACATGACCCCACCCCCCCCTGTATTTAAACCCCTTAGTCCTTTTTTTTAACCCTTGGAGCTTTGTTTTTTTCCCCCACTCCTAACTGAAAAGAGAGTGTTGAGGGTCTTTTGACACTTTCCCATGCAAAAGCCCTCATAAGGGATTCCACACCTTTTCATTCCTCGTTTGTGCGAGTCATTACAAGGCCATTAAACCCTTCCCATGGCTTTAATGGGTCTTATCCGCAAATTATTTGAAACACCCCTTCTTTCCAAATCCCTACTTCAAGGAGGAAGCCTTCTAAAACGGCTTTCGACAGACGGTGCAAGTTATCGCAAAAAGGGAGCCACGGTGGAATTTCAAAAAGGAGTTGTAAAGCTGCTTCCACGGCAGAAATGCCTCCTAAGAAAATCCAAGGCACAACCGCGGGAGGGTCATCTCCCAACATCCACGTGGACATCTCACCCCAAGCCCAGGTTTTCCTTCCTAATTTTTATTTGGTATTGTTGTAATTCAATCATGCAAGGTTAATTGTTGGAAATAGGATATATTTTTGTCCTAAGTGCTCACAACGAAGGAACTTAGTCATTAATACTTTCAATAAACATGCAAAATAAAGGAAGCATAAATGCATTTCTAGCAAATAGCTTTATGCATTGAATTACAAATTAGATTAATGTCCATTAAAATAGTATACTTCGTTTAAGCCTAGAAGAATAAACTGCATATCGCACTATTAACCCATATCCTGTTCGCAATGAATCATCGTGGAAAGTGCAAGGCATGAAATGATTCTTACGATGCATAACTCTAGGAAATTATCGTTTGTTAATTGCATAAATTATCAAGTGAAAGGTTGCTTGTTTAGCATGAATTTTTGTTCGCAAAGTTATAGGAAGATTAGTTGGAATTTAACCTCTGACCTCAAATCGATAAGCTAGGGTTGAAAAACTAATTTATGCATAGACAACGAGTCATGTGAAAAATGATCACGTAATTATCTTCTAGAGTTAAACAAATTGGCATAAACCTAAAACACCTAAGTCACGGAGTACTCGTTTTGAATGAGTTAAATTCCAAGAAATTCACTAAGTCACGTAACCTAATCATTACATATCGCTAAAACTGAAACTCCTATACCTTAAATACTTGCCCACATTCACTGAATGTAGGAACAGTGAAATGTAATTGGAGAGTGAACTAGGGTTTGTCCCCAAGAATCTTACAAGATGGAACTTGGAAGTCTAGGACTGACAATGTCAACCTAATGTAATCAGGAACAGATTGTTTCGTGACTCCGTTCAATGAGTAGAATAAGTTTCATAGATCGATGCGACACTTGCATAGCAAGTGCGGAGTCATATGATCTTGTGATTGAATCACAAGGGAATGGCCAAATTCTCACAATGAGGTTGGCAGGTCTTTATGCAAGTTATCTTGCAAGAGGATAAATAATCATCCTAATTTAGTATCTTTCTTGAGTAAGGAAGATTTCTTGGAAGCAATAGACCCACCGATAAACTGAAATAACCTAAGATTTGACCAAGTCCGGTTAATAAGGCACGCCCTAACCCAAGATATAGGGGATCTTGCCAAGTTGCAAGTCATCCCGGATCGAGTGCTAGACGCAGTCGAAAGGAAGGATTCATTCCTTAGCAGTTTGCTAACAAAAACAATCAATGGAAATGTTTGTGCTTGCTATAGATTCTAGAGCATTGTTTGGCTTTGTTTGATCAATGAATTAAAAGATAAATGGATATCTATACTTCAGGTTGAAGGCCTGAAGGGAGAAGTAGCTTCAGTTACCCCCAACTGCCTGCCTGATCCTAACCAAGGGGGTTGTTAACTGCACCGAGCAAGTGGACCGAACCCGCCGTGAGAGGTCTCTCTGTTGAGCGCTACTTGGAGTAGGAGGATGCTTGGGTGCCAGAGGGGGCTCTGGCCGTAAATCCCTCGCCTTTCGGGCCCTGTGCAAGAGGCTAACATGACTCGAGATTGGATCTTAAGGCTCGCATACTAGTCTACGGGCTGAAAGTTGGATTAGTGATCCCTGTGGATTGCTGGATAGCCTTCGGGTGGATTGTGGATAAGCCTACGGGCTGGACTCTTTGTATTTCAAAGATAAATATGATAACCTCTTAATAAGGAACTTGTCTGATATTGTTTTTCTATGTCAAGTGATAAGATTACATGAAAGAACCAGTGCCTAATGGGTTAATTAAAGAAGCTGATTGTTACATGTCCAACTAATGTGTTCGGTAATTAAATAACTAAAACTACCCAAGGAAAGTGAGGAGGATGGGCCATAGGTCCGTCCTACGGATGGGTGGTCTCGGTTGGCCGAGAACTTTTCCCAAATCACGATGAACAGTAGGAAGATTGTCAACCAACAAAAGAGTGGACCTAGAGTTATGATTGAACCTGATTGACACTGTTTTAGGGGGAATGGAATGGGACTATGCCTTATAGCAGAGAGGTTGAGCTTTGCATCATCCCTCTCGTTTCCCATTCTCCTTAAACCAAGTGCAGCGTGAATTTGCTTTGGACCTGGCGTTTCTGCATAAAAAAGTTCGCTTGGGTCCGACACTAGTTGCCGTTAGGAAATGACCAATAAGGAAAACCATAATTCAGGTCGATCCTAAGTGGGAACGGCCGGAATACTTCTGCTACGTGGCAGACGCGGAAAGCCCTAGATCGCAAACCCTGTAATATTCCATGGGAGTGCCGGGCGGAGCTTTCTAGACGTCCTTTCCGATGGACTGCTAAGATGTGTCCTAAGATACAAGTGGACACGTTACAGTTGGTATCAGAGCCAACCAACAATGGAATTGATTTATTAAATCTTAATAAGAAGAAGTAACGAAAATGTTGATGTTCCAAACATTTCCTTACCTTCAATGCTGTCTTGCAGAATTACGAAGCGTGGAACAAGTTCTTAGTATTTTCAATCATGTTTATGACTGCAATGCATTCTCCGCATTATCAAAAAAGGGTTGAGATGATGAACATCCTAGAACAAATCTATAATCCTTCACCTTTGTACATGGAACGAAGATGGACGGGTGCTTCAGGAATCTACTATATAGCCATCCACCAGTTTGCTTACCTACAAACCAATCTAAAAAGGATCAAGTGGTTGGAAGACCTGAAAGTTGTGAAGCTGTTCATTTTTATGGAAGCTCACGTAAACTCAACTTTACATATTCAAGGTTGAAGGGTTGAAATGAACTCATATGTATATGAGGAAGTAACCCCTGTAATCCCCGCCGACAGGATTAAAGTGTTAGGGCACCATGAAAAGAATGGGTTCCAAAGGAAAGGATACCCTGACTTACCGATTCCTAAAGATCCATGACCCGAAACCATACTATTATACAGTTTCTGTAGATAAATGTAATACAACATTGTTTTCCCCAAACTAAATGTAACAGTTGGCTTATCATTGCAAGAAATGTTGTATTCCGAAAGGGCTATGCCCATATAAATACAAATAAGACTTACTTTTATCAATCTATGGTTGTGCATGAGAATTGATAAAAAGTTAAGTAGTTACATTGCCTGGGTGATAGCAGAATTGAAGATGTAATATAAATCAATAACGTTTATCGTATAATGACGTTAAGAAAACTTTATCCACGCACAACCCCAGGTACAAGTTCCCAATTCGCCTCCTACATCAAGTACTGCTGTAATCCACGAGAAGAAGTTTCTTCTCAAGCAGATTAAGCCGCCCGAGTTTGACGAGAGAGGCAGGTCCGTCCAAGCAGATACTGAAATTTGGATTGAATCAAAGGAGGATTACTTCGAAGCAGTTGGTACTGCACCCGCCAATCAGGCTATGCTCGCAAAGCTAAAGCTCACCGGCGAAGCCAGTCTTTGGTGGAAGCAATGGTGCAGGGATCAAGGGATCGCAGAGGGATGCGTTACCTAGGAGAAGCTGAAGAAAGCCATGTAGGGAAGATACTTACCACCTGCATATCGCACGCAGAAAATGAATGAGTTTTACGAGCTAAAACAGTTGGGGCTCACTCTTGACGCATACTACTCTAAATTCGTCTCACTTCTTAAGTATGCGCCACAAATGGATATGACACAGGAGGTGTCTAAATTTTGTGTGGGTTTAAATCCACCAGTAAATACCCATCTCGAATCTATGCGTCCATCAGATCTTCAGGATGCACTCATTTGAGCGGCGCCTATAATTCAGGAGGTGCAGTCTAGACCAAGGGGTAACAAAACTTGGTCTTATAATGACCCGAATAGAGGAGCATTCAGACCTCAGATGAAGAGAATTCAAGGTCATAATCAGGGACAAAGAAAGAAAGCAAGGACTAATAACGTCAACAACATTGTTCCTACTCAAAGCAATGGCCGAAATCTCCGTTGTTTCCACTGCAACAAACCCGGTCATTTCAAGAGGCAATGTCCCAAACTTGGAGGAGGACATCGCCAAGCACCTTTCCAAGGAACGGGCCATGATCAAGGAGCCACTACCCGAGGCAGAGGAAGAACCGCCTGTATTGCCAATAGGCAAATGTGTGAAGAAGAAGAAGAAGAAGATCCGACCATGGAAGTAGAATTTGAAAGGGCAACAGTCCATACTGCTCAACACAAGAATCGCCAGTTCTCGGTGATTCAAACACCGTCGGACTATCAAGGTAAAAGTTTCAAGACCTTGATTGATTGTGGTAGTACACATTCCTTTATCTCACCAACATGTGCAAAAAGATTAGGAATAGCCACAGTAGAAACACCTACCTTGCTTATGGAATTGGCAAATGGTCGTGAGGTTACTTGTACCAAGCAAACTGCTAAGGTGGAATTCTTCTTGGGAGGAAAGAAGACTTCGGTTAAATTCAGAGTCATGGATTTAGGTATCCATGAGTGTCTACTCGGAATGGATTGGCTTAAGCCTAATGACGCCCACATTCATTGTGGAAAGGGTCAAGTTTCCTTTTGAAACTCTGAAAGGAAATTAGTCACAACTCAAGGTGAGGCTGGAGTGCCAAGAATCCAATTGGCAAAAGAACATAAAAGGAGTCAGAAAAGGATTACCTGTCTACTTGATCAAACTCAACAAGTTAGATCAGAAGCAAGAGTCTAATGAAGGACCTTCTTGGCTAAAGGAATACGCAGACGTATTCCCTGAAGAGTTGACAGAACTCCCACCTCAAAGAGAAGTGGATCATGAGATTAAGTTAGTACCAGGAGCTGCTCCAATTGCAAAGAGACCTTATAGAATGTCCATACCAGAAGCAATTGAGCTGAAGGAACAACTCAAGCAACTACTAGATCAGGGCTACATCCGGCCTAGCAGTTCACCATGGGGAGCTCCAGTACTATTCTAGAAAAAGAAAGATGGGACACTTCGACTATGTATTGATTACCGAGGATTGAGTCAATCAACGATCAAGAACAAGTATCCTATTCCAAGAATAGATGAGCTTCTTGATCTTCTTCAGGGGGCAAAGATCTTCTCCAAGATTGATCTTAGGTCAGGTTACTATCAGATAAGGATCAAGGAAGAAGATATTTCCAAGACGGCCTTCAATACAAGATATGGGCACTTTAAGTTCCTAGTTATGTCATTCGGGCTTACGAATGCACCTGCCACTTTCAACAGGTTAATGCAGGATATCTTTAGGCCATATCTTGATGACTTCGTGCTTGTCTTCTTCGATGACATTTTAGTCTATTCTAAACATGAAGAAGATCATGAACCCCAACTTCGGATTGTCCTTGAGACAATGAGGTCACATAAGCTGTATGCTAAGATGAAGAAGTGTACATTCTTCAAACGTCAGGTTGAATATATGGGATTCATAGTATCAGTAGAAGGAATCTCAGTGGACCCAGCCAAGGTCAGAGATGTGCTAGAATGGCCAATACCAACATCTGTCAAAGAGATACGCAGCTTTCTTAAATTGACAAGATGGTATAGGGTCTTCATAAAAAACTATGCTTTGATTGCAGCACCTCTGACGGACTTACTAAAGAAGCAAACAGCCAGTGCATGGTCAACTCCCGAACAAAATAGCTTCATGTCACCGAGTGTTTGTCTTATCAATGTATCAAAGTAGAACATGTCAAGATGCCAGGGAAGCTGCAACCGCTTAACATTCCCCAAATGAAATGGGAATTCATCAGTATGGATTTTATTGTAGGCCTACCCCAAGTTCAAGGAGGATACAACTCCATCATGGTTGTGTTTGACATGCTTACTAAGGTTGCACACCTTATTCTTGTAAAGACAAACTATAAAGCCTCAGACATTGCAAGATTGTTTATCAAGGAGATATTCAAGATACATGGGCTACCCAGAAGAATCATTAGTGATCGTGATTCTGTCTTCACATCACACTTCTGGAGAGCTATCTTTGAAGCCATTGGGACTCAACTCTGCTTTAGCACCGCTTACCATCCCCAAATGGATGGACAAATAGAGCGAGTAAATCAAGTCATGGAGGACATGCTTAGGGCACACTGCTATCGTGAGCCGAAGAGGTGGATTCAATACTTGCCTTTAGTTGAATTTGCCTACAATGCTTCTTACCAACAAAGCATTCAGATGACCCCTTTCCAAGCACTGTATGGTCATGACTGTCGAAGTCCCTTGAACTTCTCAGATCCAACCTTAAGGGTTGAAGCTTCAAGGCAGATGTTGGAAGAGATGGATGACCAAGTAAAGTCAATAAGATAGGACATCCAAGCTGCCAAGGATAGACAGAATGCATACGCGGATTTGAAGTGTCAAGATAGAATCTTTGAAGAAGGAGACATGGTCTTCATTCGTGTACGCCCAAAGAAGAGTTCCCTATCCTTAGGAGATTGCAAGAAGCTAAGTCCAAGGTATTGCAGACCGTACAAGATCCTCAAATGCCTAGGACCTAATGCTTACAAACTGCAACTCCTTGAGATCCTAAGCGTTCACAATGTATTCCATAGTAGCCTATTGAAGAAGTATGTACCTAATCCTAACCATATACTTGATGACCATCAAGTTGTAATGCCTAGTCAAGGAGTCCTTGAACTAAGGCCTGACAGGATCTTAGATGTTAGGGAGAGACAATTAAGATCCAGAACCCTGAGAGAATGCCTCGTCCAGTGGAAAGATTATCCCGAAGAGGATGCCACTTGGGTAGATGAAGGCACTCTCAACCAATCAATATCCCCAGTTTATCTCGAGATGAGGACATCTCGATTCCTCTAAGGGGGAGAGAATGTAACGTTCTATTTTTTCGCATGAACTACTTCTAATAGGAAATGAGGATAATGATATAGCATTTTTTTAAGGATAATGGAAAATTTCTTTTCCCTTATCTCCCCCCCCCCCAGCCGACGATCGTGCTGGAGGGGGAGAGGGAAATAGAATGTAGAGCAAGCTCCTTGCTGGAGCTTGCTCACCCTTGGAGCCATGCCTGCCGACACGTAGGAGAGGGAGGATCCCCCTCCCCTCCCCTATTTAAACCAAGGGGGGCTGCTACTGTGACGGGACCAGAGGAAGGAGTGAGAGATGCCACAACGCCATGCTGTGCAGTCGACGTAAGAGAGAGGGGGCTTGAGGGAGGGAGAAGCCGAGGAGGTTGCTGCGCATGCTGGCGAGGAGCTGTCAAATCGCTCGCCGCCGCCTAGACATCGTTGCCATCAGACGGCACCAAATCCCCCCCACGTAAGCTTTTGGAAGCTTGGAAGCTTCCAAGGGGGGGCCTTCTTAGCCCCTTTTCCTTTGGTCTTGAAACCCCCTTCCCCCGTGCTTTAAAAAATATATATATATTAGCCCCCTTTCCTTTGGGCTTGAAACCCCACCCCCTCCCCCCCCCCCCCCCCCCCCCCCCCCGTGTTTAAACCCTTAAGCCTTTTTCCTTGGACTTTGGAATCACTCCCCACCCCCCTATGTTTAAACCCCTTAGCCCTTTTTTTTTACCCTTGGAGCTTTGTTTTTTTCCCCCCACTCGTAAATGAAAAGAGAGTGTTGAGGGTCTTTTGACACTTTCCCATGCAAAAGCTCTCGTAAGGGATTCCACACCTTTTCATTCCTCGTTTGTGCAAGTCATTACAAGGCCATTAAGCCCTTCCCATGGCTTTAATGGGTCTTATCCGCAAATGATTTTGAAACACCCCTTCTTTCCAAATCCCTACTTCAAGGAGGAAGCCTTCTAAAACGGCTTTCGACAGACGGTGCAAGTTATCGCAAAAAGGGAGCCACGGTGGAATTTCAAAAAGGAGTTGTAAAGCTGCTTCCACGGCAGAAATGCCTCCTAAGAAAATCCAAGGCACAGCCGTGGGAGGGTCATCTCCCAACATCCACGTGGACATCTCACCCCAAGCCCAGGTTTTCCTTCCTAATTTTTATTTGGTATTGTTGTAATTCAATCATGCAAGGTTAATTGTTGGAAATAGGATATATTTTTGTCCTAAGTGCTCACAACGAAGGAACTTAGTCATTAATACTTTCAATAAACATGCAAAATAAAGGAAGCATAAATGCATTTCTAGCAAATAGCTTTATGCATTGAATTACAAATTAGATTAATGTCCATTAAAATAGTATACTTCGTTTAAGCCTAGAAGAATAAACTGCATATCGCACTATTAACCCATATCCTGTTCGCAATGAATCATCGTGGAAAGTGCAAGGCATGAAATGATTCTTACGATGCATAACTCTAGGAAATTATCGTTTGTTAATTGCATAAATTATCAAGTAAAAGGTTGCTTGTTTAGCATGAATTTTTGTTCGCAAAGTTATAGGAAGATTAGTTGTAATTTAACCTAATCTATGCCTGACCTCAAATCGATAAGTTAGGGTTGAAAAACCAATTTACGCATAGATAACGAGTCATGTGAAAAATGATCACGTAATTATCTTCTAGAGTTTAAAAAATTGGCATAAACCTAAAACACCTAAGTCGTGGAGTACTCATTTTGAATGAGTTAAATTCCAAGAAATTCACTAAGAAATTAACACGTAACCTAATCGTTACGTATTGCTAAAACTGAAACTCCTATACCTTAAATACTTGCCCACATTCACTGAATGTAGGGACAGTGAAATGTAATTGGAGAGTGAACTAGGGTTTGTCCCCAAGAATCTTACGAGATGGAACTAGGAAGTCTAGGACTGACAAGGTCAGCCTAATGTAATCAAGAACAGTTTGTTTCGTGACTCCGTTTAATGAGTAGAATAAGTCTCATAGATCTATGCGACACTTGCATAGCAAGTGCGGAGTCATATGATCTTGTGATTGAATCACAAGGGAATGGCCAAATTCTCTCAATGAGGTTGGCAGGTCTTTATTCAAGTTATCTTACAAGAGGATAAATAATCATCCTAATTTAGTATCTTTCTTGAGTAAGGAAGATTGCTTGGAAGCAATAGACCCACCGATAAATTGAAATAACCTATGAACTTAAGATTTGACCAAGTCCGGTTAATAAGGCACGCCCTAACCCAAGATATAGGGGATCTTGCCAAGTTGCAAGTCATCCCGGATCGAGTGCTAGACGCAGTCAAAAGGAAGGATTCATTCCTTAGCAGTTTGCCAACAAAAATGATCAATGGAAATGTTTGTGCTTGCTATAGATTCTAGAGCACTGTTTGGCTTTGTTTGATCAATGAATTAAAAGATAAATGGATATCTATACTTCAAGTTGAAGGCCTGAAGGGAGAGGCAGCTTCAGTTACCCTCGACTGCCTGCCTGACCCTAACTAAGGGGTTTGTTAACCGCGCCGGGCAAGTGGACCAAACCCGCGGCAAGAGGTCTCTCCGTTGAGCGCTACTTGGATCAAGAGGACGCTTGGGTGGCAGAGGGGGCTCTGGCCATAAATCCCTCGCCTTCCGGGCCCTGCGCAAGAGGCTAACGTGACTCGAGATTGGATCTCGAGGCCCGCATACTAGTCTACGGGCGGAAACTTGGATTAGTGATCCCTGTGGATTGTTGGATAGCCTTCGGGCGGATTATGGATAAGCCTACGGGCTGGACTCTTTGTATTTCAAAGATAAATATGATAACCTGTTAATAAGGAACTTGTCTGATATTATTTTTCTATGTCAAGTGACAAGATTACGTGAAAGAACCAGTACCTAACGGGTTAATTAAAGAAGCTGATTGTTACATATCCAACTAATGTGTTAGGTAATTAAATAACTAAAACAACCCGAGGAAAGTGCGGAGGATGGGCCATAGGTCCGTCCTACGGATGGGTGTTCCCCGTTGGCCGGGAACTTTTCTCAAATCACGATGAACAGCAGGAAGATCGTCCAAGAACACGAACAACAAAAGCGTTGACCTGGAGTTATGATTGAACCCGATTTACGTTGTCTTAGGGGAATGGAATGGGACTATGCCTTATGGCAGAGAGATTGAGCTTTGCATCCCTCTCGTTTCCCATTCTCCTTGAACCAAGTGCAGCGTGAATCCGCTTCGGACCTGGCGTTTCTGCGTAAAGTAGTTCGCTTGAGTCTGACGCTAGTTGCCGTTAGAAAATGGCCAATAAGAAAAACCCTAATTCAGGTCGATCCTAAGTGGGAGCGACCGGAATACTTCCGCTACATGGCAGACGTGGAAAGCCCTAGATCGCAAACCCCATAACATTCCATGGGAGTACCGGGCGAAGCTTTCGAGACATCCTTTCCGATGGACTGCTAAGACGTGTCCTGAAGATACAAGTGGACACGTTACAATTGAGTAGGGAGCATGGTTGCTACCCTTATGGCCTAGTCTTTGTCCATCTCTCTCTCTATGGTTCTTTACAAGGGGAAAGGGACATGACCTTTGGGGAGCCTCCCCCCCCCCAATTTTCACGTGATGAGGGGGGAGAGGGAGAGCCATTGGAACCTAAGAACAACCTCACTAACAAATTATATGCAATGATTGCTCGATTTATTCACTTCCTATCATCACCTTTGGCTCCACAAATGGCTACTTGGACAAAGAAAATAGAAAACAATATTTCTCTCTCGTGCCTCTCTCTCCTCCTATAGATGCTTCATGTGGGGATTATAAAGAGAAGAGCGGGATAGAGACCAATGGTCCCAGTGGATAATAAATGATAGTGACACTGAGAAGTGATATCCAGCATTGCTTGAAGACCAGCAGCATGTCCTATTGTGATCTGTGTATTCAATTCTTGAGAGTCGAAACATGCAAAAATGGTAGTAATTCTTTTATCAATTGAAATTTGAATCTTTTTGACATTTCATGGTATAAATCATGTTCTTATGTGGTGATTTTTTTTTTTGAATCTTAATTGTGATATGTTTGAGGACTAAAAATTATAAAATATAGAACTCATGTTTATGGTCGTGTGTTATTAATTAATAAAAATGTGAAACACGTATTTTATGTGAAAAAATGATGGTTTTTTTTGTTTTAGGTGCTCATACGATATTAATATGGAATGATATTAAGTATGATGATGGATCATGGTCCAAATTAATTTTCTAAATTAGAAAATAAAATATATATTATTTTACATAGAGAAAATAAAGAAAAATATAAAAACTATGGTTTCAAGGTAGAGAAAAATGAGAAACATTAGTTTAAGGGTGAGAAAATTTATTAGGGGAAGTTTTGTGTGAGTGTATAGTGGCTGTAGAGCATGAGGTTGGCCTCAGTCTACAACATTTGTGTGTTAAATGGTTGTTTAGAGGGTTTTTTTTCTTAACATATTGTGAAACATAAAAAACACCCTGTATAATAAATGAACACATAAAAAAGCTAAAATATTAAGAATTTTACATAGAAATATAAATTTTTATGCATTAAGATAAAGCATATAAGGTTTGTTTAATATTTTTAAAGGAATAATAGCATGGATTAGTCTGATATTATTTTCGAGCAATGTAACAATATGTTAAAAAGAAAATAATTGAAAGAATTTTTTACACACAACACGTTAACTATTTTGTGGTTAGTTTGTTTGAGCACTATATGGCATTGTACATTGCATCTAGATTTATATATGACACTAAGAAAAAATATCTTGGATACATGGCATTTGATTGGTAAAACTATTGACCAATGAGGAGCATGTGAGGATTTCCAAGCTGTAGAATAAAATGATTGCCTTTGAGGACTCTTATGTGAGGAAACAAATTATCTATTGGAATTCTTTATCAAAAGATTGGACAATATTACAATTATGTTCTATGTTTAGACAATGCTCCTAGGGCCAATCCTCAGGGAGTAGGAGCCACAACACTCTACTTGGGAGGAGCTCTTTGTGTATATGAAATGAGATGTTATTTAATTAAATGTTTAGATACTCCATCAATTGGAGTTGGGATGGACAAAATCATAGGACTACAAATTGATACAAACACATGATTTAGCTCCAACAATGAGTATGTTAGATTTATATTGAGTTATCATACGATCTGATGGGGAATTTCCATCTTCTTCTTCATAGGTTTCATCTCTTCCTAGCTACTTCATGAGATCCTACATCTTTTGGCCATCAAGTACCAACACAATGCCAAATATCTTTGGTGACCCAACATGAAGGTCAAGATGAAGAGTTAGGTATGGATGTAGGTATGAATGTAGATGCACAACTAATTTTTGGGTAAGATATATTGCAGGTCTTGCATTACCTTACACAACTACATGAACTTTGATACATAGATGATGCAATTGGGATGTGACTTTTGGTTATATGTCTAATGCTCATTGAAGCTTATAGGTCCCTTATGGCACTAGATGATTCTAATGATGAACAGATGTCTTGTATCCAAAAGGCACAACAAGTGGTGGATGCCAATGTAGAGATGAGTGAGGTTGGAGATGTAAGTTATGTCACTTGGGAATCTTGGAAGAGATTAAAGAATTTATGCACGAGGCTTATTACTACATATAAGGATCAACAAGAGAAATGGGAGAAGTAGGAAGAGAATGAACGAAGGAGGTGGGGAGAGGAAGAAGCAAGAAGACATATATAGAGGAGGCACTTTAGATGTGGAAAGAGGAGGAATTAAGAATGTCACAAGTGTAGAGGATGATGAACGTATAGAGGAAGCATAGGATTTCTCCAAACATTCACTACTTGCTAGTGAGGCTGAGTGTATACCTACTACAGATATTTCTGATGAGCTTACTGAGAGGATTTGAGCACTTATGTAGTGAATACCCCTATAGAGAATGGTTATGTAGTGACTAGTGATGCTTTGAGCTACAATACTTATCGATGATGTCTCTACAATTACTATGGATACTTTAAGTCACCATCACAACTAACGTTTATCTAGATATTATTGATGTTCTGAGTACCCATGCATATGAGATCTTATAGGATCCAAAAGTGAATGAGATGGACAAATTATATGCATCCATTTTGAGTGCTTATGAGGAAGCCTATGAGGCTCACGTACTACTAGATGTAGTAGAGACCATGGATATGTTGACTAGTCATACCACAAATGTTTTGGAAGACCATGTGATGGAGGAGTCAACCTGTGCATATAGAAGTCTTCTTGGTTCATATGAAGAGGCTTATGAAGCTTATGTTTTACTTGATGCATGGACTTTGAGGGAGAGTAATTAATTGCCTAATGCACATGACTTACATGATATACTTGTAGTATTGGAGACAAGTTATGAGGTTGAGGATAGACCTACAGAGGATGCTCAATATGATGCTCTACCCATGGAGAATGTTTTGGATGCTTTTTTCAATGCTTTGATAGGAAATGTAGATATGTTTTCAGGATTTGGCATGCTTCGGTGTTTTTAGTGTTTCTCAGAGTGTGGTGGATGCATGTGAGGCTCAATTTATGTTTGATATGGAGCACAATCAATCTTCCCATGCAATGGATTTAGAAAGATCATGCACATTGCTATGTATTTATTTATGGGTGTATTTTGAGTATGCATATGGAGGTTCAAATGTCTCAAAAATGAATGAGATCTATCCATGAGCATATAACCCTAGAAGGGGGTGCTTGGTATGGTGCTTGAGTTGTATGGATGCCAATTCTTTTGATGTATCACCTAGCCTGTGGATCACTACTTGTGTGCATGGTTAGTGAGAGAAGACTATCTAGGTGTATGACTCTATTGGATATTTAGATTTAGAGGGGGTGAATGTCGTGTGGATTAGCATCATCTCTATGAAATCTCTAGATGTTGCATGTGTTGGAATCATTGTCCATGGATGGAAACAATGCATCAAGCAAAAGAGAGGAAATTAATAAAACATGAGGGCATATTGGAACTATGCATCGAATTCTTCAAAAGATTGATCATGGTTACCTTTATATCTAGTCCACATTGTGTGGGAACTTAACTTTAAGTTCATTGTTTTTGAGGTTATCACTATTGGTATTGGTGTTTCGGGCAATAATGCATTAGTTGGGAGATGAAGAGTATGCTTGGAGTTTCTTTGTCTTGCCACTTATGAGGCTCTCATCATGAAAAAAATTATTCTGCCCCTGGACAATCCTTAGCTTATTAATGGTAACTTTAGGTTGAATAATGAGGTAAGGAGAAGAGAAATGCAAAGGAGAATTTTGTGCACACAAAGAAGGAAGGATCACGGTTTAAAGTGGTGAGAGTTGTCTGGTGTAGAAAAGTGTGATTTTGTGCCTATGCATAGAGTTTTTGGCCTTTAGGTATAAAAAGAGTAAAGGATAGACTTGATAGTAGGATAATTTTGAAAGTTTGAGAAGCTTTTTTAGGAGACACTTAATGCAAAATCATATAGGTTATGCAGGTAGTCATTTTAAAAAAAAGAGAGGAGAAGCATCATCAAAGGATAGAGCACTTATTTCTTAGATGCATTGGAATGGAGCGTTGATTGCATATCACAAATCATGGTGCATATTGTCTAGTGATGAAGAAGCAATCATCAAAACTATGAGAGCAATTGTGGAGCATGTCAATAGAGACTTTTCTGAGAAGGTTACTTTTTCTTCATCTAAAGCCCTAAAGAATCGAGGAAGAACTAGAGAAAGACATTGTTAACATCACAAGCTCTATTGATGCCAAGTGCCTTATTCCTTTGTAACCAGTTCATGATTGCAGCAATCCATTCATTTTTTGCTCCGGTAAGATCTAGACATCAAACATTATATCCAATGAAGCACACTAGAGTTATCTTAGAAGAATCTTGTTCATCATGACGTTCATCACATATCTCTAAGTGTGAAGGCAAAAAATGGAAAGCATATAGGGAAGATTTGCATGACATTCAAAAGGCAAGTCCATAACTAGATTACAAGGGTGTAGAATTGGCACAAGTTGGTGAAGGTAGATGCTTCATTTATCATAATAGGGTGATGGATTGCTAGTTGTCCTATGTATCCAACACTAATTGCAAAGACAAAAGAAGATGGACCATGGCCATGGGAAACCAAAGCTGATGAGGCGCCGTATCGAGTATAATAAATAGATGTGCAATAAAACTACCAATTTGACCAAAAGTTATATAGCATGCTAACAGATCAATAGGGTGGCCACTAGGTGGGCTAGACGAAGAGATGGCGCATTTAAAGGTGTTGAGTTTTTTTTTAATTTCTAGCTTTCATGCTTGTTGAGAGTGCATCTGTAGTCGTATGAAACATTAAAAGGAAGGTGAGACACAGAAAAGGAAATATAGAGTGGCCATCAACTACTTGAAATACTATTAAGTGTTGGCAATTCCAATCCATGGCAACAATGAGCCTTATGTTAAAGTTATGCACAGTCTCCATTATGCCTTATGTTGAAGTTATGCACGGTCTCTATTATGCCTAATCATATTTGTTACTTTGTTTACTACGAAGCCTTTAATTATATGCTCGACAATACCACTAAGTTGATAGATGAAGTAGGTTGTGATCATTGAAGGTGTCATGCGTGCTGATTTTCACCTAGATCGTTCTGAGTTGCTTCTATGGCATGAGAAAATCCTTAAACTCTCTCAACGTTTTGAATATTTTCCCTCTTATCATTGCCCATATATGCTTATGTATGAAATGTCCATGATTAATGTGGGTTTTCATGTTCACATAGTCTAGCTTGTATGTATTTACCCATGCTTCTTAAATTTGATGTGTGTGTTAAACATTCCGTAACAATATCTTGCAAACAAGAATAAATCTAGTTTGAGAGATGGGAGCCTCTGTCTTGTACCAGAGTGTGATGAAAGCTAGGAATTATTTTGACTTGGATTGCATTGTCAAGTTCTTTGCAAGTTTAGTTTATGTGTGTTTTTCGAGAATCACCAATCTCCCAAGAGCAATTCCTAAGAGAGGACTTGGATTATAGGCTAGTTGCCCCAAGTATGTTAGATGTATATTGAGTTGCTCAAAGGATCTAACATGCTAATTTCTTTGATGTTTATCTAGTATATCCCTCTTCTTCTCTTCACAAGTTCTAGCTCTTCTTGAAAGTGCTTCACAAGACCCTGCTACTATCAGGATAATTTGCACGTATACCAGTGTCTCATAGAATACACACAAGAGTTCATGAAAGTCGCTCGTTGTAGGGACGCTATACCGAGATGGGAGAAAATGATTATGAAGAGTACTCAACTCAAGGAAAATACACAGAACGAGAAGCAAGGAGAACATTAATAAAGGTTGTAATCACCATAAGTCACTAGAATTTTCACTACAAGTAAAGATCACGTGTCATGGATGGGACCCAATGTCAAGGTAAGGGAAGTAGAAATGAAACACATGATTTTGTCTCTTTAGGTTGACTTCTTTGTAAGGTGGTTTATCTTGAATTTCCAACACATAGAGCTCTTGGGTAGCACTCATCTAGCTCTTGTGAGGAATACTATCATATCTTCTCTGTTCTCCTTCCCTCATCGAAGTAGCATATGACAGCACTTGTAACAGTTGCTCACAAGAGTCTAGTTGCATGACATTGGCATATCATAATCATATGGCAAAATCAAGAAGTCTTTCAAAGATTTTTTCTTGAAACATGGGTGCCATGCTTCTCTTTTATGACATAGGTATCTAAAGATGTTCTCATGATAGGCTTCATCTTCACGTTGATGTTAGTTTCAATAGCAAGGTTATTACTGGCAACAGTAGGTGGCTCCCATGATGACAATAAATCACACAAGCATGGAGGATTCTTCACATGCATCATTTCCTTCACTACATATCCACCTATTTGTAGTGAAGTACACTGCCACATGTGTAGAGTAGATGATGGCATGGTGCTATTTTCTTATCTCAAGGCAACATGGAACTACCTTTCAATTCATCAACATGAACACTTGCATCACCATCAAGGTCTTTGTTAGTCACCTCTACGATCTTCTTTTACGGTACTATCTTCTTTGAATTCACTCAGTTTCCAAATGACATCTTTAGCTAAAACAACAACTTGAGTCTAGCTTCTTTCAATTGCCACTCAATTGTTTGTGGGGCTCTTCTTGATTGCAATAAGAATTTTCACCCCGAACACTTGGATTGGAAATAGGATCAAGGCATCACAGCTCATGAGACTGCGGTATTGTTTCTAACTAGAACTAGCACACTTGACAGTAAATTGGGTAGCCATTTGAGAAGCCATTCAAGCATCAAACCTAGCACTACCATGAACAAGAAACATAGCACAATCTTGCCACATATTCCTAGGTGAACTGTGCTCTCTAGCACTAAGGCAAGTTGCCTCCAGGAAATAGAGAAGCTATATCCACATGGTATGAAATAGGCTGCTACTTGGGAGGTGGTTCCAATCCAGATTGGAGAATTGCTATGAAGTGCATCATCCAAAAGTCATCGTAATGCACGAGCAATGCATCAAGCCAAAATTGACAAACTCCTCGCCGTCCTTTTGCAATTATGGCAAGACATAATACATGCAATCCCCTTCAATTTGTAGGTCCTTGATAATCGTCTTTCAAAGCTCTTTGGTCTATTGATCTACATGTCAAAGACCATCGCCAAGCTCTATGGAATTACTTCTTGCCTTCAAAGCTAGGTCATGTAAGATTTGTTTCTCAGCTTGCATTAGTGGTGACTCTTTCATGCCTAGTGCACCATGTCCCTCCCAAAAATCACGTAGCTTTATCCTATGGATAACATTAGCTTTGCTTTACTAAAGCTTTGTGACCCCCCGTCTCCAATCTGGCCTCGCCTCCATACAAAAATAGCATCATCATCCGTCTATCAATCCATCACCCAATGACTCAAGAAAACACCTTAGTCCTCCACCCTTGTAGCACGAGGTAGAGCTTATTTCGATTCACAATATAATGTCCAACATAAGACTCAGATCAATGTAGCTTCACAAGTAAATGACATATGTTTGAAGACCAATGAATCATTACTTTGTTTCCACTAGCTTGGTAAATCCTAGGAGTAGTCTTAGAGATAGGTGTTTTTGTTGATCCCTACGAATTCCTTTGAGAATGAAAATGACTTGATGTTGATCTTAGATTTTCTTCTCTCAGAATGCTTACTCTAAGCACTATAATGAATTGCTATCCAATCCAAAGTTTCGCTTTGAAGTAGGAAAATTTAGTGAACTAAGGATGCACTCCCGTAAGTTTTTGCTGGTACTTCTCTTCTTGTTAACCCTTTCAAATTGAACATCATGGAAATAAAATTAGTCACCTAATGTGATAATCACGAACTATTCCTCGACCATACCCGTGGATGCTACTTTGTATAGTTTGTGATTAATGTGTTCATTTGCATGATGTTGATGAGAATGGATCAATACTTGGCATGAAGAGGAAGGTGGTTATTGTAGTGTGCCCAAGCGGTTGTCTTTATCTCCTCTTCTGAGTCTCACCTGCTGCTGGCCCCCCTTCTTTCCATCTTAGCTAGTGTACATGTGAATAAATCACATGACAAACCATAGATCTCCATCTACATGTTCCCCTTAACCACAAGAGAATAAAAAAGGTTTAGGATGGAACCAAGCAATCCAATTTTTAGACTAATAGTTCAAACTAAACAGTAAACAAAAAGACACACACAATGGAAAACAAATTCCTAATGATGCTGACTAATGAGTTCAAATTCCTGGCGAAAAACTCTGCCCTCAGGTTCGCATTAGACGTGCAATGTCACGACATATTGATGTCGCACGGAATACCTGCGAAAGTTTGCGAAAGTCACTTGTTTTGCAGGGATGCTATGTGAGATAGAAGTCCTCAACTCTCCTCTCAAGATACAAGAAGCTTTACAAGGAGTAGGGTGAGGCCCTTTGCACCTTTCACCCCTCTCTTTTATACTTTTCCCAATACACACATACGTTGTATTTTGGCTTTTTTCTTTTCAAAAAGCCTAAGGTTTCTTTTTTTAATCCTTATTTTCCTTACACGTTAAAAGCCTAATTGGTAAGGCTGAAGTTAAAAGCTTCATAGGCTTTTTAATAAAGTGTATCACCTTAAAGGCTATTAATAAAGTCTCCCTGCGTTTTTGAAAACGTTGCCACCCTACCACCACAGAATGTGCCGCTGAAACGCCTATGAATCAAATCATGTCAACACCTTCGCCCTATTGCCGCCGTCACCTTGCATTGGCCATCTTCATCGGCAGCCATCAAAGATTAGTCATCCAACTCCTTTCCTCCAGTTTATGGCATAAATACAGCCATAAACTGGGGACAAAGCAGGTGATGTACAGATCAAGAGCTACTTTCTCAATCACTTGATAATGTTGTAGATAAAACATGCCGTCATAGTGTACTTTTGGGATTGCTTTCTATCTTGGTATATCTACTCGCTACCTTGTCTCAGTGTATTTCATCCCGGAGTGTACTCCACACTGATTATGCAATCAACTAGATCAGTGTTGCTATTGTTTACAAAATAGCAACCTTTTCCATGTCTAAAACCAGCATTGGCTATCACCCTGGCAAGCTCACATATGTGGCAAAGTCTCACTGTAGGTTTTTCTCTGTGTTTGCCATCTAAAGCAATCCTTTTGATCTGTATTTTTGACAACACGTTCATAGCGATCTCCCGGATGGCAGTCGGTCCATGCTTGGTAGCTTAAGCTCCAATCAGGGTGTCATATCTACAAGCTCGACATCCATAGCTATAATCTCTTCTGTTCTTCAGAGGTTCTTACTCCAAAGTGTCAGGTCTGGATAGATCCCAAGCCCCTCAACCTGTCGTTTTCTCCACACAAGCATGTGGCAGACCCCACAAAAAGGTAATCGGGGTAAAACAAGAAATGCACACCTTTCTCTCTCTCTTCCTTTCACCCATTAGGTCCGATTGTATTTTGCAGTTCGTCGTAAAGAGGGCTGCGAGCAGTAAACTCAACCGATAACATTGGCCCGGATAAGGCCCATGGCGCCACAGCCACCATAGCTCACTATTGGCGAGGTTCTCCTCACTCTGCTGGTAGGGCTAGGATGCCCCGCGGTCCGGTTGCACGTGCCCCATGTACAGCGTGTGACTACTACTATCCCATCCGAGTGAGAGTCTAACACCCAGAGGGCTGATGGAGTACCACCGTCCAAATGGGGCGGCGACGACGATGTGAACGGTAGATTAACTAAGGGATTTGCAGGCTCACTAAGGGTTCTGCAAGCTTCCATCTCTTGAGGAAGAAAGCACCCAGGGTGACTGGGGGTTCTGCAAGCTTTCAGCAATCCTCCAACACAGCCACTTTTGTACTCACCTCCTCAGTATTTCTCCTCTACTTCTTCAGCTCTTCCTCAATGAACTCTTCCAGGAATTTGTAGTAGTACCAAGCCCAAATTAATAGTGTTAAGCTACTACCAGCTTCACAAGTGAAAGGCTCATTTTCAAGTTTAACAATGCCATTCTTCCTAGACTTCTACCTATCCAAATTGCAGTAATCGCCCTTATGTTGAGCCAAACATTCCCCCACCTTTGTCAATTTTTGCAATCCACCTCTTTACTTCATACTACATGCTTAACAACCCTCTTTGAGATTAGAATCTTTATACGTGAAAGCTATGTAGGTGATCAACTTACCTTTTGATCAAATCTACATCTTGTAGCAAGGTAGCTTAGAACATAAATTGAATAGTCTAAGAGGAGCTAGCTCAAATGCTAGGAAAAAGATGTGATAAATTCAACATAAATCTAAGAGTCATTACATTAACCCAATATCAGTACCTAAGACATAGATTGACATTGATTTCAATATTTAAAAATGTCGATCAATCTCAAGACAATGTAATGTATCTTGGCACATGGAATGTGGTCATTTTGCTTGCTTATGACATAGTTTATCAAGCTTTTCTTGCATGTTGACCTTCTTCTTCTTCTCAAGTTTAGGAAAAGTTTTCACTACCCTTGCATGTGCCTTAGTCCACTATTGTGACTTTGAAAGAGCTTTCTCCACAACTGGCTTTGCACGAATTAGTGAGTTTCCAAATCCATCTTTAATATGTTGCAATTGTGAGCATGGATGTGATCCCATGTTCATTTTAGAGGCCTTTAATTGCTATAAGGAAGCTACCATTTGAATCCCCAATCGTTGTGCATACAAGAGAAGATCTATATCTACACCTGCTCAAGGGAAAACGTTTCATATTCAAGAGTTTAAAATGTTCAAAAGCATGATTTGAAAGTCACCTATACTAACCACAAATATCCTTGACTTTGTTGAGCACCTGCTCTAATTGATTTTTTGCCCTATCAACATCATCAACATCTTGGATAGTCTTTTGTGAGAGCCCTTACAAAATAGACATGGATTGTATTCTCAAGTGTTTTATATACATGTCACAATTCATATTTGAGGCACATATAAAATTACTTTGGAAAAAAATAAAAAATAATCCAACCTATTGTCACAGTCTCATTGGGAAAGGTTGTTGTTGAAGTAGTTGCTTGTGTGGATGCTTTGTCTCTTGAGATGTTTAAGATTGCATGGCATGCAAGACCATTTTAGGCTCAAGGATATAATGCATGCTATAAAGCAAGTTTACATAGATTTAAGGAATACTTACGTGACACAACTTTGTAATCATCATTGTATAAGTTCATAGACTTGGCAACCACCATGGATGTGTATAGGCCATTTGCAATCATAGCCTTCAATTGATGCTTGCATATATTCCCTTTCATGGCCCAATCACATGAGCAACAAGCCCATTCACAATCTACATTTTGAATAGTATACCAATACTCATTTTGGCTTTGGCTCTTTACTCTTGCAATCTTCTTTTTCTCGTCCAAAAATTGAATATCGTCATCTGGAATTGCTTTTGCACACTCTAGTGAACTTAAGACAACCTCAAGAACATTAAAGTTCTTCTTGAAACCTGCCTCCTTTAACATGTCATGATACCAATAATACGAGCGGCAAGGACCTAGCAATTTTTGGATCAACCAATCTAGTCGACGTCCATGGATTGTCTTCTTTCCAATCAAGAACTGAGACTTTAAAATGCCATGATATGATTCTATGCTCCCATTTGTCTCTTGATTTAAATGAGAGATGTATAACAAATAGATTCTCATTTTTGTCTTCGTTCTATCTTTAAGGGAATACATAGTTTTCTTGCTACAATTTACCACTATGGATATCATCCTTCTAAGCATAACAATAGGCTACAATATGACTTGTTTTTCCACAAAAATGGTAAATAATAGCAAAATTTCTAAAACCTCTCTTCTATCATCCACCTCTTCCTGTAGAGCTCCCCCTACCTCTAAATTTTCCATAGCCTCTTGAAAACTACATTTCATCAAATTGCTGATTTAACCTATTTTGTTGGTTATCACCAATATATCCCAAACCATGGCCTCTTGAAGAGGATATGTCATGTCCCTTTCCTAAACTTGAGAAAAATCCTTGGACTTGTTTACCATTTCTATTAGATGAGTCACCCTGCATATTGATCTCTTTAGTAATCATGAGAGAGACCAACTCATCAAAGTCTGGAAATGGCTTCCATATACACACAAAAGTGATGAATAATTTCCAAGTCTTCTCATTATTAAGGCCACCCAAAGTAGATAAAACCAAATCATCATCATCAGGCATTGCATCAATCACTGGTAAACCATCTACAATGCTCCCCACCTTCAAAACATACTCATTGAGATAAATTTTTCCTTTCTTCAAGGTATTAAACTCTTGCTTGAGTTGAATTTTTCATGCATTTGTATTTACTGAAAACATGTTCTTTTATTAAAATTTGTCCAAGCTACATGTGAAGTTTTTGTATTCCTAACATGTCCCAACATAGTATTATCAGTGTGACTGCACATAGTCAATACATCACCTTTTTTTCTTTTGCATTCCATTCTTTCCATGCCTTTAATTCATCTGTTATTGTAGGGATACTCAACTCTGGCTCCTTTTCTTTACCTGAAAGGAACTCGTAAAGACCCTTTCCAATGAGAAAGTTCCACATGAAACTTCCGTGAAGGGTACTTGTTCTTGTCCAACTTATTAATGGGGGAATTTCTAGTGTTCTTTACCATTATCACAAAAATGATACAAAGCAACAAGCAAGCCTTCCACAACCTTTCACAACAAGTATACAACAATACATCAAGCAATCTTTTTCATTGTGATTGCTCAACAGTACATGTAATCTACAACTTGTTTGTAGAAAAAACTTAAGCTCGCTTTCCTACAAACACCTTAAAAATTATAGATTCAAAATGTGTAACCTATGCATCCACTTTCGGTCGATATAGCCAAAATTGTAATTTCCGCAACCTTATGGCTCTAAAACGTGGCTGAAAATGGCCTCAGGTACGTAAAAAAATAGTAGGAAATCCCTAAAAGCCTTATCTAGAAAATGCACAATACTCTACTCACATACTAAATCTCACAACAATCTGAGATTTATACTCTACCCTACTTTTGGTGCCTCCACAAATACTATCTAAGAGAACTTACTAGTTGCTTGCTTACTCAAAATCTTACTTCTTCTCCTTCACTTCAAACTTCAAGACCATTTTATTTCAATAACATCGCTTTGATATACCATGTCAAGAATTGAGTGGTGGGGAGATTTGCTTGAGCTGTTGCACCAAACACATACCATGTACATAAGAGAAAGCTCACTCAAGAACATAAGAAGCGAAATGGAGGCCAAAATATTTTCTTACCAGTTTTTTCTTCTTCTTTCACACACAATACAATGTAAAAAAAGTATAAATAAGATACAACATAAAGGAAAGTGACCTATTACATTAAACAGTGCATAACTCACTATACTAGTCAATTGACACTATATCTATGTTAATTGTACATAGATGTAATAAAATAAATATAATAAGTGATAATTTAATATCCATGTGAGGATCATAATAACTACCAATGTGCTAAGTGTAGACATATGGATCCATCTAGCTAGGCAATCCATCATCAATGTCTATACATGTTGAGCTTGTCATCTCAATATATGCCCGAAAGGCATTTGCGGGTCTCTGGTTGTGGAAGTTGATAAGAGTAGTAAGGGATAGATTCATATATATGTTGAACAGTGCGCCAGGGAGACGAGGAACAGAGGAAGAGAGAGGAGAAGAGAGACACGAGACACCAGAAGTGGAATCCCAGAAGTGTATAAACTGAGCACACATGATAGGAATATATAGAGGGGACCTGGGGTGCTATATATAGATAGACTATATCTAGCTAACACTATATATAGCTAACACCCCCGCTCAAATAAAGGTCCCTTACTATGGATGAAAAAACCCTTGGGGGCTCAAGGGAAAAACCCACAGCTCTATATAGGCCTACCGTTATATTAATATTCAAAATATAAAATTACAAAGTTGAACTTACAAGAGCCTATTCATAGGCATCAAAGGAGCTACATCACTCCTAAATTACAACAGCCTATTCAGAGGTATCAAAAGAGCTTTATTACTCCTAAATATACAACATGTAAGATAAGGATAAGCGACATCACTGCAAAAGATAAAATCTCCAAGAAATTCCTTCAACTGAACTTGGGATGGAGGCAATATATTTGTCACATCAAAACTTAAAGAAAAAAATTACAGACAAACATTTAGTGATATATTTGAGGATGTCACCTTTAAGCCTCTCCCAATAATAGCTCTTTCTAACTGCATTCAGGGTCTTGGCATAGCCAAGATGTCCTGAAAAAGGGGAGTCATGAGCTTCCCATAGAATTTTTTGCTTGAGCGACTGGCTTTCCGGTATACATAATCTCGCTCTATAGTAGACAAGTCCACTATTAATAGAGAATTCTAGATACTTTACCTGTAGCTTCGGGTCCTGATCCTTGATGGGGATCTCCCTTAGCATCTTCTGATAGGCTGGATCATGGCATGCCTCTTCTCTAGCTAGCTCAAGTATTGGGTTGTTTGGCATGGATACCTTTGTGGCTAGAGATCTAATTGTTGATGGATCTTGCAAGATTAGAGAATTTAGGAATGCCTTGCGACTGACTGCATCGGCAACTACATTCTCCTTTCTAGGCCGGTATTTGATTTCAAAGTCATACTCCTCCAGCACTTCAATCCATTGACGTTGCCTCATATTGAGCTCATTTTGGATAAAGATCCATTTGATAATTTTATGATCCGTCACTAGGGTAAACTTGTTACCCAACAAGTAGTGTCTCCAGAGCTTGAGAGCATGGATGACAGCTAACAACTCCAGATTGTGGGTAGCATAATTCTTCTCATGGCTCTTCAGTTTCCTTGAAGAGTATGCTACAGGATGACCCTCTTGCATAAGCACACATCCTAAGGCAAGTGTGGTAGCATCAGTTTATCACTTCAAACTCCTTACCAAGATCCGGAAGTTTTAGGATAGGTGCTGATAACAAACTTTGCCTTAGTTTATCAAAGCTAGATTGTTCAGCAGTTGACCAAACAATTGATGTTTGCTTCTTCAGTAGATCCGTCATGGGCGCTGCAATCAAAGCATAGACTTTGATAAAGACCCTGAACCATCTTGTCAATCCAAAAAAACAGTGTATTTCTTTGGCAGTTGTTGGTATTGGCCATTCTAGAACGTCTATCGGATCCACTGAGATTCCTTCCGCTGAAACAATGAATCCCAAATATTCAATCTGTCGCTTGAAGAATGCACACTTCTTCTTCTTGGCATAAAGCTTGTGTGCCCTCATTGTCTCAAGGACAATGCGAAGCTGGGGTTCATGATCTTCTTCTTGTTTGGAGTAAACTAAGGTATCGTCAAAGAAGATGAGTATAAAGTCATCAAGATATGGCCTAAAGATATCCTGCATTAACATGTTGAAGGTGGCAGGTGCATTCATCAGCTTGAACGACATGACCAGGAACTCAAAATGCCCATATCTTGTGCTGAATGCCATCTTTGGGATATCCTCTTCCTTGATTCTAATCTGATAATATCCAGACTTGAGATCAATCTTGGAGAAGATCTTCGCATCTTGAAGACGGTCAAGAAGTTCATCTATTCTTGGAATAGGATATTTGTTCTTAATGGTTGATTGATTCAACTCTCTGTAATCAATACATAGCCGAAGCGTTCCATCCTTCTTCTTCTGGAACAACACTGGAGCTCCCCATGGTGAACTGCTAGGACGGATATAGCCCTAATCTAACAGTTTCGTGAGTTGCTCCTTGAGCTTAATTCCTTCCGGGATGGACATTCTATATGGCCTCTTTGCAATTGGTGCAGCTCCTAGCACTAGCTTGATTTCATGATCAACTTTTCTTTGAGGCGGAAGTTCTATCAGCTCTTTAGGAAATATGTCTACGTACTCCAGACATGAAGGTTTTTCACTAGGCTCCTGATTCTGATCTAGCTTATTTAGCTTAATCAATTAGACAGGTAGTCCCTTTCTAATTCCCTTTATTATCCGAGATGCTTTGGCCAATTGAATTTTCCGCTTTCCAGCCTCTCCTTGTGTTGTGACCAATTCCCCTTCAGAGTTTTGAAAGGAAACTTGGCCCTTTCCATAATGAATGTGGGTATCATTAGGTTTAAGCGAATCCATTCCGAGCAAACACTCATGGATACCTAGGTTCATAACCCTGAATCTGACCGAAGTCGACTTTCCTCCCAGTAAGAATTCCACCTTAGCAGTTTGCCTGGTACAAGTGACCTCACGACCATTTGCTAATTCCAAAAGCAAGGTAGGTGCATCTATTGTGGCTATTCCTAGTCTTCTTGCACAAACTAGTGAGATAAAGGAATGTGTATTGCCACAATCAATCAAGGTTTTGAAGCCTTTACCTTGATAGTCCGATGGTGTCTGAATCACCAAAAACTAGTGATTCGGGCCTTTCCTCTGAAGAGCGGCATGGACTGTTGCCCTCTCAAAGTTTGCTTCCATGGTCAGGTCTTCTTCATCGCACATCTCCATGTTGGCAACATAGGCGATTCTTCCTCTGCCCCGGGTAGCAGCTCCTTGGCCACGGGTGGTTCCTTGACATGGTCGTTGACGTTGTCCTCTGCCAAGTTTGGGACATTGCCTTTTGAAATGACCGGGCTTGTTGCAATGGAAGCAACGGAGGTTGCAGCCATTACCTTGGGTAGGAACAAAATTATTGACATTGTTGGTTCTAGCCTTCTTCCTTTGTCCCTGGTTTTGACCTTGAACTCTCTTCACCTGGGACCTATATACTCCCTTGTTTTGATCCTTATAAGAGCAAGTCTTGTTATTTCTTGGCCTGGTCTGTACCTCCTGTATTATGGGTGCAGCTTGAATGAGTGCGTTTTGAAGATCTATTGAGCGCATTGACTTGAGGTAGGTGTTTACAGGTGGGTTTAATCCGGCACAAAACTTTCGACACCTGTTGTGTCATGTCCATTTGTGGCGCATACTTCAAAAGAGAGATGAACTTTGAATAGTATGCGTCAAGAGATAGCTATTTAACCTCATAGAACTCGTTCATCTTCTACGTGCGGTAGGCAGGTGGTAAATATCTTCCTCGCACAGTTCTTTTCAACTTCTCCCAAGTAACGGACCCTTCCAAGATCCCTTGGTCTCTACACCATTGCTTCCACCAAAGCCTTGCTTCGCCAGTAAGCTTCAGCTTGGCGAGCATTTCTTGGTTAGCGGGTGCAGTACCAGCCGCTTCAAAGTAATCCTCCATGGATTTGATCCAAATCTCGGCATCAATTTGGACAGTCCTTTCTTTGCCATCAAATTCTGGTGGCTTGATCTGCTTGGGAAGAAACTATTCTCTTGAATCACGGCCGTACTTGGTGTAGGGGTCAGACTAGGAATTTGCACCTTAGGCTGAGCCTGGGCATTGAGATTCTTAATGTTAACAACTCACTAAATGTTTCTCACATTACATTTCATGCCCAATTCAGCTTTCAGCCACCAAGAGACCTAATCACTTAACTTTTTTATCAATACTCATAGTCAAGACAATCATTGATAAAAAGAGTCTTATTTCATTCATATGGGCATAGCCCTTTCAGAGTACAATTATTCTTGGAAAAATGGAACGAGCTGATACATTAATTAGAGGAGAATAAGATTGTGTTACATTCAGCTACAGGAACTGAGTAATAGTATGGATTGGGGTCATGGATTTTCAGGAATTGATAGGTAATTGGAAGATTAGGGTATCCTTTCCTTTGGTACCCGTTCTTCTTGTAATGTCCCAACACCTTGATTCTGTCGACAAGGATTATTTGGGTCACTTCCTTGTACACATACGTATTTTGCTTGACCTTCCATCCTCCGACATGTAGGGTTGCGTTTGTGTGAGCCTCAACAAAGATAAACAGGTTCACGATCTTCAGGTCCTCCAACCACTTGATTCTCTTTAGGTTGGTTTGAAGGTACGCAAATCGGTGGGCAGCTATGTAATAAATTCCTGAATCACCCGTACATATCCGTTCCACGTACAGGGGTGATGGATTGTAGATGGGGTCTAGGATATTCATCATATCGATCCTCCATCGATAATTTGAAGCAAGCATCGCGGTCATAAACATAACTTGGAACACCAAGAATCTGTTCCATGATTCACGACTCTGCAAGTCAGCATTGATAAGTAAGTAAG
This sequence comes from Lygodium microphyllum, assembly GCF_053477565.2. NCBI lineage: Eukaryota > Viridiplantae > Streptophyta > Polypodiopsida > Schizaeales > Lygodiaceae > Lygodium > Lygodium microphyllum. The sequence goes on along the minus strand of NC_141149.1, from coordinate 97,063,478 downwards.
GAGACGACCTTAACAGCAACATTTGCTCTACTTTTCCTTACTAAGTTTCCTTGTAAAAGACAGATCCTTCGTTGGTTCGCTCTGATACCAACTGTAATGTGTCTACCTGTTCACTCGTAGGATGCGTCTTAGTAGCCCATCGAGAAGAGAGTCTAGAAAGCATTGCCCGGCACTCCCACGGAATGTCACAGGGTTTGCAATCTAGGTCCTCCCAAGTCTGCCACGAAATGGGAGCATTCCGATCGTTCCCACTTAGGACCGCCGACCTGAATCAATGTGTTTCTAATGGTCAAATTCCTAGAGAGTAACTAGCGTCGACCCCAGGCAAACTACTTTACGCAGAAAGGTCAGGGTCGAAGCGGATCCATGCTGCACTTGGTTCAAGGAGAATGGAAAACGAGAGGGATGCAAAGCTTGACCTCTCTGCCCATAAGACATAGTCCCATTCCATTTCCCTATTAAAACAACATAAATTGGGACTCTAGTATCCTAGATTCTAGGTTAATGTTCCTTGCTATTCATTTCTTTCGAGAAAAGTTCTCGGCCAACCGAGACCACCCATCCATATGACGGACCCATGGCCACATCCACCGCCCTTTCCTTAGGGTTGCTTTAGTTGTCTAATTACCTACCACATTTAGTTTGACATGCAAAAACAGCTTCCTTAATTAGCCAATTAATCACTGGTTCCTTCACATAATCTTAGCACTGACATAGAAAAATAGTGTCAAACAAGTTCCTTTTCAACAAGTTATTTTATTAATCAGTCTTTGGAATAAATCATAATAATCCATCCCGTAGGCTAATCCATAATCTACCCAAAGGCAATCCATATCTGCCCGAAGGCAATTTAGCAATCCTCAAGGATTACTAATCCAAGTTTCCGCTCGTAGACTAGTATGCAGGCCTCGAGATCCAATCCCGAGTCACGTCGGCCTCTTGTGCAGGCCCCGGAAGGCAAGGGATTTACGGTTAGAGCCCCCGTGGCACCCAAGCATCCTCTTGCTCCAAGTAGCGCCCAAGGGAGAGACCTCTCGCGGCGGGTTTGGTCCATGTTCCCGGCGCAGCTAACAACCCCCTTGGTTAGGGTCAGGCAGACAGTTGGGGGTAATTGATGCTGCCTCTCCCTCTAGGCCTTTAACCTAAAGCATTAATTATCTTTCCATCCTTAGTTCATTGAGCAAAGCAATAAAAACAATGCTCCTAACTTATACAAACACAAACAGTCCACTGGTCGTTTATTTGGCCAACTGCTAAGGAGTGAATCCTTCTCTTCGAATGCATCTAGCATTCGATCCGGGATCAATTGCGACTTGGCAAGATCCCCAATGGTTTGTTCGTTTACCCTTTTATCCTTGGGTTAGGGTTTATACCCTATTAACTCAATTTAACCAACACCTTAGGTTCTTCAAAATAAGACAATAAATCATGGCGACCTCGCCACTCTAACTTGATTTGTCAATTGCTTGCTAGGAAATTAATAGTTACCCTAACTTGGCAACTTAGCCTTACAGATGACTATTCATTCTCTTGCAAATTATACTTGTACTTAGATCCTACCAACCCTTGTTCTAAAGAGTGGCAAATCCATCTTGTGACTTAAACACAAAGCCATGCGATGTTGCAACTTGTTGCATAGGGGTCGTATCTAACTTGTGGATTTGATCTCCCATCAAACAACGATCCTTGGTCGAGAAATTTGTTTAGTCAAGATGTAGGGTTTGGGAGTTCTCTTGACCCAACCCAACCCTAACCATACTAGGCCAATAACGTTTGGACCTAGGGTTTCTAAACTCAATCGGAGATCTAGTATTAGGTAGGTCGAGATCCTTAGGGTAAAACCCTAGATCGTTATTGTATGGGCATCCAATTAACCCAAACATTCCGTGAATGTGGGTAGGACCTTTGGGTTTGAAAGTCTTGACTTGGCGTCCAAGTGCGATATTAGGCAGAATTTCTAAAGTGCTAAACCCTAGCTAGCACTTTGAAGTGCTCATCGTATCGACTAGTTATGCTTTTACGAATCGCTTGAGGGTTATAACATCACAAATGATCTACCTAAAATGATCTAATTGTCTTGTGACAAGAATGTTCTTTTCTCAAAAGAGATGCAAATACTTTTCCTAAGAGATGCAAATAAGTAGATTCAGGATGCAACGTTCCATGTAAGTATGCAAATCATAGACTTTTCCTTCAATGCAACTATAGGGTTTGCAATTGACCATTTCTTTTTCTTGCTAGAAATCATAATGATTGACAGTTTTTGGGGCTAAACCGCATAAAACCTACTTAGATTTACACTAAGAACTTTGCCTACAACCTTTCGTTTAATGCAGTTGAATTTCAGGCTTAATATGACATGCAACTTTTTCTAGATACAACTTCGATGAATGAAGTTTATGCATGACGAATATGTGACATGCAACCTTTTCTAGATACAACTTCGTTAAGTGAAGTTCATGCATGACGAACATCATAAGATTAATGATTAATCTGACTTAAAATGCACGCATCTTTGCATGTAACAGGCAAGTTCATGGTTTAATTACCATGCAATGCAACTACTTGGACAATAGCGGCAATGATTACGTCATACGAATCTACAAGTGGAAAATTTCTACCTAAATGCCTTATGCATTTTTCTTTTCTGTGGCGAATCGACGATGCATTTAAAACAATTTCATCTTTTGAACCTAAGCAATATGCGCTTGGGATTTGCAACTTGGAAATGCAAGTAACCGAATTGCATGACATGTACTAACTCTTGTAAATCGTTCAAGGAGATAATTTCCCAAATGTATTTTAGCTAGACTACGTGAATTTGAAACATGCATAAATGCATTCTTCCATGAAAATTTAACGTGCCTAATCCATTGCTTTAAGGCAGATTCATTCTTTTAAGAACTTGGGCTTGAGGGCTCGTAGGGAAGTCCATGCATATGCTTGGGGAAGAACCTCCTGCGTGTGCACGTCTTGCCATTTTCTTGGGAGCCATTGAATTCTGGTCCAGCAACTCCTCCTTGACTCTTTCGCGTATCGAATTCAAACCCGCGCACGCAATAATAATCCCTATCCGCATTGTGCAAATAAGGCCGGGGCTTGAAAACCGCAAGCCGCACGAGAAACATCCCTTACATAAAGGAAAATGGATAAATGATTAAAGTAATGAATTTTTTTAAATTAATTACCCCTCCCCTCAGCTGATGCATGGCACCGGGAGAGGGAGTGTGTGGAGGAGTGAGTTAAGTGGAGAGAGGGAGGAGTGTGGTGTGGGGATCCATGAGGGAGGAAGGGCATGAAAGCCCTCCATGTGGTGGATCTCCCCCCTCCTTACACATTATAAAAACCTCCCCCTTAAGCTTGGGGGGAGGCACGAACAGAGAGAAGAAGCGTCGTGCTACAGCCCGCCTGATCGCCGCCACGCCAGGACTTGCCGCCGCTGCGCTGACCACCGCCACCATCGGCATAATCTCCCCCCTCTTGTCGTCAATCTCCTCCCCTTCAATCATTACCCCCCCCCCCCTCCACATAATCCTGTTCAGAAGAAGAACCTTCTATAGTTATACTTCTATAAGCCTCGTTTCCACGAGCCTCCCCGATTTCAGAAACCGGGCTCATAAGCCCAATTCCTGTGCAAGGGAAAAAGTAGTCAGATCTTGAAGCTGATTGCCAAGGGCTGGACAAAGTTCGTAGTTCGGTTAAGGCAAAAACGAGTTGCGGAGTCAAGAGTCTTCAACATCGATGGCCCCCAAACAAAAGACGCAAGGCGCGCACGCGGGAGTTTCTTCCCCGAGCATACGCGTGGACATCCCTACGAGCCCTCAAGCCCAGGTTCTTAAAAGAATGAATCCGACTTAAAGCAATGCATTAGGCACATTAAATTTTCATGGAAGTATGCATTTACGCATGTTTCGAATTCACGTAGTCTAGCTAAAATACATTTGGGAAATTATCTCCTTGAATGATTTACAAGGGTTAGTGCATGTCATGCAAATTGGGTTGCTTGCATTTCCAAGTTCAAATTCGTAAGCACATATTGCTTAGGGTTAAAAGATGAAATTGTTTAAATGCATCTTTGATTGGCCATGAAAAAGAACAAGCGTATATTGCATTTAGGCAATAACTTCATTGTTGTGATTCACATGAGAAAGTCGTTAACATCCATTGGATGTTGTCCAAAGAACTGCATGGCATGAAAATGAAGCCATGGACTTGCATGTTGCATGTGAAGATGCTTGTGGAATGGATTAAGTCAACAATAGTCTTATCATATTCGTCATGCATGAACTTCATTTATTAAAGTTGTATCTAGAAAATGTTGCATATCATATTAAAGCCTGAAATTCAATTGCATTAAACAAAAGGTTGTAGGCATAGCTCCTTGATGTAAATCTTTGTAGGTTTTATGCAAGTTATTCTCCAAATTGTCATTCGTCATGACTTGAGCAAGAAAAGAAAGGGTTATTGCAAACCTTATAGTGCATAGAGGTAATGAATCGCATATTTACATGTAATGTGATGTCTTGCGACTATTTACACCTTTTAGGATAAATATTAGCGTCTCTAAGGAAAGATCGTTCTTGTCGCAAGACAAGTAGACCAGTTTGGCTAAATCACTTGTAATGACATAACCCACATAGGACTCTTAATAGCATGAGTAGTTAGTACAACGATCACCTCAAAGTGTTAACTAGGTTTTAGTATGTTAGAAATTTTGCCTAGTATCGCACTTGGACGCCAAGCCCAGACTTTCGAACCCAAAGTTCCTACCCACATTCATGGAATGTTTAGATTAATTGGACGCCCATGCAATAACGATGTAGGGTTTTACCCTAAGGATCGATCGATCTAATAATAAACTTCCGATGAAGTTTAGAATCCCTAACATTACTGGCCTAGTAAGGTTAGAGATTGGGTTGGGTAAGCAGACACCCCAAAACCTACGTTTTGACTAAACATACTTCTTGACAAAGGAACGTCATTGATGGGAGATGATCCCACAAGTTAGATGAGACTCCTATGCAACAAGTTGCAACGTTGCATGGCTTTGTGTTTAAGTCACAAGATGGATTTCCCACTCTTTGGAACAAGGGTTGGTAGGATCTAAGTACAAGATAATTTGCAAGAGGATGAGCAATCCTGCTACTGACTTGCCAAGTTAGGGTAATGAGCAATTGACAAATCAAGTTAGGGCGACGAGGATTGCCCACGTTTTACCATCTTAATTTAAGAAACCTAAGGTGTTTGCTAATTTGGGTTGACAGGGTATAAACCCTAACCCAAGGATAAAAGGATAAACAAACAAACCCTTGGGGATCTTGCCAAGTCACAATTTGATCCTGATTGAATGCTGGATGCATTCCGAGAAAAGAATTCACACCTTAGTAGTTGGCCAAACAAATGACCATTGGATAGATTATGTTTGTACAGTTTAGGAGCACTGTTTGTATTACTTTGCGCAAGTAACTAAAGATGGAAAGATAATTAATTCTTCAGGTTGAGGGCCTGGAGGGAGAGGCAGCATCAGTTACCCCCAACTGTCTGCTTGACCCTAACCAACAAGGGGGTTGTTAGCCGCGCCGGGAATGTGGACCGAACCCGCCATGAGAGGTCTCTCCGTTGGGCGCTACTTGGAGCAGGAGAACGCTTGGGTGCCAGGGGGGCTTTGGCCATAAATCCCTTGCCTTCCGGGCCCTACACAAGAGGCGGACATGACTCGGGATTGGATCTCGAGGCCCGCATACTAGTCTACGGGCGAAAACTTGGATTAGCAATCCCTAAGGATTGCTGGATTGCCTTTGGATGGTGGATTATGGACGGCCTTTGGGCGGATTATGGATTAGCCTACGGGCTCGATTATATGATGTATTCCAAAGATAAATAAGATCAGTTGTTGTAAAGGAACTTGCTTGACATTGTTTTTCTATGTCAGTGCTAAGATTACATGAAGGAATCGGTGACTAATTGGCTAATTTAGGAAGCTGTTTTTGTGTGTCAAACTAAATGTGGTAGATAATTAGACAACTAAAGCAACCTTGAAGAAAGTGCGGTGGATGTGGCCATGGGTCCATGCTACGGATGGGTGGTCCCGGTTGGTGGGAAACTTTTCTCGAAGGAAACTAACAACAAGGAACGTTGACCTAAAATCTAGGATACTAGAGTCCCGATTTATGCTGTTTTAGGGGAACGGAATGGGACTATGCCTTATGGGCAGAGAGGTCGAGCTTTGCATCCCTCTCGTTTCCCATTCTCCTTGAACCAAGTGCAACATGAATCCACTTCGACCCTGACATTTCTGGATAAAGTAGTTTGCCTGGGGTTTGACGCTAGTTACTCTCTAGGAATTTGACCATTAGGAAAACCCCGATTCAGGTCCGTCCTAAGTGGGAATGGCCGGAATGCTTCTGCTTTGTGGCAGACTCGGGAGGACCTAGATTGTAAACCCCGTGACATTCCGTGGGAGTGCTGGGCGGTGCTTTCTAGACTCTCTTCCCAATGGGCTACTAAAATGTGTCATGCAAGTGAACAAGTGGACACGTTACAGTTGGTATCAGAGCGAACCAATGAGGAACTAATGTTTACAAGAAAACTTAATGAGGTAAAGTAGAGAAAATGTTACTATTAAGAACATTTTCTTACTTACTTATCGATGTTGACTTGCAGAGTCATGAAGCATGAAACAGATTCTTGGTGTTCCAGATTATGTTTATGATTGCGATGCATGCTTCAGATTATCGACGGAGGATTAATATGATGAATATCGTAAACCACATCTACAATCCATTGCCCCGGTATGTGGAACGGAGATGGATGGGTAATTTAGGAATCTATTACATAGATGTCCACCGATTTGCGTACCTTTTAACCAACCTTAAGAGAATCCAGTGGTTGGAGGACCTGAAGATCGTGAAGTTGTTCATCTTTGTTGAGGCTCACGGAAATGAAACCCTACATGTCGGAGGTCGGAAGGTCAAGCAGAACACGTATGTGTACGAGGAAGTGACCCGAATAATCCTTGCCAACAGAATCAAGGTGTTGGGATGTTACAAGAAGAACGGGTACCAAAGGAAAGGATATCCTAATCTTCCAATGACCTATCGATTCCTCAAAATCCATGACCCCAATCCATACTATTACCTAGTTTCAGTAGTTGAATGTAACACAATATTATTCTCCCCAAATTAATATATCAACTTGTTCCATCTCCCCAAGAATAATTGTACTCCGAAAGGGCTATGCCCATATGAATGAAACAAGACTCTTTTTATCAATGATTGTCTTGACTATGAGTATTGATAAAAAAGTTAAGTGATTAGGTCTCTTCGCTAAAAGCCGAATTGGGCATGAAATGTAACGTGAGAAACGTTTAGCGAGTTTTTAACGTTAAGAATCTCAATGCCCAGGCACAAACCCAGATGTAGATTCCTAGTCCGACCCCTACACCAAGTACGGCCGTGATTCAGGAGAAGAAGTTTCTTCTCAAGCAGATCAAGCCACCAGAATTTGATGGCAAAGGAAGGGCCGTCCAAACTGATGCCGAGATTTGGATCGAATCCATGGAAGATTACTTTTAAGCGGCAGGTATTGCACCCGCCAACCAAGCAATGCTCGCCAAGCTAAAGCTTACCGACGAAGCCAGACTTTGGTGGAAGCAATGGTGCAGAGACCAAGGGATCTGGGAAGGGTCCGTTACTTGGGAAAAGCTGAAAAGAGCTGTGTGACGAAGATACTTACCACCTGCCTACCACACGTAGAAGAGGAATGAGTTCTTTGAACTGAAATAGCTTGGCTTATCTCTCGACGCTTACTATTCAAAGTTTGTCTCTCTTCTAAAGTATGCGCCACAAATGGATATGATACAACAGGTGTCGAAGTTTTGTGCAGGATTAAACCCACCTGTAAACACCCACCTTGAGTCAATGTGCCCAACAGATCTTCACGACACACTCATTCGAGCTGCGCCCATAATTCAAGAGGTGCAGACCAGGCCAAGAAATAACAAGACTTGGTCTTATAAGGATCAAAACAAGGGAGTGTATAGGTCCCAGGCAAAGAGAGTTCAAGGCCAAAACCAGGGACAAAGGAAGAAGGCTAGAACCAACAATGTCAATAATTTTTTTCCTACCCAAGGTAATGGCCGCAACCTCCGTTGCTTCCATTGCAACGAGCCCGGTCATTTCAAAAGGTAATGTCCCAAACTTGGCGGAGGACAATGTCAACGACCATTTCAAGGAACTGCCCGTAGCCAAGGAGCGGCCACCCGGGGCAGAGGAAGAACCGCCTGTATTGCCAACAGGGAGATATGTGAAGAAGAAGACCCGACCATGGAAGCAGACTTTGAGAGGGCAATAGTCCATGCCGCCCTTCATAAGAAAGGCTCGAATCGCTAATTTTCGATGATTCAGACACCATCAGACTATCAAGGTAAAGGCTTCAAAACCTTGATTGATTGTGGTAGTACACATTCCTTTATCTCACCAGTTTGTGCAAGAAGACTAGGAATAGCCACAATAGATGCACCTACCTTGCTTGTGGAATTAGCAAATGGTTGTGAGGTCACTTGTACCAGGCAAACTGCTAAGGTGGAATTCCTGGTGGGAGGAAAGTCGACTTTGGTCATATTCATGGTCATGAACCTAGGTATCCATGAGTGTTTGCTCGGAATGGATTGTCTTAAACCTAATGATACCCATATTCATTGTGGAAAGGGCCAAGTTTCCTTTCGAAACTCTGAAGGGGAATTGGTCACAACTCAAGGAGAGACTGGGAAGCCAAAAAATCAATTGGCCAAAGCATCTTAGATAATAAAGGGAGTTAGGAAGGGACTACTTGTCTACTTAATTAAGCTAAATAATCTAGATCAGAATCATGAGTCTAGTGAAGAACCTTCATGGCTAAAGGAGTATGTAGACGTATTTCCTAAAGGGCTAACAGAACTTCCGCCTCAAAGGGAAGTTGATCATGAAATCAAGCTAGTGCCAAGAGCTGCACCAATTGCAAAGAGGCCATATAGAATGTCCGTCCTAGAAGCAATTGAGTTGAAGGAGCAACTCAAGCAACTGTTAGATCATGGTTATATCCATCCTAGTAGTTTTCCATGGGTAGCTCCAGTGCTGTTCGAGAAGAAGAAAGATGGAATGCTTCGGTTGTGTATTGATTACAAAGGGTTGAATCAATCAACCATTAAGAACAAATATCCCATTCCAAGGATAGATGAACTTATTGACCATCTTCAAGGTGCGAAGATCTTCTCCAAGATCGATCTCACGTCTCGATATTACCATATAAGAATCAAGGAAGAAGATATCCCAAAGAGGGCATTCAGCACAAGATATGGGCATTTTGAGTTCCTGATCATGTCATTGGGCTGACGAATGCACCTGCCACCTTCAATAGGTTAATGCAGGATATCTTTAGACCATATCTTGATGACTTCATACTCTTCTTCTTCGATGATACCTTAGTCTACTCCAAATAGGAAGAAGATCATGAACCCCAGCTTCACATTGTCCTTGAGACAATGAGGACACACAAGATTTATGCCAAGAAGAAGAAGTATACATTCTTCAAACGACAGATTGAATATCTAGGATTCATTGTATCAGCAAAAGGAATTTCAGTAGACCCAACCAAGGTCAGAGACGTTCTAGAATGGCCAATACCAACAACTGTCAAAGAAATACATAGTTTTCTTGGATTGACAGGATGGTACAGGGTCTTTATCAAAAACTATGCTTTGATTGCAACGCCACTGGACCGATCTACTGAAGAAGCAAACATCAATCATATGGTCACCTATTGAACAATCTAGCTTTGATAAACTAAAGCAAAGCTTGGTATCAGTACCTATCCTGAAACTTCCGAATCTTGGTAAGGAGTTTGAAGTGATAACTGATGCTAGTACACTTGCCTTAGGATGTGTGCTTATGCAAGAGGGTCATCCTGTAGCATACTCTTCAAGGAAACTGAAGAGCCATGAGAAGAATTATGCTACCTATGATCTGGAGTTGTTAGTTGCCATCCATGCTCTCAAGCTTTGGAGACACTACTTGTTGGGTAACAAGTTTACCCTAGTGACGGATCATAAAAGTCTTAAATGGATCTTTACCCAAAATGAGCTCAACATGAGACAATGTCAATGGATCGAAGTGCTGGAGGAATACGATTTTGAAATCAAATATCGGCTTGGAAAGAAGAATGCCAATGCACTCGGTCGCAAGGAATCTCTAAATTCTCTAATCTTGCAAGATCCATCAACAACTAGATCTCTAGCCACAAAGGTATCCATGCCAAACAACCCAATACTTGAGCTAGCTAGAGAAGAGGCATGCCAAGAGTCAAACACCCAAATAGTCTTCTTTGCACTAATCATGCACATAAGTAGCCATCAACCTGGATCATACATAAATAGAACTGACATCCATACAACTCAAGCACCATACCAACAAGCACACCTTCTAGGGTCATACACTTGTGGGTAGCTCTTGAGGGATCTAGCTATAAGAAATCATCTATATAACATACGTTCAAATGATGTTAAGAAATACCATTTCTTTATGTGCTATAAAGCCTTAAAATAGCCTCTTTTACTTTAGTAAAATTATGAAAAAAATTATAATTATAATTAAAAAATCCATTTTCTAAATATAATCTTGTAAATTTTACTAGATATAATACCCTTTCTTTTTTAACTCATGTGGTATCTTACATTTTTTTATAAGGTGGACTCCCCAAGGGTAGCTCTCATTCATTTGAGACTTTTAAACCTCCATATACATACTCTGAATACACCCATAAATAAACATATAGCAACATGCCTACTCTTTCTGAATCCATTGCATGGGAAGTTACTTATACTAATGATTATGCTCCATATCAAACATAAACTAAACCTCACATGCATTGAATGCACTCTGAGCAATACTAAAAACATCAAAGCATGCCAAATCCTAAAGCATCTTGTCTACATTTGCTATCAAAGAACCAAACAAAGAATCTAAAATATTCCCCATGGATAGAGCATCATATCGAGCATCCTCTATAGGCATATACTTGAGCTCATGAATTGTCTTAGATACTACAATTGTGTAATGCAAATCATGTGCATCAAGCATGTAACTAATCTCCCTCAAAGCCCAGACTGCATCAAGTCAAACATGAGCTTCTTAAGTCTCTTCATGTGCACTAAGAAAACCTATATATGCAAGGGTTGAATCCTCCATCACAAGCTCTTCCAAGGCATTCATGGTATGACTAGTCAACACATCTGCATCTAGTGTAGTACATGAGCCTCATAGGCTTCCTCCCATAAGCACTCAAGGAAATTGTGTATACTATCCATCTCATTTTCTTTTGGCTCTTATAAGATCTCATTTGCATGGGTACTCAGAACATCAATAGTATCTTGATAAATGTTAGCTATGTGTGACTCATAGCACCCTTAGTAATTGTAGAGACATCATTGATATGGTATCTCAAAGCATCAGCATCACTAGTCACTACATAACCATCCTCTATACATAAGTGCTCAAATCCTCAGTAAGCTCATTAGAAATATCAGTATTAGGTCAACCCTCAGCCTTGCTAGCAAATAGTGGAGCCTAGGAAAAATCCTATGCTTCCTCTATACATTCATCATCCTCAGGTTGCATCTGCATCCTTACTTCCTCCTCTTTCCACATTTGTAATGCCTCCTCTATTTTTCTTCATGATTCTTCCTCTCTCCACCTCCTCTGTTCATCCTCTTCCTATTTCTCCCATTGTTGTTGTTGATCCTTATATTTAGCAATAAGCCTCTTGCATAAATGATTAAACCTTTTTCAAAATGCATAAGTGACATAACTTACATATCCAAGCTCACTCATCTCTACACTAGCATGTAGTACTTGCTATATCTTCTACATACAAGGTATCTATTCATCCTTAAAGTCATCCACTGTCATGAGGGACTTGTAAGCTTCAATGAGCATTAGACATATAACCAAAAGTTACATCATCCCAACTGTATCATCTATGTATCGAAGCTCATGAAGTTCTGTAAGCTATTGCATGACTTACAATATATCTTGTTTATAAATTAGTTGTGCATCTACATTCATACCTATATCCATACTTGACTCTTCACTTAGACCTTGAGGTTGGGTTGTCACAACTCTATAGAAACAGAATTTGTATCCTTTTTCATTAATTTGTCTATATAATGATTTATTCAATTTATTTCCTTTGCACTAATTAGATATAAAGAAAAGTGCATTGGAGCTGGCCACTGATGAGTGGTCACAGGTTATGGTGGACCCACGCGGTGGGTTAGAGAAAAGATAGTTCACACTTCCACCTATATGACCCGATTGGGCACCTGTGACTAGAACTCACACATATCAGGGTTAGACTCGCACACAGAAAGGATTGATGCCTTGAAGTGTGGGCTAGATCCACCAGAATAGACAGTTACAATCAACAAGATGGCATGATCATGAAATGCTTGTATAATGTGCATGTGTGGGCTGAAAGCTTGAAATGCACATTTCTTTGCATAGGAAAGTCACATGAAGATTCGGATACCATTTTTGCGATGTACACGGAAAAAGCTTTCATATGATACCCATATTGGGGGGTCCCTAAATTTTAGGAGATCCCTAAATTTTAGGAGGTCCCTAAATTTTAGGAGCCTCGAATTAGCCTAAAAATGCTAATCCTCAAAAATAGGGATGTCATTCTCAAAATAGTAAGTTCTATACACTGACTGTGCTTACTAAATTTGGTTGTTTCTATTCTTGACAATATTCAACCCAAAAAGGAAGGCCATAGAGAAGAGACAAGTGTCAAGACACTTGTCACACAAGTTTCCAAGTGTCCCACCACTTGTCACATCTCATGACATGTGGCTGGACACTTGTCTTGTGCTACTCCACTTTCCCCTTTTGTACTAGCTCTCTCCTCTCCTATAAATAAGAGCTCGTTTTTCTTCATTCAACATCATTTTTCTTTGCTGTAAACTCATGTACAGCACCCACAGATAGCCAGAAACTGGCCCCATCCATCCCCATCATCATCCCCCACTTCTCCATTATCAAATTCCTCCATATTCCCTCTTCTATCACTGCTGTTTTACAAGACAGCAAGCCTGTAAATTCATTACAGCACCTCCTTCTTGAGCTCTTTCTTCCATTTTAGCTACAAGAAGCAAGCCCTATCCATGTACTGCTGATCCACAATGGAGAAAGGCTGAATTCCCCTTTTTCTTCTCTCATACTGTAAAGAAATCAGTTCTTATCATTGCATAATAAATAATGCATGTGTGTTTGTACATCTTTGCATGATCTTGTGAGAGTGAGAATTACTTCTTCTCACTCTCAGGTTGATTGTAACTGAGCTCTTCCCTAAGGGACTTGGGTTGAGCAGAAATACATTCCTTCGGGGGGGGGGGGGGTTTCCCATCTTCAACCCTCAATCTTGTCTCCATTACTTTTACATTTTCATGGCTGTAATTTTGTGAGTAATTTTCATTTTCAGCTTTAAGTGTTCATTCTCTTTTATATTAAATCTCGAAAACAAGCGAATATCATAATTGTTAAGCATACTACGTTGTTCGGGGCGTTTACAGTGGTATCAGAGCTTTGGCTCGGTCCTCACCCCCAACACTGGTAGTGCTTACAACTATAAGTTTGTTTGTTTCAGCCCTTGCATTGAGTGCTTGAGCATATTTTTTTTTTCTTTAGTCTCAATGGATCAATCGAGTGCTATCCTTCAAGCCATTCAAAGTCTTAGAGAGGAGAATCAGCAAATTCGTGAGCAACTTCTCAAACTAGAAAAAGTTGAGAACCCCAAAGAATTCAAGGAAAGAAGCCCATCTACTTCAAGGAGACAAAGCCATACCAATGAAAGGAGCCGATCAAGAAGTCCAACTACTTCTAAGAGGCAGTCCCATTCTACTTCAAGACAAAGAAAGAGATCGCGTCGAAGCTCATCCTCTTCTTCAAAGTCATCTGGCGCCTATTCTGATGGATCCTCTTTTAGTAATAAAGAGTCACACCCTTCTCGTGGAAGACCTCATCATCGTCAAAGGCGTCGACATTCTTCACCCTCGTCTCCATCTTCATCCCCATCAAGCACTTCATCATCTTCAACCTCAAGATCCGAGCATGGACGAAGGCATAAGAAGAAGAAGAAGACTAAGTCACTATCTCAACTTGAAAAGAAGATCAAGTTCAGTATGTATGATGGTTCCCGAAATCCTGATCTTCTTCTGAAGTTTATTCGTCAATTTCAAATTTTGTATGGTCGTGACAAGTATAAAGAAAAAGAAAAGATTAAGTTTGCAGCTTTACATTTAACCGACTTAGCCCATACTTGGTGGACGGGGTTGGAATATGATCATGCTGCCCCAAAATCATGGCGGTCCTTTGTTCACGTGATACAAAGCCAATTTCTTCCTGTTCATTTCAAAAGAGATGTAAAAATGGAATGGGATCGGCTTTGGCAAAGGAAAAATGAGTCAATTGGTGACTATACCAAGAGATTTTGGGAGCTACTTTTGAAGGTCCAACATTTCAAGAAGATCAGTAGTTCGGAAAAGCTTAGGAAGTTTCAAGGAGGTTTGCATTTTAAACTTCGTACTGCTCTTAATCATTATCATTGTTCTAGTCTCAGGGAACTCATTGACCATGCTGAGACATGGGAAATGGAGCACAATGGCAACAAATCATTCCAAAAGAATGATAAGGAGAGAGTAGCTGATGATGAGGAGTATTCAGCCCCAAATGAAGGACAAAAACAGTGGCAAAAGCAGCCATCAAATCAAAAGAAGATGAAGCCCTATGCACCTGCTAATGCTCCTCAATTTCGCTCCAATCTATACCCACAAGCAAAGCAACTTTCCGAAGAAGAAAAGCAACGCTTCATGAAAGAAGGGAAGTGCTTTAAATGTGGACAAACAGGCCACATAGCGAAGCAATGTCCAAACAAGGGACAAAGCAAGGTTTATGACAACAAGCCTAAGTCGCCAGTGAAAATCAATGCTATCAGTGATGTAGTTGCAAACACAACTCACACTCCAGAGACACGCAAATTATTAAAAGCTTGGGGACAGTTGCAAGGTAAGCAAGCACTACTCTTGATAGATCTTGGGGCGAATGAAAATATCATTTCCTTGCAATTAGCTAAAGAGCTTGGATTAAAGAACGAAGAGATGGACACTCCGGCAGAAGTTCGCCAAGCTTTAAATGCTGATGAAGGTGACACAGTGAAGACTGTGATACCCTACATTGGCAAGCTCAAGTTTCAAATTCAAGGCTACAGTGACGAAGATACCTTCTGTATCGGAGACCTTGATGGTTGCAATGTGATTCTTGGCATGCCCTGGAATCATAGAGTAGATTCAACCATCTTCTCTCAGAAAAAGAAGGTAGAACTCACCAACAAAGGCAAGAAGTACGAGATCCAAGCTGGAGTTTCTGGAGACACCATACCTATGGTAAGCCATATGCAAGTCTCTAGAGCAATTAAGGATTGTGTTCAATGTTGTCTACTTTATGTCACTGATGTAAAAGATAATATGAATGCTGAAAACCAAGAGCAACTTCAGCTCTTGGAAAAGTATAAAAATTGTTTTTCGGAAGATCTTCCTTATCAACTTCCCCCAGAAAGGCCAGAAGACCATCATATTGATATTATCCCGGGAAGTTCTCCTCCTAATATAGCACCATACCGTGTGAGCCATCCTCAACAAGAAGAAATCAGAAAGCAAGTCGAAGACCTACTCAACCGTGGGCTAATTAGGCCAAGTAGCTCACCATTTTGTTCACCGATTCTTCTTGTTCAAAAGAAAGATGGCACATTCAGGATGTGCATTGATTATCGAGCCCTCAACAAAATCACTATGAAGAATCGGTTTCCTATTCCCAGAATTGACGACATTTTGGATCGTCTAGGAGGCTCAAAGGTTTTCAGCCGCATTGATCTAAAGAGTGGTTATCATCAAATTAGGGTAAAACCACAAGATGTACACAAAACTGCTTTCCGCACTTCATACGGTCTTTATGAATTCTTGGTGGTTCCTTTTGGATTAACCAATGCACCAACCACCTTTAATCGAATGATGGAGCGCATCTTTAGAGAGCATCGACAATATGTCGGTACTTTCTTTGATGATATTCTTGTCTTTAGCAAGAATGAAGAGGAGCATCATCAACACTTGGAAATTGTTCTACAATTACTACAACAAAATCAACTCTTGGTAAATGGTAAAAAGAGTGAATTTTTCATGCATAAAATAAATTACCTTGGGCATGTCATCTCTTCTGAAGGGATTCAGATGGATCCTGAAAAGATCAGGATAATCCAAGAATGGCCTCATCTTCGTGATGTACATGAGGTGCGATCGTTTCTTGGCTTATGTTCTTATTACCGCTGCTTCATCAAGCATTTTGCACATATGGCTTCTCCACTTCATGACCTTACAAAGAAGAAGATCTCTTTCCAATGGAAGGAAAAAGAGAAGGCAGACTTCACAAGGCTGAAAATAGCTCTTACTTCTGGACCTGTTCTTATCATTCCAGATCTAGTAAAACCATTTGTGGTGGAAGCAGATGCTTGCGGTGATTGTATTGGTGCAGTGCTAAATCAAGAAGGCCATGCCATAGCCTTTGAAAGTCGCCGTCTAAATGATGTGGAGAAAAGGTATGACATTTATGAAAAGGAGCTCTTAGCAGTGGTTCATGCTTTAAAGATATGGAAACATTATCTTTTAGGCAATGAATTCCTTATTAAAACTGATCATCAAAGCTTGAAGTATTTCAAGACTCAAAAGCATTTGCAGGAGAAACATGCGAGATGGGAAAATTTCTTGTCTATGTTTCATTTTCAAATTATGTACACTCCAGGGAAACAAAATGTAGTTGCTGATGCACTTTCTAGAGTGCCTCGCATTGCAACTATTACAGTGGCTCATCATGAAGATTTTCAAATGATGAAGAATACTTATGATGAAGATACTGATTTTGCAGCAATTTGGTCAAATTTACAGCAAGGAGATTCTCATCCAGATTATTCCATCAAAGACGGTTACCTTCTCATGAACAATCGCCTTTGTGTCACTCTTCCTGTTCGACAAAAGGTGCTTAAAGAAAGACATGAACCCCCTTATGCAGGGCATAGAGGGAGGGCAACCACTCTAAGTGCAATTGAGCGCTACTTTTATTGGCCAACGTTACGAAGAGATACACATAACTTCATTGAGGCTTGTCTGGTATGCCAAAAATCCAAATATGATAGGCAGAAGATTCCAGGATTGTTGCAACCTCTTCCAATGCCCAAAGATCTATGGGAATCTATCACAATGGATTTCATCTCAGGTATTCCAAGAACACCTCAAGGTCATGATATGATTTGGGTTATAATTGATAGATTCAGCAAACAATCACATTTTATTCCATGTCATAAAACATTGAAATCCGCACAAGCTGCAAGAATTTTCATTCAACATATCTTCAAATTACATGGTATGCCTTATGAGATCATTTCAGATAGAGACTCCAAATTCACAAGTAACTTTTGGCGTGCTTTATTTGAGAATTTGGGAACCACTTTAAATTTCTCCTCAGCTTTTCATCCTCAAAGTGACGGCCAAACAGAGGTGATGAATCTCACTCTTTTGGATATGTTGAAAGCTTATGTTAGTGAACATAAGTCACAATGGGAGAAATATCTTCCATTATTGGAGTTTGCTTATAACAATACAGTGCACTCATCCACAGGGAAAGCTCCAAATGAAATAGTACAGGGTAAAGTGATTCCTCCTCCAATTATTCGCACTAAAGATAAGATTTTTGTTGCTGATGAGTTTGCTTCAGATTTTAAAACCACAATGGATCAAGTTTGAGCCACTATCAAACTTTCCCAAGAGCAACAAAAGAAGCAAGCAGATAAACGAAGAAGACCTTTGGCTTTTGAAAAAGGTCAATATGTCTTGCTAAAGTTTGATAAAAGCAGGCTCAAACAAGGTTCTGGTCAAAATTCATCTTTTCCAAAGCTCTCCAGTAGATACTTTGGACCCTTCAAAGTGATTGAGAAAATAAATGAAGTTTCTTATCGACTTGAGCTTCCTGCTCATTGGAAAATACACAATGCTTTTCATGTAAGTTTGCTAAAACCTTACATAGGACCAGAACCAAAGGAATCCATTACTGAAGATCCCCCAGAAGTTGAAGAAACAGAGCAACTCTTGGAACCTGAAAAGATTTTGTTTCTCAAGGATCGAACCACGAGAAGTGGCCTTGTGACACGAAAATTCTTACTAAAATTCAAAAATCTACCCACAACAGATGCACAGTGGGTAGATGAAAAATTCATGAAGGATTACCCAAATATTCTACAGCAATATCAAGAAGCTTTTCAGCTGAGGACAGCTGAATAAAAGCCAGAGGGCTATCACAACTCTATAGAAACAGAATTTGTATCCTTTTTCATTAATTTGTCTATATAATGATTTATTCAATTTATTTCCTTTGCACTAATTAGATATAAAGAAAAGTGCATTGGAGCTGGCCACTGATGAGTGGTCACAGGTTATGGTGGACCCACGCGGTGGGTTAGAGAAAAGATAGTTCACACTTCCACCTATATGACCCGATTGGGCACCTGTGACTAGAACTCACGCATATCAGGGTTAGACTCGCACACAGAAAGGATTGATGCCTTGAAGTGTGGGCTAGATCCACCAGAACAGACAGTTACAATCAACAAGATGGCATGATCATGAAATGCTTGTATAATGTGCATGTGTGGGCTGAAAGCTTGAAATGCACATTTCTTTGCATAGGAAAGTCACATGAAGATTCGGATACCATTTTTGCGATGTACACGGAAAAAGCTTTCATATGATACCCATATTGGGGGGGTCCCTAAATTTTAGGAGATCCCTAAATTTTAGGAGGTCCCTAAATTTTAGGAGCCTCGAATTAGCCTAAAAATGCTAATCCTAAAAAATAGGGATATCATTCTCAAAATAGTAAGTTCTATACTCTGACTGTGCTTACTAAATTTGGTTGTTTCTATTCTTGACAGTATTCAACCCAAAAAGGAAGGCCATAGAGAAGAGACAAGTGTCAAGACACTTGTCACACAAGTTTCCAAGTGTCCCACCACTTGTCACATCTCATGACATGTGGCTGGACACTTGTCTTGTGCTACTCCACTTTCCCCTTTTGTACTAGCTCTCCCCTCTCCTATAAATAAGAGCTCGTTTTTCTTCATTCAACATCATTTTTCTTTGCTGTAAACTCATGTACAGCACCCACAGATAGCCAGAAACTGGCCCCATCCATCCCCATCATCATCCCCCACTTCTCCATTATCAAATTCCTCCATTTTCCCTCTTCTATCACTGCTGTTTTACAAGACAGCAAGCCTGTAAATTCATTACAGCACCTCCTTCTTGATCTCTTTCTTCCATTTTAGCTACAAGAAGCAAGCCCTATCCATGTACTACTGATCCACGATGGAGAAAGGCTGAATTCCCCTTTTTCTTCTCTCATACTGTAAAGAAATCAGTTCTTATCATTGCATAATAGATAATGCATGTGTGTTTGTACATCTTTGCATGATCTTGTGAGAGTGAGAATTACTTCTTCTCACTCTCAGGTTGATTGTAACTGAGCTCTTCCCTAAGGGACTTGGGTTGAGCAGAAATACATTCCTTCGGGGGGGGGGGGGGGTTGCCCATCTTCAACCCTCAATCTTGTCTCCATTACTTTTACATTTTCATGGCTGTAATTTTGTGAGTAATTTTCATTTTCAGCTTTAAGTGTTCATTCTCTTTTATATTAAATCTCGAAAACAAGCGAATATCATAGTTGTTAAGCATACTACGTTGTTCGGGGCGTTTACATGGGTTCCCCAAAGATGTTGAGTGTTGTATGCTCAATGTGGCTGGGTGACACAGGGTCTCATGAAGCAGTGTGAAAGAGCTGGAACTTGTGAAGAAGAAGATGGAAATGCTAGAAATACATCTAACATACTTGAGGAAATTGGCCAACTCCTCCCCTAGCAATCACTCTTAAGAGACCATTGACTCTTAAAAAACACACATCAAAATTGGCTCACAGAGAACTTCACAATGCAATCCAAGTAAAAGTAATCCCTAAATTCCATCACACTTTGGTATAAGACAAAGGTTCCCATTTCGCAAACAATTTTCTCCTTATTCACAAGATGTTGCTAGAGAATGTTTAACACACACATCATGTTTGAGAAGCATGGATAAATAGATGGAACAAAGGGTATGAGAACATGAAAGCCCACATCAATCATGGACATTTCATACATAAACATATATGGAAAATGATAAGAGGGACACTATTGAAAATGTTGAGAGAGTTTAAGGATCTGCACAAGCTTTAGTAGCAAGTCAGAAGGATCTAGATAGAAATCAACATACATGACACCTTCTAGCTAATGATCACAGTATACTTAATCTTTAAGCTTAGTGATATTGTTGAGCATATAATTGAAGGCTCTAAAGAAAGTAACAGAGATGATCTAACTTCAAAATAAGTCTTATTGTTGCCATGGATTGGATATGCAAACACTTGAAAGTATTTCCAATAGTTGATGGTAGTTCTATCTTTCCTTTTTTGTGCCTCACCTTCCTCTTAATGTTCTATATGACTGTAGATGTACTCTCAACATGCATGAATACCACCAAATTAAGAAACTTTAGTACCTTCAAATGTGCTATCTCTTCATTTAGTCCACCTAGTTGCCATCCTATTGTGGAAGCATGCAACGTAACTTTTGGTCAAATTGACGATCTTATTGCATATCTATTTAGTTTGCTCCACCAGCTTATGGTTTCCCATGGCCATAACTCATTATCTTTCATCATTGCAATCAATGATGTCTACATAGGATAGCTAGCATTCCACCATGTTGTTATCATAAAGAAAGCATCGGCCTTTACCAACTAGTGCCAACTTTGCACCCTCATAATCTAGTTACAGACTCACCTTTTGAATGTCATGCCAATCTTCCCTATATAGTTTCTGTGTTCTGCTCTCACACTCAAAGGTATATGATGATGCATCTTCCTCTCCACCTCATCATGAACAAGCTATCTCTAAGATGACTCAACTCTACTGAAATCACTAGATATAATGTTTGACGTCTAGATTTTAGTGGAGTGAATCATGAATGTCTTCTTACAATTATGAAGTGGTTACAAACGAATAAGACACTTGGCATGAATGAAGCTTCCAATGTTGACAATGTCTCTCTCTAGTTCTTCCTTAGTTCTTTGAGATTGTAGACAAACAGAAAGAAACCTTCTCAGAAAAGCCTTTGTTGATACACTCCACAACTACTCTGTTAACTTTGATTATTGCTCCTTTATAATTGAGCAATAGGCACTAGGATCTCTGATATATATGCAATCAACTCTTCATTCCAATGCATCCAACAAAGTAGTTCTCTTTCCTTTTATGATGCTTATTCTATTTTCTTTATTTGACTATTGTTTGCATAACCTATATGCTTCTGCATTAAGCATCTCCTAAAAAAGCATATCAACCTTCCAAAAACTAGCCTCATGTGCATCCAACACACTTTGAGTAGCACTAAAAACACTAAAGCACGCCAAATCCTGAAACATCTCTACATTTCCTATCAAAGCATCAAACAAAGAATTCAAAAGATTCTCCATAGGTAGAGCATCATATAAAGCATCCTCTATAGGCATATCCTTGAGCTCATGAACTGTTTCAGATACTATAACACTACAAGATACAATCCTCCTACCGACGTTCAAAGTGACGAAAATGTTCATAAAAAAAATTTCCCCCATCGTCACAAACAACATCCATATTAGCGACACCGTAGAATAGTCACTATTATCTTCACTATATTCGTCATTATCAACGTCGCATATGCGACACTAATAGCGACACATATAGTGATCATTTGCGATGCTAATAGCAACATGTGCAATAATTGCAACACTAATAGTGATAGTTACATGGAAATAATAATAATTTTGTGATAGGGCAGCTATATGCTTTATTTGGGCTATACAAAAGAGTTAAAGTGTACAATGCTCGTCTCCATGAAGACAAAGTGTACTTGAATCCATACGACTGATACATAAAATAAATATAAGATTGCGTAATGAAAGCGATGGTAGAATCATGGCAAGATACAAAGGATGATAATAAGAAAGTGCATAAAAAATGCCTACATAAATCACATGACTAAAAAATAAGAGGATGTGCACTCCACGGATCCAAGGGCAAGCTATAGATCCTCGCCACCGAAACCTCATCCCATCGCAAAGGAGCATCAAATGGACTCTACAAAAAAAGAAACAACTATACATCAGTCCACCATACAATAATGCATTTTAATTAAAATTAGTAACTACGAACAAGAAATATGAGTGACTTACTGGGCCTCCGCGTCCATACAATTGGTTGATCAATGCAATGAGACCATGTCTCTTTGCATATCAAGTCTTTAGGCCGGTGGGATCACAGTTTATAATGGAGTGCTGCAAAGAAAACAAAATACAACAGTTAGAAATATGATTGTCAATACAAGGGATATTGCAAAAAAAAAGGCAATCAGAATAAAAGAAAAACTTACAAAGTCCTCCAAATAAGTCATGTGGCCACCACTCCCAAGATGATGAACCACTCTTGCCTCCAGTCATTCCCTCGTCGCCTCGCGATGTTGTCTCCAACGTCTTGGAGAATCTGTAGCCTCCTCCGTGAGTTAGCACCAGTCATTTGCATCTAGCCACTTGGGCTTTGAGGCCCCACTCTTTAGTGCCTTGTGTGCGTTTGATCGTCTGCATGACATGTACGCATGCATACACTCCATCATCTAGCCTATGGAAAACCTATCTGTTGCGACGGGTACCAAAAACTCCTCATGCAAGGATGCTACTATGTAGTCCTTGCTCCCCTCCGATATGTTCTTCCAATGATCCAAGACGTTGTGCCGAAAAACTTGTTGGCACAACTCTCTCATACGAGCCCTCACCCTCCTTCCCTCATCATTCATGATGATGGCTCTTGTTCTATCATCTACAAGGTATCCATACCCCTCTTGGGTATGCCCAAGATGTGTCCTCTCCCACCTGCGACCACGCTCCTGGGCATATCCAAGAGACCTCTGTACATGTAATGTACCTACGGGGATAGTATCTCTCAGAGTAGCACCTATAGGGGTGTCACCTACTATGGACAGCTAAGCAAAAGCTAGAGTGACTGGAGTAGATGTCTCCATAGGTGTGACAAATTCCATAGGTGATGAAACTCCAATAGAACGACAAGACAGAGACACTGCGTCGGTACCTCCACAACCACTTGAGCCACACTCTCTCGAACCTGCACGAGAGTGAGGAGTAGGACCTGTATCCCGAGTCAACCACACACTCACTGCATCCATGTCTCTCCAACATCCCCCACAACCACTCCCTCCGTCCAAGTCTAGAACGTCAACCTCATCTACTGGAAACTGAAGCATTAGAGCGCACCGAAGTAGATCTAATAGAACGGCCCGATGGTGTACGAGAGACAGCTCCTAGTTTGCCATATCTTTGAATCAGGCCATCTGATCTAGAGACATACGTGTGAAGATCTCCTGTAGCTCCTCATTGCTCATCCCTTGACTCATCGTGCAGATCCAAATATCCACAAAGATCACCTGGACAGATAAAAATTGATGCTAGAATAATCAATATAAATTAAGCAAAGCACGGTAATATAAATCATCAATGAATTGAGTAGGTGGATGCTCCAAGTATGAAGTACCCTATGGTCCCATGTCAATCTCCTGGCACAACTCTGCATACACTAGAGGTCGATAGGACAGGTTACCACAAAAGGATGAGTCGACCTCATTCTCAAAGAATTCTGTAGACGCAATATTTGAACTGTGTTAAAAAATGTCGAGCACGTTTATTACCGCGTCTACTGCTACGTTTGACATGCTATGTAAATATATAATCATATTTATAAAAAAGTGGATATATTCATATTGTGCATCTATGCACGCGTGTAACTGCGCGTCTAAAAAAGTGTTTACCCTGCAAGTTTTTAATGAGAATAGATGCGTATTTTTTCTGTAATTTAGATGCGCTGATAGACACACAAAACAGAGGTATGAAAAAAAAACCAGAGAGCATGTGACTTTGCAAGCCACATGCTCTTTGGTTTTTTTTCCCCCATCAACATCAAATTGTATGCTTAGGGAAAACAGATAAAGATTATTTCGAAGATTTTTGTATTGAAAACAAAACAATGTATGTAGAATATGAAATTTCATATATATAGATGAAACGTTTTTACATGATGAGTTCTAGTGCTTGTGATCTCAAGCATGGTCATGGTCGCAAGCACTAGCTGAAAGTAATACATATCAAAAATGAAAACTACAAGCCAAGGGGAGGCATGCATGCATGGGGCTCCTCTACATCTCCTCAGAAGAGGCATCATCGTCGCTACCACCACTGCTGCCTGTGCCGCTGCCGCTGCCGCCACCGCTAGTGCTAGTCCCTCCTTCACTATCCTCAACTGCATCAGGGTTCGCCTACACAAAGGATTAAGGTATATAAATACCATTACAAACAATAAATTAGAGTTACCTATACTTTTCATGTAAAAAATAAAACATACCTCTTCTGGTTGTGGAATCCTCATGGCACGATTATGTTGCTCCTCCGTGATGAGTCCCTCCTCGTAGAAATGCTGCCAAGTGGACACCCGGTTATGACCTCGATGGTAGCCTAGCTCTCTAGGAGTAGGCATCCTACCAACGATATGATACTACAAAACAATTTGAACATACAACATATTAGAACACACTACATAATGAAATGAAACAAATTACAAAATTTAATTAAAAAAAGAAATCAAATAATACTTACAAACTCAGCCTCCCATGACTCCCTGCCACCCGATCCATAATGCGACGATCCCATAGTTGCCATCTGGATACGTCGCGCCTCTGCATGCTGGCGACTTGTCCTTTTCTCTACTACTCTCTTCTTGGTCTCTTTCCACTCCTTGCAGTGGCAATTGGGTGGTTGGCCATATCCAGGGCGCCCCTGCTCTTGTCTCTCTAGTGACTCCTTGGCGCGCATCATAAGGTGAGACCTCTTGTTATGAAGCGCGTCTCTCACCTTTGACCGTCCCGAATCATTTGAGAATCATGAATTCTCAGGATTAGAGTACCTTCTATGTGCTGCCCACAACACCTCTTGCCACAAACCATTTTTTTGGTGCTTGAAGGGAATCATGCAATCTTTGTATGTGGCATGCACGACACTCCTCAAGTAAGCTATCACTTTCTTCCCCTCAGAGTCATGCAAGATACCACCAACATCAGTGACATAGTAGTACATTTGTGGAGGCTCACCTCTCTCATTTCCCGGTGAGGGTGATCGAGAGCCACCTCCTAGGCAACCCCCACAAAGTGTAACGTGTCCGCTAGAATCATCCCGGACACGTCTTAGCAGTCCATCGGGAAGGATGTCTAGAAAGCTCCGCCCGGCACTCCCATGGAATGTTATGGGACTTGCGTTCTAGGTCTTCCCGCGTCTGCCACGTAGCGGAAGTATCCTGGCCGTTCCCACTTAGGATCGACCTGAATTTGGGTTTTCCTGTTTGGTCATTATCTAGCAACAACTAGCGTCAGACCCGAGCGAACTACTTTACGCAGAAACGCCAGGTCCGAAGCGGATTCACGCTGCACTTGGTTCAAGGAGAATGGGAAACGAGAGGGATGCAAGGCTCGACCTCTCTGCCATAAGGCATAGTCCCATTCCGTTCCCCTAAAACAGCGTAAATCGGGTAGGATGTAAGTCTAGGTCATCATCCTCGTTATTCGCTTTGATGTTGAAGATTAACCTGCTGCTCGTCGAAGACTTTGAGAAAAGTTCCCGGCTAACCGGGACCACCCATCCGTAGGACGGACCCATGGTCCATCCTCCGCACTTCCCTCGGTTTGTTTTAGTTATGTAATTACCTACCACGTTAGTTTGACATATACAAACAGCTTCTTTGATTAACCATCTTATGCACTGGTTCCTTCATGTAATCTTATCACAGGACATAAAGAAAACAATGTCAAACAACTCCTTTATTATCATTTTATCCTTTTATCTTTGGAATACAAGGAGTTCCCGCCCGTAGGCGTATTCATAGTCCGCCCGAAGGCTATCCAGTAATCCACTAGGGATCACTAACCCAAGTTTCCGCCCGTAGACTAGTATGCGGGCCTCTTGTGCAGGGCCCGGAAGGCGAGGGATTTACAGCCAGAGCCCCCTCTGGCACCCAAGCGTCCTCCTGCTCCAAGTAGAACTCGACGGAGAGACCTCTCACGGCGGGTTCGGTCCACGTTCTCGGCGCGGTTAACAACCCCCTTGGTTAGGATCAGGCACGCAGTCGGGGGTAACTGAAGCTGCCTCTCCCTTCAGGCTTCAACCTGAAGTATTTAGATATCTTTTCATCCTTTAGTTCATTGAGCAAACAATGCAAACAATCCTTTCTAAACTGTTACAAGCACAATCAATTTCAATGGTCGTTTAGCTGGCAAACTGTTAAGGAGTGACTCCTTTTCTCTGAATGCAACCCGCATTCGATCCGGAATCAATTGCAACTTGGCAAGATTCCTATCATTCTTGGGTTAGGGTCATACCCTACCCATACTTTAGGTTTGTTGTGGTAGGTTCCAGCGACCATGTCGCTTTAGTTTATTGTCAGGTCATTTGCAAATACCTAACTTTCCTTTCCCTTAGCAATTATTTCCCAAGGAAAGTGAGTAGCAGGATGATTACTCATCCTCTTGTAAGTTAAATTCCTTCAATAACTTGCCAACCTCATTTCGAGAGATGACAAAAACTCTCTTGTGGACAAATCTCAAGTCTATACAATGTTGCAGCTTTTTGCACATGTATTGCATCTAATTTCACGGGATCATTCCACCCATTGCTTAGCGTTTTCCGGTCACGGAATTTACCCTCAGGTTTTTAGGGTATTCTCCAAACCATTCCTAGTTATGTGGCCCATGGTACTAAAGATGGGTAACTCCGTCAGGGTTCCATCATTTTGAACGAATGATCCTTAGGTTAAAACCTTAGATCATTTTATGCATAAGCACCCAATTGACTCGACATTCCGAATGTGTGTAAGATCTTAGGGTTTGCGGTTCTAACTTGGCAACAAATGTAAAACTAGGTCAATTCTTGCCGCATCAACCCTAGTTAGCACTTGGGATACTTATCATACCGACTGAACCATGCCCAAATGAATCCCTTGTGGTTTATGTGATTTAGACAACACAGTGTACTTGTCTTGCGACAAGGATGAACCTTTCCCAAAGGTGATAAACTAGATCAATAGTTACAACTACACCAATACGTGTAAACATGCGATTCACTGCTTCTACGCATCACATGGTTCACAATAACCCTATCCTTTCTTGGCAAAGTAAAAATAATGCCTGTTAATCTGAACACTAACTTTCCTAAGTCCTACTAGGATTTATGTCAAATAATCATGCCACTTGCAAGTCCATAGATCATTTTCGTGCCTTCTATTCCTTTTCGAATAACATCTTATGGGTGTTAACTTATTACAATGAAGATTTATCCAAAAACGGGACATGCCATTAATCTTTCCATGCCTATTAAAAAGGTGTACCTCAATAATTTCAACCTTGTAATGAGGCAACAGATGTCCTAGGTTCGTCACTTTTGAATGCACAAAAGGAACTTACTAATAAGGTCCTGCGAATGCATAGAAACCTTATGCTCTTTTCATTAACTCCATTGAACGTACCAATGATCAATTTCCATATCTTAGGCTATCTCTAATAAATGTTCAAATAGCCAATTCATTTTCCAATTGCACTTAACTTGACTAGTTGAATTCGAGCATGCATGAGTGCTTCCTAATCCGTGAAGTTATCGTGATTAATTCAATACTTTTGTGTGGAATCCAAATAGATCAAACCTGGACTTGTGAATTCCGGGAAATGTCCACGTATGCTCGGGGTGAACCTTCCGCATCGCACCTTGTGATCTTTCTAGAGGCCATCACGAATTCGATCTCCAGTTAGCCTTCGTGGATTTCAACTTTTTGCCTTGGCTTGCAGTTCTTATGACCTTGGTCCGTCTCCCTTGTATGCGCAATTTCCTTTGAGATATGGCTTCCTTGACCGAAGTTCCGACTTGCGGAATTTGACTTGGGAAGGCCTTAGGGTTCTTATGAGGTCCTTTGGACAATGGAGGTTTGAGAACTTTAACCCACCTTGAAATTCCGGGTTTAGGAAGGATTTTGTGGGCCTTGCGGAAAAGGGAACTCTGAATCCCAAGCCTAGGGCCTTATGGGTGATTGGTGGGAAGGGCCTTTATGGGCTTAACCTCTTATTCTTCAAAATCCCGGCCCAGGGATGACTGGCGTGAAGGGGTTTTGTAGCCTCCTCTTCCTCAAAGTCCCGGGATGGACTTATTGGGTGATAGGTGAGAAGGCTCGTCGCCTCCTTCTTCTCACAGTCCCGGGGGTGTGGATAGACTTATGGGGGAATGTAGAGGAAAAGACTTTTGTCACCTCCTTTTCTTCAAATTCCGGAATGGGCTTATGGTGATTTGGTAGGAAGGGGTGTTATGGAAGCCCCTTGGAAGCTTCCAAATAAGAAGCTTCCAGCTTCTGATCATGGACAGCAGCGTGGTATTACCACGTGGGCTGAAACGACGTCAACAGCCAGATGGGAGAGGGTGGACGTTAGCTTGGGTTGGTGGCGGCATGGAAGCCTATGGCGGTGCCATGGCGGACTGGCGGCTCCCCCTCTGCACGGCGTCCTCTTCCACGGCGCCCTTCCTCACACGGCGACTTCCCCCTCAGCTCGTCTAGCCGTCCTCCTCCCTTCCACATGGTCGTCTGGCCCCTTCGGCCCCCTCCGTCCAGCACCTTCGCGTCCGGCAC
Organism: Lygodium microphyllum; assembly: GCF_053477565.2. Taxonomy (NCBI): domain Eukaryota; kingdom Viridiplantae; phylum Streptophyta; class Polypodiopsida; order Schizaeales; family Lygodiaceae; genus Lygodium; species Lygodium microphyllum. The sequence continues at coordinate 97,034,502 of NC_141149.1, read as the reverse complement.
CCTCACGGCCCTTCATCACTGTGGCCTCCCACCCTTCTGTCCTCCCCCCATTGTCCTTCTTCCCACGGCCGTCTGTTTCCTTTCTTTCCCCCCCCCCCCAAGAGGGGGTTCTTATAGTCCAAGGGGGAGAGGGGTTCTCCCCACGTGTCCCTATGCATGGCCTCTCCCTCTCGTCCTCATGCTCCCCTAGCCCATCCCTTTCCCCCAGCCACACATCGGCTGGGGAGAATAAAAAAATTTGCACTAAATCCACCTTTATCCCCTTATCCTCCTCCCAAGAGGGAGTTTTCCCGCGGCTATGCCGGTTTGAATCCCCGACCCTATTTTCGCAAGGTGGAGTGTCTCCATTTCCCGCGTATGGCTGCTGGCACTGGTGATAATCTTTGCACGAGTTTACGATGAGAGCGGGAAGTTAATATTTACGGTAGGCAGTACGCGGAAATATTACATTCTCTCCCCCTTAGAGGAATCGAGATGTCCTCATCTCGAGATAAACTGGGGATATCGAGATTGAGAGAGCTTTCATCCATCCAGGTGGCATCCTCCTTAGGATAATCTTTCCACTGGACGAGGCATTCTCTCAAAGTTCTGGATCTCAGTTGTCTCACCCTAGCATCTAAAATCTTGTCCGGCCTTAGTTCAAGGACTCCTTGACTAGGCATTACAATTTTTTGGTCATCAAGTACATGATTAGGCCTAAATGCATACTTCATTCTTCAATAGACTGTTATGGAATACATTATGAACCTTTAGGTTTTCAGGGAGTTGCAGTCTGTAAACATTAGGTCTTAAGCACTTGAGGATCTTGTATGGTCCACAATACCTTGGACTTAGCTTCCTGCAATCTCCTAAGGATAGAGAACTCTTCTTTGGGCATACGTGAATGAAGACCATGTCTCCTTCCTCAAATATTCTATCTTGACACTTCAGTTTCGTGTATGCCTTGTGTCTATCCTTCGCAGCTTTGATGTCCCGAGAAAGTGAAATCATAAGCTTCGCACAATATCTTCTATTTAAATAGCTGGCTTGCTCGTATACATACTCTCATCCTATAGTAGATAAGTCCATTATTGACAGAGAATTCACGATACTTAGCCTCTAGCTTTTTGTTCCTGGTCCTTGATAGAGACTTCCCTTAGCATCCTTTGATAGGCTAGATCATGGCATCCTTCCTCTCTAGCTAGCTCAAGTATTAGGTCGTTTGGCATGGACACCTCTGTAGCTAGAGATCTAGCTATTGATAGATTTTGCAAGATTAATGAATTAAGGAATGCCTTGCGATTGAATGCATCAACAACTCCATTCTTCTTTCCAGGTCGGTACTTGATCTTAAAAATCATATTCCTCCAATACTTCAATCCGTCAACGTTGCCTCATGTTGAGCTTGTTCTGGGTAAAAATCCATTTGAGACTCTTATGATCTGTTACTAGAGTAAACTTGTTACCCAAAAGGTAGTGTCTCCAAAGCTTTAGAGCATGGATGACAGCTAATAACTCCAGATCATGCGTGGCATAATTCTTTTCGTGACTCTTCAATTTCCTTGAAGAATATGCTGATGATTTTCCTACATGAGCACATATCTTAGGGCAAGCATGCTAGTATCAGTTACTACCTCTACTCCTTACTGTGGTCTAGAAGTTTTAGGATCGGTGCTGATACCAAACATTGCTTCAATTGGTCGAAGCTATTTTGCTCGTGAGTTGACCATGTAATAGAAGTCTGCTTCTTTAGTAAGTCGGTAAGAGGTGCTGCAATCAAAGCATAGTTTTTGATAAAGACCCTATACCATCCTGTCAAGCCAAGAAAACTGCGTATCTCTTTGACAGATAATGGTATTGGCCATTCAAGCACATCTCTGACTTTGGCTGGATCTACTGATATTCCTTCTGATGATACTATGAATCCTAGATATTCAATCTGACGTTTGAAGAATGCACACTTCCTCATTTTTGCATACAGCTTATGAGACCTCATTGTCTCCAACACAATCCGTAGTTGAGGTTCATGATCTTTTTCCTGTTTAGATTAGACTAAAATGAAATCATCAAGATATGGTCTAAAAATATCCTGCATTAATCTATTGAAGGTGGCAGGTGCATTTGTAAGGCCGACTGACATAACCAAGAATTCAAAGTGCCCATGTCTTGTATTGAAGGCTGTTTTTGGAATATCCTCATCCTTGATCCTGATTTGATAGTAGCCTGACCTGAGATCAATTTTGGAGAAGATCTTTGCACCTTGAAGGCGATCAAGAAGCTCATCTATTCTAGGAATTGGATACTTGTTCTTGGCTGTTGATTAATTCAACCCACGGTAATCAATACATAGTCAAAGTGTCCCATCTTTCTTTTTCTGGAATAGGACTGGAGCTCCCCATGGTGAATTGCTAGGTCGGATGTAGCCTTGGTTTAACAGTTGCTTGAGTTGTTCCTTCAACTCAATTGCTTCCGATATAGACATTCTATAAGGTCTCTTCGCAATTGGCGCAGCTCCTATTACTAGCTTGATCTCATGATCTACTTCTCTTTAAAGTGGGCGTTTTTGTTAACTCTTCAGAAACTACGTCCACGTATTCCTTCAGCCAAGTGACCAATTCACTTTACTTCTTTATCAATATTCATAGTCAAGACAATCGGGAAAAAGTTTTATTCCATTCATATCAGCATATCCCTTACAATTATTTCTTGGGGCGATGGAACAAGTTAATACATCAATTCGAGGAGAATAAGATGTTATTGCATTCAGCTACAGGAACTGAGTAGTAGTACGGATTAGGGTCATCGATTTTCAGGAATCGATAGTTCATTGGAAGATTAGGGTATCTCTTCCTTCGATATCCATTCTTCTCACGACGCCCCAAAACCTTGATTCGGTCGGCAGGGATTCTTTGAATCACTTCCCCGTACACATACTTATTCTGGTTAACCCTTCGACCTCCTACCTGTAGGGTCGCGTTTGCATGAGCCTCAATAAAGACGAACAGCTTTACGATCTTCAAATCCTCCATCCACTTGATTCTCTTCAAGTTAATTTGAAGGTACGCAGGTTGATAGGCAGTTATGTAATAGATCCCTGTAACACCCTTCCATCTCCATTCCACGTACACAGGTGATGGATTGTAAATACGGTCTAAGATGTTCATCATCTCAACCCTTTGTCGATAATTTGTGGAATGCATCGCGGTCATAAACATGACTCGGAACACTAAGAACTTGTTCCATGCTTCGTAATTCTGCAAGACAACATTCAAAGTAAGGAAATGTTTGGGACACAACATTTGCTTTACTTCCTCTTATTAAAATTTCCTAAAACAAGTCCTTTGTTGGTTGGCTCTGATACCAACTGTAACGTGTCCGCTAGAATCATCCCGGACACGTCTTAGCAGTCCATCGGGAAGGATGTCTAGAAAGTCCGCCCGGCACTCCCATGGAATGTTACGGGACTTGTGTTCTAGGTCTTCACGCGTCTGCCACGTAGCGGAAGTATCCTGGCCGTTCCCACTTAGGATCGACCTGAATTTGGGTTTTCCTGTTTGGTCATTATCTAGCAACAACTAGCGTCAGACCCGAGCGAACTACTTTACGCAGAAACGCCAGGTCCGAAGCGGATTCACGCTGCACTTGGTTCAAGGAGAATGGGAAACGAGAGGGATGCAAGACTCGACCTCTCTGCCATAAGGCATAGTCCCATTCCGTTCCCCTAAAACAGCGTAAATCGGGTAGGATGTAAGTCTAGGTCATCATCCTCGTTATTCGCTTTGATGTTGAAGATTAACCTGCTGCTCGTCGAAGACTTTGAGAAAAGTTCCCGGCTAACCGGGACCACCCATCCGTAGGATGGACCCATGGTCCATCCTCCGCACTTCCCTCGGTTTGTTTTAGTTATGTAATTACCTACCACGTTAGTTTGACATATACAAACAGCTTCTTTGATTAACCATCTTATGCACTGGTTCCTTCACGTAATCTTATCACAGGACATAAAGAAAACAATGTCAAACAACTCCTTTATTATCATTTTATCCTTTTATCTTTGGAATACAAGGAGTTCCCGCCCATAGGCGTATTCATAGTCGGCCCGAAGGCTATCCAGTAATCCACCACGGATCACTAACCCAAGTTTCCGCCCGTAGACTAGTATGCGGGCCTCAACATCCAATCCCGAGTCACGTTAGCCTCTTGTGCAGGGCCCGGAAGGCAAGGGATTTACAGCCAGAGCCCCCTCTGGCACCCAAGCGTCCTCCTGCTCCAAGTAGAACTTGACGGAGAGACCTCTCACGGCGGGTTCGGTCCACGTTCCCGGCGCGGTTAACAACCCCCTTGGTTAGGGTCAGGCAGGCAGTCGGGGGTAACTGAAGCTGCCTCTCCCTTCAGGCTTCAACCTGAAGTATTTAGATATCTTTTCATCCTTTAGTTCATTGAGCAAACAATGCAAACAATCCTTTCTAAACTGTTACAAGCACAATCAATTTCAATGGTCGTTTAGCTGGCAAACTGTTAAGGAGTGACTCCTTTTCTCTGAATGCAACCCGCATTCGATCCGGAATCAATTGCAACTTGGCAAGATTCCTATCATTCTTGGGTTAGGGTCATACCCTACCCATACTTTAGGTTTGTTGTGGTAGGTTCCAGCGACCATGTCGCTTTAGTTTATTGTCAGGTCATTTGCAAATACCTAACTTTCCTTTCCCTTAGCAATTATTTCCCAAGGAAAGTGAGTAGCAGGATGATTACTCATCCTCTTGTAAGTTAAATTCCTTCAATAACTTGCCAACCTCATTTCGAGAGATGACAAAAACTCTCTTGTGGACAAATCTCAAGTCTATACAATGTTGCAGCTTTTTGCACATGTATTGCATCTAATTTCACGGGATCATTCCACCCATTGCTTAGCGTTTTCCGGTCACAGAATTTACCCTCAGGTTTTTAGGGTATTCTCCAAACCATTCCTAGTTATGTGGCCCATGGTACTAAAGATAGGTAACTCCGTCGGGGTTCCATCATTTTGAACGAATGATCCTTAGGATAAAACCTTAGATCATTTTATGCATAAGCACCCAATTGACTCGACATTCCGAATGTGTGTAAGATCTTAGGGTTTGCGGTTCTAACTTGGCAACAAATGTAAAACTAGGTCAATTCTTGCCGCATCAACCCTAGTTAGCACTTGGGATACTTATCATACCGACTGAACCATGCCCAAATGAATCCCTTGTGGTTTATGTGATTTAGACAACACAGTATACTTGTCTTGCGACAAGGATGAACCTTTCCCAAAGGTGATAAACTAGATCAATAGTTACAACTACACCAATACGTGTAAACATGCGATTCACTGCTTCTACGCATCACATGGTTCACAATAACCCTATCCTTTCTTGGCAAAGTAAAAATAATGCCTGTTAATCTGAACACTAACTTTCCTAAGTCCTACTAGGATTTATGTCAAATAATCATGCCACTTGCAAGTCCATAGATCATTTTCGTGCCTTCTATTCCTTTTCGAATAACATCTTATGGGTGTTAACTTATTACAATGAAGATTTATCCAAAAACGGGACATGCCATTAATCTTTCCATGCCTATTAAAAAGGTGTACCTCAATAATTTCAACCTTGTAATGAGGCAACAGATGTCCTAGGTTCGTCACTTTTGAATGCACAAAAGGAACTTACTAATAAGGTCCTGCGAATGCATAGACACCTTATGCTCTTTTCATTAACTCCATTGAACGTACCAATGATCAATTTCCATATCTTAGGCTATCTCTAATAAATGTTCAAATAGCCAATTCATTTTCCAATTGCACTTAACTTGACTAGTTGAATTCGAGCATGCATGAGTGCTTCCTAATCCGTGAAGTTATCGTGATTAATTCAATACTTTTGTGTGGAATCCAAATAGATCAAACCTGGACTTGTGAATTCCGGGAAATGTCCACGTATGCTCGGGGTGAACCTTCCGCATCGCACCTTGTGATCTTTCTAGAGGCCATCGCGAATTCGATCTCCAGTTAGCCTTCGTGGATTTCAACTTTTTGCCTTGGCTTGCAGTTCTTATGACCTTGGTCCGTCTCCCTTGTATGCGCAATTTCCTTTGAGATATGGCTTCCTTGACCGAAGTTCCGACTTGCGGAATTTGACTTGGGAAGGCCTTAGGGTTCTTATGAGGTCCTTTGGACAATGGAGGTTTGAGAACTTTAACCCACCTTGAAATTCCGGGTTTAGGAAGGATTTTGTGGGCCTTGCGGAAAAGGGAACTCTGAATCCCAAGCCTAGGGCCTTATGGGTGATTGGTGGGAAGGGCCTTTATGGGCTTCATCTCTTATTCTTCAAAATCCCGGCCCAGGGATGACTGGCGTGAAGGGGTTTTGTAGCCTCCTCTTCCTCAAAGTCCCGGGATGGACTTATTGGGTGATAGGTGAGAAGGCTCGTCGCCTCCTTCTTCTCACAGTCCCGGGGGTGTGGATAGACTTATGGGGGAATGTAGAGGAAAAGACTTTTGTCACCTCCTTTTCTTCAAATTCCGGAATGGGCTTATGGTGATTTGGTAGGAAGGGGTGTTATGGAAGCCCCTTGGAAGCTTCCAAATAAGAAGCTTCCAGCTTCTGATCATGGACAGCAGCGTGGTATTACCACGTGGGCTGAAACGACGTCAACAGCCAGATGGGAGAGGGTGGATGTTAGCTTGGGTTGGTGGCGGCGTGGAAGCCTATGGCGGTGCCATGGCGGACTGGCGGCTCCCCCTCTACACGGCGTCCTCTTCCACGGCGCCCTTCCTCACACGGCGACTTCCCCCTCAGCTCGTCCAGCCGTCCTCCTCCCTTCCACACGGTCGTCTGGCCCCTTCGGCCCCCTCCGTCCAGCACCTTTGCGTCCGGCACCCTCACGGCCCTTCATCACTGTGGCCTCCCACCCTTCTGTCCTCCCCCCATTGTCCTTCTTCCCACGGCCGTATGTTTCCTTTCTTTCCCCCCCCCCCAAGAGGGGGTTCTTATAGTCCAAGGGGGAGAGGGGTTCTCCCCACGTGTCCCTATGCATGGCCTCTCCCTCTCATCCTCATGCTCCCCTAGCCCATCCCTTTCCCCCAGCCACACATCGGCTGGGGAGAATAAAAAAATTTGCACTAAATCCACCTTTATCCCCTTATCCTCCTCCCAAGAGGGAGTTTTCCTGCGGCTATGCCGGTTTGAATCCCCGACCCTATTTTCGCAAGGTGGAGTGTCTCCATTTCCCGCGTATGGCTGCTGGCACTGGTGATAATCTTTGCACAAGTTTACGATGAGAGCGGGAAGTTAATATTTACGATAGGCAGTACGCGGAAATATTTCACAAAGCCCTTGACCTCCTCATCCTCTCGCACGACTCTCCCTCCTCCCTCGACGTGCACTACCCTCTACCTCACTCGATGCACGTGCTTCTGCAGATACACATGCTTCGACCGATCCATGTACTTCAGTTGATCCCTATGCATCAGTTGATATGTGTGTATGCATAGTGCGTGGAGTACCTGTTAGTAGAGGTGTACCAAGGTTTGGTGTGCCAAGGTTTGGTGTTTGTGTGGCAGTGCTAGGCAAAGATGTGATAAGTGTCCCAGACATAAAACTGAAAACCTCCTCTACAATGGGAGAGCAACCAAGATAATTAGTCATCTCCCCCATGAATTGCTCGTTGTTTGGAAAACCTCCGAAAAAGCTACTAATACCTCTAGAAAACTATGTTAAGGTGTTGTTCATGCATTCCAACTCAGGATCATTGCTGGAAGATCCACGATTCCACATCTACACAAGAAAAATCATATTACCTTGTACAGATAAAACATATCACATGCTGTGTCTATATCTGAGTCTCTGTGTGCGTCTGTCAGCGCATCTATTTCCGCGTCTATATCTGCGTCTACACCGTCATCTAGACACGCTGACAGACGTGCACAGTCGGACCATATTTTTCAAACTTTTATAAAAAACGCACAAAAAAACCTCCATACATGGCAGTCTACAGCATGTAAAGAGAGAGAGAGAGAGAGAGAGACAAACACACAGAGAAAGCAAACAAGATTGAGAGAGAGAATAAGAACTCACCTTCTTTGCTTGTTCCGACGGGTGGCGGCTAGGTTGCAAGCTCCTTGTCCTCCTTCTCCCTTCCCTTGGTAAGTTGCTTGAATATTCTTCTCTTCCTTGCTATTTGGCTCTTGTTCTTTACTCTTTGGCTCTTCTTCCTCCTGTCCTCTTTTTACTCTTATTTCCTTCCCTCATTGTCTTCATGAAGTGATAGATAGACATGATTAGTGATGTCGAGCTCGAACTGCAGAAAATGCGCAAAAACACACAAAAGCACTGGTTTGAAAAGAAATCCGCAAATTTTTTTAAATTTTTTTCATATTTGCGTGGCGCATCTGTAAGCGTGTGTAATTGCGCGTGTATATGCGCAGATAAGACATATTACACGCGCTGATAGACGCGCGGTTACAATTAAACTGATTAGATGTTAGCTTTTGGTTGTTTTTGGATCAACATGACATGACTTTCCTAGTCTTTCAATATCAAAATGATTGCCTCCATGTTGTAAGTATCAATGCATGCATCTAGGGAATATGACATATATACCAAATGAAATCACATTTGTCCTTATGATCGAGGTGCAATTATGTCGTCATCTTCTACTAGTATGGGACATACTGAGTCAACAAATAGTACATCCTCCAGTGAGGATGAGACGTTGCATCTTCACAATCGAGACGCTTGGCTACGACGGAAAATCAAATGTATGTGTGATCGTTGTCGAGGATGTTTTTTTCGAGCACGTCGAATCACAATGTCACACCTCAACATGTACGGAGAGTGAGACCAAGAAAAAGACCCAGTAATTTTTATTGCTTTATTTGCACAAATATTATTGGTCTATGTTGCATATTCACCATTAAAAAAAACCTCCTTTTTTTAATTGAGTAGGATGCGGTACCACATCCTCAAATGGTCCCTCTAGGACATCGAGAGGCTGCGAAGCATTGACGCGAGGAGGTAGAGTCCTCAAGAAGAGTAGAGACTGGTGACGACAATAGCAGCCCTCTTCAAATGCCCCATCAAGTTTTGGAGGAACAGATTTTGGATAACATGGTGCACGATTTATTTTCCCATGAGGTTTGGGGGAAGGGCACCACTAGAGAGACAGATGACCCGCTACACATAGCGTCGAAAACTCCATTGTACGAAGGTTGCACCTACTCCATTCTACATGTACTATCTCTTGAGATACTGAACTTACAAACCATTTAACTTCCTCCTCTTCTTCGCAAATAACAGAGGTGAGAAATTCTCCTTTTCCCTCTTTCTCTCGTTCTCTCCCTCTCTCTCTCAAACACACGATGCAGTTCACTCTCTCTTTTGCTCTCTCTTTTGCTCTTACATGCAAAATGCTGCACTCGGGGTTTTGGCCCACTTTTTTTTCTCTGAGTACCATCGCTATTTGCGATACAAATAATGATGCCACTAATATGCGTCGAAAATGGTCGTCGCTATTCTCCTATATCCTTGTAGTGCAACTATGTCCTACAATTCATGTCCATCAAGCAACTAACTAATCTCCCTCAGGGTCCTTGCATCAAGTAAAGCGTGAGCTTCATAAGTCTCTTCATACACATAAAGAAAATCTATATATGTAAGGATTAACTCCCCCATCACAAGCTCTTCCAAGGCATCTGTGGTATAATTAGTCAATAGATCCATGGTCTCTAGTGCATCTAGTAGTACATGAGTCTCACAGGATTCCTCATAAGCACTCAAAGAAGCTACATATGCTTTATCCACCTCATTCGCTTTCAGCTCTTGTAAGATCTCATTTACATCGGTACTTAGAACATCAATAGTATTTGGATAAAAGTTATCTATGTGGTGACCCTAAGCATCCATCATAATTGTAGAGACATCATCAATATGGTACCACAAAGCATCACTAGTCACTACATAACCATCCTCTATAAGGGCATTCATTGCATAAGTGCTCAAATCCTCAGTAATCTCATCATAAATATCTATAGTAGGTTGACACTTAGCCTCCATGTGTGAAGCTTGGGCCAAAATCTTATGCTTCCTCTATATGTTCATCATCCTCTGGTTGCATTTATATCCTTAATTCCTCCTCTTTCCACATCTGAAATGCCTCCTCTATTTGTCTTCTTCCTTTTGCCTTTCCCCACCTCCTTTTCTCATCCTCTTTCTATTTCTCCCATTGCTATTTCTGATCCTTATAAGTCTCTTGCATAAATTCTCAAACCTTTTTCAAAATGCATAAGTGACATAACTTAAATATCCAAGCTCACTCACCTCTCCCCATCCATCACACTTGTTGTATCTTTTGCATACAAGGTATTTGTTCATCCTTCGAATCATTGAGTGTCATGAGTGACTTATAAGCTTTGATGAGAATTAGACATATAACCAAGAGTTGCATTTGTTGCATCATATATGTATCAAAGCTCATGTAGCTATGTAAGGTATTGCATGACCCACAATATATCTTGCCCAAAAATAATTTGTGCATCCACTACATGCATGTCTACATCCATACTTGACTCTTCACCCTGACCTTCATGTTGGCTTCACCAAAGATGTCGAGTGATGTGCAATCTCGATGGTCAAATGACATGGTTCTCATCGTGAAGCACTTAGAAAGAGCATAAGCTTGTGAAAAAGAAGCTGGAAATGCTAGAAATATATTGAAGAAGTTACCTTGTCAAATCTTGCGAGAAACTTAATATAAATCTAACATACTCAAGAAAATTACCCTATAATCCAACTCCTCTATCAAAAATCACTCTCAGGAGATCATTGACTCTTGGGAAACACATAAATTTAGCTCGTAGAGAACGTGACAATGCGACTCAAGTTGGAGTAATCCCTAGCTTCCATCACACTCTAGTACAAGACAGAGGCTCCCATTTCTCAAACTAGATTTCTCCTTATTTGCAAGATGTTGCTAGGGAACATTTAACACACATCATATTTGAGAAGCAAGGGTAACTACATGGAACCAAGGCTATGAGAACATGGAAACCAACATCAACCATGGACATTTCATACATAAATATATATGGAAAATGATAAGAGAGACACTATTGAAAAGGTTGAGAGAGTCGAAGGATTTGCACAAGGCTGTGGTAGCAAGTCAGAACAATCTAGATGAAAATCAACATACATGATGCCTTCTACTCAATGATCATAACATACTTCATCTATAATCTTATTTGTAATGTTGAGCATATGACTCAAGGCTCTAAAGGAAGTAATGGAGATGATTAGTTGTGCATAACTTCAACATAAGGCTCATTGTTGCCATAGATTGGAATTGGCAACAGTTGAAAGTATTTCCACTAGATAATGGTGGCTCTATCTTTCCTTTTTTGAGTCTCCCCTTCCTCTTAATGTTTTGTATGATTGTAGATGCACTCTTAGCATGGAAAAGTGCCACCGAATTAAAAAAATTCATCACCTTCAAATGTGCTATCTCTTCATTTGGTCCACCTAATCACCACCCTACTATGAAAGCATGCAATGTAACTTTTTGGTCAAATTGATGATTTCATTGCACATCTATTTAGTTTGCTCCAAAAATGCCCCATCAGCCTATGGTTTCCTGTGGCCACATCCCATCATCTTTTGTCATTGTAATCAACGCTGCCTACATAGGAGAGCTAGCAATGCACCAAAATGCTACCATAAAGAAAGCTTTCGCCTTCACCAACTGGTGTGAACTATGTGCCCTCATAATCTAGTTATGGACTTGCCTTTTGAACACCATGCTAATCTTCCCTATATGCTTTTCGTGTTTTCCCTTCACACTTAGAGGTATATGATGATGCATATTTCTCTCCATCTCATGACAAAAAAGCTATCTCTAAGATTACTCAACTCTACTACAATCACTGGATATAGTGTTTGACATCTAGATTTTAGTGGAGAAAATCATGAATGGCTTCTTGCAATTTTTAAGTGGTTACAAATGAATAAGATTCTTGGCATGAATGGAGCTTGCGATATGTTGATGATGTTTCTCTCTGGTTCTTCCTTAGTTCTTAGATATTTTGGATGAAAAGAAAGTATCCTTCTCAAAAAGGCCTCCATTGACATGCTCAACAACTTGTTAACTTTGATTATTGCTCCTTAATCACTGCGCAACATGCACCAAGATCTCTAATGTGCATTCAATGCTTCATTCCAATGCATCCAACAAATAAGTTCTCTCTCCCTTGATGACCCTTCTCCTCGTTTCTTTGTTTGACTACTGCTTGCATAACCTATATGCTTCTACATTAAGTGTCTCATAAAAAAGCTTGTCAACCTTCCAAAATTTAGCCTCACATGCATCCAATGCACTCTAAGCAAAATTGAAAACATTGAAGCATGTCAAATCCTAAAACATCTCTATGTTTGTTTTCAAAGCATCAAACAAAGCATCTGAAACATTTTCCATGAGTAGAGCATCATATCAATCATCCTCTATAGGCATATACTCGAGCTCATGAATTGTCTCAAATACTATAACTATGTCGCACAATTCATGTGCATCAAGGAAGTAACTAATCTTCCTTGGAGTCCTTGCATTAAGTAAAACATGAGCTTCATAAGCCTCTTCATACACACTAAGAAACTTTGTATATGAAAGGGTTTACTGCCCCATCGTAGGATCTTCCAATGCATTCATGGTATGACTAGTTAACACATCCATGGTCTCTACTACATGCAGTAGTACATGAGTCTCATAGGTTCCTTATAAGCACTAAAAAAAGATAGTTATGCTTTGCCCATATCATTTGCTATGCTTTGTCCATCTCATTCTCCTTTGGCTTGAATAAGATCTCATCTTCATGGGTACTCAAAACATAAATAGTATATGGATAAATGTTAGCTATGTATGACTTCGAGTATCCATAGTAACTATAGAGACATCATCCATATGGTAGCTCAAAGCATCACTAGTCACTATACAACCATATTTTACACAGATCATTGCATAAGAGCTCAAATTCTTAGTAAGCTCATTAGAAATATTAGTAGTAGATTGATGCTCAGCCTCACTAGCAAGTTGTGAAGCCTGGGAAAAATCCTTTGCTTCCTCTATATGTTCATCATCCTCTCACTGCATTTGCATTCTTAATTCTTCCCCTTTCCACATTTGAAATACCTCCTCTATTTGTCTTCTTTCTTCTTCCTCTCCACAACTCCTTTATTCATCATCTTTCTATTTCTCTCATTGCTCTTGTTGATCCTTATATGTAGCAATAAGTCTCTTGCATAAATTCTCAAACCTTTTTCAAAATGCATAAGTGACATAACTTACATGTCCAAAATTACTCACCTCTCCATTCACATCTAGCACTTGCTGTATCTTTTGTATACAAGGTATCTGTTCATCCTTAGAATCATTTAGTCTCATGAGGGACTTATAAGCTTCAAATGAGCATTAGACATATAGCCAAAAGTTGCATCCCAACTGCATTCTCTATGTTTCGAAGCTCATGCAGTTGTGTAAGGTATTGCACAACTTGCAATATATCTTGCCTAGATCTTAGCTATGCATCCACATCCATACCTATATCCATACTTGAATTTTCACCATAGCCTTCACATTGGGTTCACCAAAGATGTCAAGGGCTATGCACTCGATGTTTGGAAGATGTGGTGTTGTGCTACTATGTGGACATAGTGTGAAAAACCCTTGAGTGCATTATCATTTAGCTTTCTTATTGATCTGGAGATTCAATGTCATATTAGTCATTAGTGTTAGTGTCCATAGTATGGATGATTCAAACTTACAAGATTTTAAGATAATTTTAGCCTATTTTTAATCTTATTTCCTATAACTATCCTAAAAAGGTGTAGAAAGCTTCTAGAATAGAATGTCATGCGAAAATCAAGTTGGTTTTTAGGCATTTTAGAGATCTCATGAAAAAAGAAGGGCTTTCAAATTCACACCATGTGTGATCATAGTTTTTAGGCAACAAACAGTACTCTGGACAAGAGAAGGGAGAATATGCAATTTGGAAGAGTTTTGATCATGTGTCATGGGGTTTTATCTCCCTATTAGATTTGTCACATAGAAGCTAGTGTTTGGTATGAGTCTTTAGGTATAACAAGGTGAAGTAGGACATGATGATGAAGGGGAGACTCATTGTAAATAGGTTTTCTTAATCAATGATTGGTTTGGGGATACTTTGAGCCTCTGATCTCTTGCATGTATGTCATATCAACTCTCATTGGTCCCTACTCTATGTACTCTCTATCATTATCTCTACTCTCATACAAGAATCTACCTAATCCCTTATTACTCTTAATTCTTGCTTAAGGATCTCTCTAGCGTCATATACATAAATATATGTCTTAAGGATCTTATTATCTCCCATTTCCAGAGACCTGCCGATGTCTTCCCCACATACACACAAATTGTCTTGACATATTTTTGGTGAACCCGACAGGTATGGATGCAAATATGGATGTAGATCCACATATACTTTTTGAACAAGATATAGAGCAGGTTATTGAGTAACTTCAAAAGATGCTTGATTTTAGATACATAGATGATGTTGTTGGGATGCAACTTTTGGTTATATGTCTAATGCTCCTTGAAGCTTATAAGTCCATGATGAAATTAGATGAGTCTAAGGAAGAACATATGCTTTGTATGTGAAAGATACATCAAGTGGTGGATGTCATTGCAGGGATGAGTGATCTTGGATATGTAACTTATGTCACTTATGGATTTTGAAAGAAATTTGAGGATATATGCAAGAGGCTTATTGCAACATATAACTATCAACAACAACAATGGGATAAGAAAGATGAGGAAGAACAAATGAGGTGGAACGAGGAGGAGGAAGCAAGAACACAAATAGAGGAGGCATCTCAAATGTTGAAAGAGGTGGAATTAAGGATGCAGATGCAACTAGAGAAGGATAAACACATAGAGAAAGCACAAGCGTTTTCCCAAGCTTTACTAAATATCAACACTGAGCGACAACTTACTAGAGATGTTTTTATGCACTTACTAAGAAGTTGAGCTCTTATGGAGTGAGTGCCTTGCTAAAAGTACCTAGCTTGTGATTTTCACTACCGAGGATGCTTATGCTAGTGTTTCTTTGAGTTGCCATGCTGATGAGGTCTCTACAATTACTATGGATGCTTTAAGTCACCACAAAAATTACGTTTATGCATATACTTTTGATGCTGTGAGTATCCATGCAAATGATGTCTTGAATGAGCCTAAAGTGGATGAGAGGGACAATGCATATGCGGATTCTTTGAGTGCTTGTGAGGAAGCCTATGAGGTTAGTGTACTAATGAATGTAGTAGAGTCTATTGATGTGCTTATAATCATACCACAGATACCATGGAAGAGCGTGTAGTGGAAAGGTCAGCCATTGCATGTGTAGATTTTCCTAGTGCATATGAAGAGGATTATGAAGCTCATATTTTACTTGATGAATGAACTTAGAGGGAGATTAATGACTTGCTAGATGTACATGATTTGAAGGACATAGTTGTTGTCTTTGAGGCAGTTCATGAGGTAGAGGCTATGCGGGTAGAGGATCCTATGTTGTATGATACTCCATAGCAAGAAAATTTTTCAGATGCTTTGTTAGAGGCTTTGATAGGCAATTCAAAGATACTTCAAGATATGGGATACTTAACTATTTTTGGTGATGGTTTGAGCATGTGTTGGACGCAAGTGAGGCTTAGTTTATGTTTGATTTGGTACATAGTAGCCAATATAAGCAGATTTCCATGCATTGGACTCTCAAAGAGCACGCATGTTGCTATGTATTTGTTGATAGCATGTATATGGAGTTTTAGCAGCCCCTAGTATATGATAGATAACCAAGGTCTTATGACCCCAAAGCAGGTAGGTGTGGTATGGTATTAGAGTTATGCAAATGCTAGTCATTTTGATCTGTGATGTAAGGGAATACCTACTTACGTACATAATGAGTGAAAAGTTAATGATATGGGTGTCTAACCTAGGTGATGCATCGTTGGTACATTTCGAGTATGTGTAGGTTTAGGGGGGGTGGATTTCATGCTGCTATGTGGACATAGTGTGAAAATCCCTCAACTGCATCATCATTTGGCTTTCTTATTAATCTAGAGAGTCATTATTATTTAATGATTTTATCCTATTTTTTATATTATTTTGGTAAGTATCCTAAAAAGGTGTAGAAAACCTCTAGAATAGGATGTCATGCATAAAACAAGTTACTTTTTAGGTAATTTTGGAAATCTCATGAAAAAAAGGAGGGCTCTCAATTTCGCATCACATGTGATCGTAGTTTTTAGGCAACAGTACTCTAGATAGGAGGAGTAGAGAAGGAGCAATCCGAGAAATCACGTGTTTTGTGGTTTTACCCTCCTTTTTGGACCCAAGGAAACTATTAGATTTGGGGCTTGAGAAGTAGAGTAGAAGCTAGTATTTGTGTGAGCTTTTGGGTATAACAAGGTGAAGTAGGACATGGTGAAGGGGAGACTCATTGTAAAGAGGTTTTCTTAATCAAGGATTGGTTTTGGGATACTTTGATCCTCTAATCTCTTGCATGTATGCTGCTTCATGTTTTGTTGGTCTCTATCTATGTAATCTCTATCGTCATCTCTACTCTCATACAAAAATATACCTAATCTCTTATTACTGTTAATACTTGCTTAAGAATCTCTCTAACATCATACACATCAATCTATTCCTTACTACTCTTATTAACTCCCACAGCTAGAGTCCGCGGCCAATGTCTTCTCGAGATACACAGCTATTATCTTGAGATGTTTTTGGTGAACCCGACATGAAGGTGGAGGTGAAGAGTCAAGTATGGATATAGATGTACAGATACTTTTTAAATAAGATATAGAGAAAATTATGGAGTACCTTCAAAATATGCTTGAGCTTAGTTACATAGATGATGCAATTGCAATGCAAATTTTGGTCATATGTCTAATGCTTCTTGATGCTTATAAATCCATGATAGAATTAGACAAGTCTAAGGATGAATATACAATTTTCATGTGAAAGATATAGCAATTGCTAGACGTCATTGTAGAGATGAGTGAGCTTTGATATGTAACTTATGTCACTTATGGATTTTGATATAAATTTGAGGATGTATGCAAGAGGATTATTGGCACATATAGGTATCAAAAATAGCAATGGGAGAAGTAAGATGAATAAGAATAGACAACATACGAAGAGGAAGAAGCAAGAAGATAGATACAAGAGGCATTTCAGATGTGGAAAGAGGAGGAATTAAGGACGCAGATGCATGTAGAGAAGGATAGATGTATAGAGGAAGCACAAGATTTTGCCCAATATTTAACACTTAATATGGAGGGGCTGAGCGACAACCTACTATGGATGTTTTTGGTGCACTTACTGAGGAGTTCAGCAATTATGGAGTGAGTGTCTATGCTGAAAGTATAGAGGTTGTGATTTTTTTTATCGAGGATGCTTATGCTAGTGATGCTTTGAGTTGCCATGCCGATGATGTCTCTAGAATTAGTATGGATACTTTAAGTCACCACACAAATGATGCTTATGCAGATACTTTTGATGCTATGAGTATCCATGTAGATGATGTCTTGAATGAGCCTAAAGGGGATGACATGGACAATGCATATGCAAATTTTTTGAGTACTTGTGAGGAAGCCTATGATGTTGGTGTACTACTCGATGTAGTAGAGACTATTGATGTGTTGATTAGTCATACCATGGATACCTTGGAAGAGCATGTAGTGGAAGAGTTAGCCATTGCATATGTAGATGTTCTTAGTACGTATGAAGAGGCTTATGAAGCTCATGTTTTACCTGATGTAGGGACTCAAAGGGAGATAGAAGACTTGCTTGATGTGCATGATTTGGAGGATATAGTTTCTATCTTTGAGACAGTTCATGAGGTAGAGGCTTTGCTAATAGAGTATCTTGGTATGATACTATGCAACTAGAAAATGTTTTAGATGCTTTGTTAGAGGCCTTGATAGGAAATTCAATGATGCTTCAAGATATGTATTGCTTCATTATTTTTGGTGATGGTTAGAATGTGTTGGATGGAAATGAGGCTTAGTTTATGTTTGATGTGGTACACTATCATGAGTATAATGAGCTTTCCAAGAGCTTCCATGTGTTGGACTTTGAAAGCGGAGACATGTTAACAATATATTAGGAAATTTGGAAATTTCCATGCACTTTAGGACTTTTGTAACGTGTCCACCTATTGGGTCCTAGGACACATCTTAGTAGCCCATCGAGAAGAGAGTCTAGAAAGCGTCGCTTGGCACTCCCATGGAATGTCACGGGGTTTGCGATCTAGGTCCTCCCGAGTCTGCCACAAAGCGAAAGCATTCCGGCCATTCCCACTTAGGACCGACCTGAATCAGGGTTTTCCTAATGGTCAAATTCCTAGAGAGTAACTAGTGTCAAACCCCAGGCAAACTACTTTATGCAGAAACGTCAGGGTCGAAGTGGATTCATGCTGCACTTGGTTCAAGGAGAATGGGAAATGAGAGGGATGCAAAGCTCGACCTCTCTGCCCATAAGGCACAATCCCATTCTGTTCCCCTAAAATAGCATAAATCGGGACTCTAGTATCCTAGATTCTAGGTCAACGTTCCTTGCTGTTCATTTCTTTCGAGAAAAGTTCCCAGCCAACCGGGACCACCCATCTGTAGGACGGACCCATGGCCACATCCATCGCACTTTCCTTAGGGTTGCTTTAGTTTTCTAATTACCTATCATATTTAGTTTGACGCGCAATAACAGCTTCCTTAATTAGCCAATTAATCACTGGTTCCTTCACGTAATCTTAGCACTGACATAGAAAAACAGTGTCAAACAAGTTCCTTTTCAACAAGTTATCTTATCAATCAGTCTAAGAGATGCAAATACTTTTCCTAAGTGATGCAAATAAGTAGATTCAGGATGCAACGTTCCATGTAAGTATGCAAATCATAGACTTTTCCTTCAATGCAACTATAGGGTTTGCAATTGACCATTTCTTTTTCTTTCTAGAAATCATAATGATTGACAATTTTTGGGGGTAACCCGCATAAAACCTACTTAGATTTACACTAAGAACTTTGCCTACAACCTTTCATTTAATGTAGTTGAATTTTAGGCTTAATATGACATGCAACTTTTTCTAGATACAACTTCGATGAATGAAGTTCATGCATGACAAATATGTGACATGCAACCTTTTCTAGATACAACTTCATTAAGTGAAGTTCATGCATGACGAACATCATAAGACTAATGATTAATCCAACTTAAAATGCACGCATCTTCCCATGTAACAGGCAAGTTCATGGTTTCATTACCATGCAATGCAACTACTCGGACAATAGCGGCAATGATTACGTCATACGAATCTCCAAGTGGAAAATTTCTACCTAAATGCCTTATGCATTTTTCTTTTCCGCGGCCAATCAACGATGCATTTAAAACAATTTCATCTTTTAAACCTAAGTAATATGCACTTGGGATTTGCAACTTGGAAATGCAAGCAACCCAATTGCAAGACATGCACTAACTCTTGTAAATCGTTCAAGGAGATAATTTTCCAAATGTATTTTAGCTAGACTACATGAATTTGAAACATGCGTAAATGCATTAAAATTTAACGTGCCTAATGCATTGCTTTAAGACGGATTCATTCTTTTAAGAACCTAGTCTTGAGGGCTCGTTGGGAAGTCCACGCCTATGCTTGGGGAAGAACCTCCTGCATGTGTGCCTCTTGCCATTTTCTTGGGAGCCATTGATTTCTGATCCAACAACTCCTCCTTGAATTTTTCACGCATCGAATTCCTTCCTGCCCTGGATTTTCTAATTTGTGTGGGACACGGCCCTTACAGAATGTGATTTTTGGCTAAAACTACAATGGTGAGGATGAACAAGGCTTATAGAAGCCTTCTTTTTAGAAGCTTTTATGCTTCTGGGTTACAGGATGATGTGGGAGAAGGGAATGATTGGGAAAGGGAGAGATGATAAAGAAGATGATGATTATGATCGTGGTGTTGAGAGTGACAGCTTGGCAGATTGCAGGCGCAGCAGGGCGGCGTTCTGGCGATGGCGGATGGCACGAGCCTGGAGCACCACGGCTGCCTTCTTCCTTTTCTCCCTTTGTGCCTCCCTCCCCAAGCTCTAGGGGGGAGGTTTTATAGTGTGCAAGGGGGGGGGGGGGGGGGGGGGGAGATCCACCACGTGGAGGGCTTTCATGCCCTCCCTCCCTCATGCATCCCCACACCACACTCCTCCCTCTCTCCACTTAACTCACTCCTCCACACACTCCCTCTCCCCCTGCCAAGCATCGGCTGAGGGGAGGGGTAATTTAAAAAAAATTGCACTACTTTAATCATTTATCCATTTGCCTTTATGTAAGGGATGTTTCTCGTGCGCTTGCGGTTTTCAAGCCCCGGCCTTATTTGCACAATGTGGATAGGGATTATTATCGCGCGCGCGGGGTAAGCGTTTAACTGCCAACATTTTTCAATGTGGGAGATTATTTTGGGGTGCTTTATTGCGCGGAGTGTATGGGGTCTAAGGCCAACTTAATATTTCGAGCAGAAATATTACATTCTGTAACGTGTCCACCTGTTCGCTTGTAGGACACGTCTTAGCAACCCATCTAGAAGAGAGTCCAGAAAGTGCCGCCCGGCACTCCCACGAAATGTCACAGGGCTTGAAATCTAGGTCTTCCCAATTTTACCACGAAGCGGAAGCATTCCGGCCGTTCCCACTTAGGACTGACCCGAATCAGGGTTTTCCTAGTGGTCAAATTCCTAGAACGGCAGCTAGCGTCGAACCCCAGGTGAACTACTTTACGCAGAAACGTCAGGGTCGAAGCGGATTCATGTTGCACTTGATTCAAGGAGAATGGAAAATGAGAGGGATAAAAAGCTCGACCTCTTTGCCCATAAGGCATAGTTCCATTCCATTCCCCTAAAACAACATAAATCGGGACTATAGTATCCTAGATTCTAGGTCATCATTCCTTGTTGTTAACTTTTTTGAGAAAAGTTCCCAGCCAACCGGGACCACCCATCTCTAGGACAGACCCATGGCCACATCCACCACACTTTCCTCAGGATTGCTTTAGTTGTCTAATTACCTACCAGATTTAGTTGGACATGCATAAAACAGCTTCCTTAATTATCCAATTAGTCACCGGTTCCTTCACGTAATCTTAGCACTGACATAGAAAAACAACGTCAAACAAGTTCCTTTACATCAATTGATCTTATTTATCTTTGGAATACATCATATAATCTAGCCCGTAGGCTAATCCATAATCCGCCCAAAGGCAATCCATAATCCGCCCGAAGGCGATCCAGCAATCCTCAGGGATTACTAATCTAAGTTTTCGCTCGTAGACTAGTATGATGGCCTCGAGATCCAATCCCGAGTCACGTCGGCCTCTTGTGCAAGGCCCGGAAGGCAAGGGATTTACGGCCAAAGCCCCCCTGGCACCCAAGCCTCCTCCTGCTCCAAGTAGCGCCCAATGGAGAGACCTCTCGCGATGGGTTTGGTCCACGTTCCCGATGCGGCTAACAACCCCCTTGGTTAGGGTCGGCCAGATAGTCGGGGGTAACTGATGCTGCCTCTCCCTCCAGGCCTTTAACATGAAGCATTAATTATCTTTTCATCTTTAGTTCCTTGGGCAAAGCAATACAAACAGTGCTCCTAAATTGTACAAACACAATCAATCCAGTGGTCGTTTGTTTGGCCAACTACTAAGGTGTGCTCCTAAACTGTACAAACACAATCAATCCAGTGGTCGTTTGTTTGGCCAACTACTAAGGTGTGAATTCTTTTCTCCGAATGCATCCAGCATTCAATCCGGGATCAAATTGCGAATTGGCAAGATCCCCAAGGGTTTCTTTGTTTACCCTTTTATCCTTGGGTTAGGGTTTATACCCTGTCAACCCAAATTAGCAAACACCTTAGGTTTCTTAAATTAACACAGTAAATACTAGTGACCTTGTCGCTCTAACTTAATTTGTCAATTGTTTGCTAGGCAATTCATAGTTACCCTAACTTGGCAACTTAGCCTTAGAGAAGGGTAATGTAACAAGATGACTACTCATCCTCTTGCAAGCTAGACTTGCGCTAGAACCTGCCAACCTTATTCCAAGGAGTGGCAAATCTATCTTGTGATTAAAACACAAAGCCCTACGACATTGTAACGTGTTGCATAGGAGTCACATCTAACTTGTGGGATCAATCTCCCATCAATGACGTTCCTTGGTCAAGAAGTATGTTTAGTCAAGATGGAGGGTTTGGGGTGTCTTCTTACCCAATCCAATCCCTAACCTTACTAGGCCAATAACATTTGGCCCTAGGGATTCTAAACTTAATCGAAAGTTTAGTATTAGGTCGATCAATCCTTAGGGTAAAACCCTACATCGTTATTGCATGGGCGTCCAATTAGTCCAAACATTCCGTGAATGTGGGTAGGACCTTTGGGTTCGAAAGTCTTGACTTGGCATCCAAGTGCGATACTAGGCAGAATTTCTAACGTGCTAAAACCTAGTTAGCCCTTTGAGGCGATCGTTGTACTAACTACTCATGCTATTAAGATTCCTATGTGGGTTATGTCATTTACAAATGATTTAGCTAAACTGGTCTACTTGTCTTGTGATAAGAACGATCTTTCCTTAGAGATGCTAATATTTGTCCTAAAAGGTGTAAATAGTCGCAAGACATCACATTACATGTAAATATGCGATTCATTACCTCTATGCACTATAAGGTTTGCAATAACCCTTTCTTTTCTTGCTCAAGTCATGGCGAATGACAATTTGGAGAATAACTTGCATAAAATCTACAAAGATTTACATCAAGGAGCTATGCCTACAACCTTTTGTTGAATGCAGTTGAATTTCAGGCTTTAATATGATATGCAACCTTTTCTAGATACAACTTTAATAAATGAAGTTCATGCATGACAAATAAGATAAGACTATTGTTGACTTAATCCATTCCACAAGCATCTTCGCATGTAACATGCAAGTCCATGGTTTCATTTTCATGCCATGCAGTTCTTTGGACAACATCTAATGAATGTTACGACTTTCTCATGTGAATCACAACAAGGAAGTTATTGCCTAAACACAATATACGCTTGTTCTTTTTCGCGGCCAATCAAAGATGCATTTAAACAATTTTATCTTTTAACCCAAAGCAATATGCGCTTAGGAATTTCAACTTGGAAATGCAAGCAACCCAATTTGCATGACTTGCACTAACCCTTGTAAATCGTTCAAGGAGATAATTTTCCAAATGTATTTTAGCTAGACTACGTGAATTTGAAACATGCGTAAATGCATTCTTCCATGAAAATTTAACGTGCCTAATGCATTGCTTTAAGGCGGATTCATTCTTTTAAGAACCTAGGCTTGAGGGCTCGTAGGGATGTCCACGTGTATGCTCGAGGAAGAAACTCCCGCGTGAGCGCCTTGTGTCTTTTTTTTGTGGGCCATCGATGTCAAAAACTCTTGACTCCTCAACTCGTTTTTGCCTTAACCGAACTATGAACTTTCTCCCGCCCTTGGCAATCAACTTCAAGATTTGACTACTTTTCCCCTTGCGTAGGAATTGGGCTTATGAGCCCGGTTTCTGACTTGTTAGGCCATAGCTCAAGGACTCCTTGGCTAGGCATTACAACTTATTGATCATCAAGCACATGGCTAGGGTTAGGTACATACTTCTTCAGTAGACTGATATGGAATACATTATGAACCTTTAGGTTCTTAGGGAGTTGTAGTCTATAAGTATTAGGTCCTAGGCACTTGAGGATCTTGTAGGGTCCACAATACCTTGGACTTAGCTTCTTGTATTCACCCAAGGACAGGGAACTCTTCTTTGGATGTACGCAAATGAAGACCATATCTCCTTCAGCGAGGGATCTATCTTGACGGTTCAAATCCGCATATGCCTTCTGTCTATCCTTGGCGGCTTGGATGTCCTGTCTTATTGACTTCATTTGGTCTTCCATATATTCCAGCATCTGCTTTGAAGCTTCAACCCTCAAGGTTAGATTCGAGAAGTTTAAAGGACTTCCACAGTCATGCCCATACAATGCTTGAAAAGGGGTCATCTGAATGCTTTGTTGGTAGGAGGCATTGTAGGCAAACTCAACTAGTGGCAAGTATTGAATCCACTTTTTGGGTTCGCGATAGCAATGTGCCCTTAGCATATCCTCAATGACTTGGTTGACTCGCTCATTTGGCCATCATTTTGGGGATGGTAAGCTGTATTGAAACAGAGTTGCTGGAGTGCCAAGAATCCAATTGGCCAAAGTATCTCGGATCATAAAAGGAGTCAGAAAAAGATTACCTGTCTACTTGATCAAACTCAACAAGTTAGATCAGAAGCGAGAGTCTAATGAAGGACCTTCTTGGCTAAAGGAATACGCGGACGTATTCCCTGAAGAATTGACAGAACTCCCGCCTCAAAGAGAAGTGGATCATGAGATTAAGTTAGTACCAGGAGCTGCGCCAATTGCAAAGAGACCTTATAGAATGTCCATACCAGAAGCAATTGAGTTGAAAGAACAACTCAAGCAATTGCTAGATCAGCGCTACATACGTCCTAGCAGTTCACCGTGGGGAGCTCCAGTACTATTCCAAAAAAAGAAAGATGGGACACTTCGACTATGTATTGATTATCGAGGGTTGAATCAATCAACGGTCAAGAACAAGTACCCTATTCCTAGAATAGATGAGCTTCTTGATCGTCTTCAGGGTGCAAAGATCTTCTCCAAGATTGATCTCAGGTCGGGTTACTATCAAATAAGGATCAAGGAAGAAGATATCCCAAAGGCAGCCTTCAATACAAGATATGGGCACTTTGAGTTCCTAGTTATGTCATTCGGACTTACGAATGCACCTGCCACTTTCAACAAGTTAATGTAGGATATCTTTAGGCCATATCTTGATGATTTCGTGCTTGTCTTCTTCGACGACACTTTAGTCTATTCTAAACATGAAGAAGATCATGAACCCCAACTTCGGATTGTCCTTGAGACAATAAGGTCGCATAAGCTGTATGCTAAGATGAAGAAGTGTGCATTCTTCAAACGTCAGATTGAATATCTGGGATTCATAGTATCAGCAGAAGGAATCTCAATGGACCCAGCCAAGGTCAGAGATGTGCTAGAATGGCCAATACCAACATCTGTCAAAGAGATACGTAGCTTTCCTGGATTGATAGGATGGTATAGGGTCTTCATCAAAAACTATGCTTTGATTGCAGCACCTCTGACAGACTTACTGAAGAAGCAACTTCCATTTCATGGTCAACTCCTGAAAAAAATAGCTTCGACAAATTGAAGCAAAGTTTGGTATCAGTACCTATCCTAAAACTTCCAGACCTCAATAAAGAGTTCAAGGTAGTAACTGATGCTAACATACTTGCCTTGGAGTGTGTACTCATGCAGGAAGGTCATCCTGAAGCATACTCTTCAAGGAAATTGAAAAGTCATGAAAAGAATTATGCTACGCATGATCTGGAATTGCTAGCTGTCATCCATGCTCTAAAGCTTTGGAGACACTACCTGTTGGGTAACAAGTTTACTCTAGTAACTGACCATAAGAGTCTCAAAT
Organism: Lygodium microphyllum; assembly: GCF_053477565.2. Classification (NCBI taxonomy): domain Eukaryota; kingdom Viridiplantae; phylum Streptophyta; class Polypodiopsida; order Schizaeales; family Lygodiaceae; genus Lygodium; species Lygodium microphyllum. The sequence continues at coordinate 97,008,875 of NC_141149.1, read as the reverse complement.
GGATCTTTACCCAGAATGAGCTCAACATGAGGCAACGTCGGTGGATTGAAGTGTTGGAGGAGTATGACTTTGAAATTAAGTACCGACCAGGGAAAGAGAATGTAGTTGCCGATGCACTTAGTCGCAAGGCATTCCTTAATTCCCTAATCTTGCAGAACCCATCAACAGCTAGATCTCTAGCTACAAAAGTATCTATGCCAAACACCCAATACTTGAGTTAGTTAGAGAGGATGCATGCCATGATCCGGCCTACCAAACAATGCTAAGGGAGATCTCTATCAAGGATCAGAATCAAAAGTTGCAGGCTAAGTATCATGAATTTTCTATTAATAGTGGACTTGTCTACTATAGAACGAGGCTGTGTATACCAGCAAGCTAGTTACTTAAGCAGAAGATATTGTGGGAAGCTCATGATTCCCCTTTTGCAGGACATCCTGGCTATGCCAAGACTCTTAATGCAGTTAGGAAGAGCTACCATTGGGAGAGACTTAAAGGTGACGTTCTCAAATATGTCACCGAGTGTTTGTATTGTCAATGTACCAAAGCGGAACATGTCATGATGCCAGAGAAGCTACAACCGCTTGACATTCCCCAAACGAAATGGAAATTCATCAGTATGGATTTTGTTGTAGGCCTACCCTAAGTCCAAGGAGGATACAACTCCATCATGGTTGCGGTTGACATGCTTACTAAGATTGCACACCTTATTCCAGTAAAGACAAACTATAAAGCCTCAAACATTGCAAGATTGTTTATCAAGGAGATATTCAAGCTACATGGTTTACCCAGAAGAATCATTAGTGATCGTGATTCTCTCTTCACGTCACACTTCTAGAGAGCTATCTTTGAAGCTATTGGGACTCAACTCTGTTTTAGCACCGCTTACCATCCCCAAACAGACGGCCAAATAGAGCAAGTAAATCAAGTCATCGAGGATATGCTTAGGGCAGACTGCTGTCATGAGCCGAAGAGGTGGATTCAATACTTGCCTTTGGTTGAATTTTCCTACAATGCTTCTTACCAACAAAGCATTCAGATGACCCCTTTCCAAGCATTGTATGGTCATGACTGTCGAAGTCCCCTAAACTTCTCAGGTCCAACCTTAAGGGTTGAAGCTTCAAGGTAGATGTTGGAAGAGATGGATGACCAAATAAAGTCAATAAGACAGGACATCCAAGCTATCAAGGATAGACAGAAGGCATACACGGATTTGAAGTGTCAAGATAGAATCTTTGAAGAAGGAGACATGGTCTTCATTTGCGTATGCCCTAAGAAGAGTTCCTTATCCTTAGGTGATTACAAGAAGCTAAGTCCAAGGTATTGTGGGCCGTACAAGATCCTCAAATGCCTAGGACCTAATGCCTATAAATTGCAACTCCCTGAGGACCTAAAGGTTCACAATGTATTCCATATCAGCCTATTGAAGAAATATGAACCTAATCTTAACCATGTACTCAATGACCAACAAGTCATAATGCCCAATCAAGGAGTCCTTGAACTAAGGCCTGATAGAATCTTAGATGTTAGGGAGAGACAATTAAGAGCCAGAACCTTGAAAGAATGCCTCGTCCAGTGGAAAGATTATCCCGAAGAGGATGCCACTTGGGTAGATGAAGGCACTCACAACCATCAATATCCCCAGTTTATCTCGAGATGAGGACATCTTGATTTCTCTAAGGGGGAGAGAATGTAACGTTCACGTAAACTACCTCTTCAGGATAAATATATAACATTTTCCTAAGGATAATGCAATTTTTTTTAATTATTCCCCTCCCCAGCCGACTGTTGTGCTGGAAGGGGAGGGGAATAGAAAGGACGCAGAAGCTCCTTGGTGGAGCTCGTAGAGTGATACGGCCATGCACGCTAACACGAAGGAGAGGGAGGATCCCCCTCCCCTCCTATTTAAACCAAGCTGTGAGGAAGATGAAGGGGGTAAGTGAGGGCCACCATTCTAAAACTGTGAGGGAGAGAGAGAAGGCCTCGTGGAGATACTGCCGCTTGAAGGAAGTCCTGAAGGGGCGAGATTATGAAGAAGATGCCGTGTGCCATCATTGCAGAGAGGGAGAGAGTGAGTCTCTCCCCCGTCTCGTAAGGGTGTGAGCTGGCCGCCTGCCTGTCCTCCCAGTGCCGCCGCCTGCAGCCGTAGGCCTCGCCGCCTGACCAACACTCCGTCGTTGCCGTCGGACGGATAAATACCCCCCCCCCCACATAACCTTCTGGAAGCATAGAAGCTTCCAAAGGGGGGGGGCCTTCTTAGCCCCCTTTCCCCTAGTTTGAAAACCTTTTACTTTCCCCCCCGTGTTTTAACCTTTATGCCCCTTTCTTATGGGCTTTGAAACTCTCTTTCACCCCCCCCTTCCCCCCCCCCCCCATGTGTAAACCCTCATAAGCCCCTTTTTCTCCTAATTTGCCTAAGGGTCCTTAGACCCTTGCTTATAACCTTTACGGTTATTATTTTCCCTTGGAGTTTCCCCCTTAGAGTTTCCCCCCATAAAAGGTTACTCCAATAACCTTTCCTTTTCCCCCATGTTTTGTTACAAATCCCCCCTAGGCCATGCAAAAATAACCCTTGGAGCTCTCCCACACTTTGTTTCTTTTCCACACCTTTCTATTCCCCGTTTGTGCGAGTTTACAAAGGCCATTAAGCCCTCCCCATGGCTTCAATGGGCCTTAGTCGTGAGAAATTTTGAAGCACCTCTTCCGGAATCCCTACTTCAAGGAGGGAGCCTTCTAAAACTACTTTCGACGGACGTTGCAAGGGAGTGATGGTGGAATTCCAAAGAGGAGTGGTAAAGCTTCTTCCACATCCGAAAGACTACAATTGCCATGCCTCCTAAGAAAGTCCAAGTCGTAGCCGTGTTGGAGGGTCGTCTCCCAGCATCCACGTGGACATCTCACCCCAAGCCCAGGTTTTCCTTCCTAATTTTTATTTGATATTGTTGTAATTCAATCATGCAAGGTTAATTGTTAGAAATAGGATATATTTTCGTCCTAGTTGTGCACGACGAAGGAACTTAGTCATCAATACTTTTAAATGAAACATGCAAATTAAGAAAGCATAAACACATTTCTAGCAAATAGCTTATGCATTGAAATGAATTATAAGACTAGATTATTATCCATTAAAATAGTATACTTCAGTTAAGCCTAGAAGTATAAACTGCATCTCGCACTATTAACCCATATCGCAATGAATCATCATGGAAAGTGCAAAGAATGAAATGATTCTTACGATGCATAAACTCTATAAAATTATCGTTGTCAATTGCATAAATTAGCAAGAAAAAGGTTGCTTATTTAGCATGAATTTTATTCGCAAAGTAAAGGGAAGATTAGTTGAAATTAACCTAACCTATGCCTGACCTCAAACCGATAAGTTAAGGTTGAAAAATCAATTTACGCATAGACAACGAATCATGTGGAAGTAATCTCGAAATTATCTTTTAGAGTTAACCAAATTGGCATAAACCTAAAACACCTAAGCCGCGGAGTACTCGTTCGGAATAAGTTAAATTCCAAGAAACGCCTATACCTTAAATAATTGCCCACATTTACTGAATGTAGGGACAGTGAAATGCAATCGTAAAATGAGCTAGGGTTTGTCCCTAAGAATCTTACAAGATGAAACTTGGAAACCCTAGGCCTAACGATGTCAACCTAGTAACCTGAAACAGATTGTTTTGTGACTCCATTGTCTCATAATTCAATGCGACACTTGAGTAGCAAGCGCGGAGTCATATGATCTTGTAATTTGATCACAAGGGAATGGCCAAGTTCTCGCAATGAAGTTGGCATGTCCTTACGAAAGTTATCTTGCAGGAGGATGAATAGTCATCCTAATTTAGTAGTTTTTCTTGAGTAAAGAAGATTGATTGGAAACTAAAGACCAGCCCCGATAAACTGAAGTAACCAATGAACTTAAGGTTTGACCAAGTTGGGTTAATAGGGTACGCCCTAACCCAGGATATAGGGGATCTTGCCGAGTTGCAAGTCATCCCGGATCAAGTGCTGGACGGATTCGAAAGGAAGGATTCATTCCTTAGCAGTTTGCCGACAAAAACGATCAATGGAAATATTTGTCCTTGATACAGATTTTAGAGCACTGTTTGGCTTTGTTTGATCAATGAATTAAAAGATAAATGGATATCTATACTTGAGGTTGAAGGCCTGAAGGGAGAGGCAGCTTCAGTTACCCCCGATTGCTTGCCTGACCCTAACCAAGGGGGTTGTTGACCGCGCCTAGAAAGTGGACCGCCGAACCGCGAGAGGTCTCTCTGTTGAGCGCTACTTGGAGCATGAGGATGCTTGGGTGCCAGGGGGAGCTCTGGCCGTAAATCCCTCGCCATCTGGTCCCTGCATAAGAGGCTAACGTGACTCGCGATTGGATCTCGAGGCCCGCATACTAGTCTATGGGCGAAAACTTGGATTAGTGATCCCTGTGGATTGCTGGATAGCCTTCGCATGGATTGTGGATAAGTCTACGGGCTGGACTCTTTGTATTTCAAAGATAATTATGATAACCTGTTAATAAGGAACTTGTCTGATATTGTTTTCCTATGTCAAGTGATAAGATTACATGAAGGAACCAGTGCCTAATGGGTTAATTAAAGAAGCTGGTCGTTACATGTCCAACTAATGTGTTAGGTAATTAATTAACTAAGACAACCCAAGGAAAGTGCGGAGGATGGGCCATAGGTCCGTCCTACGAATGGGTGGTCCCGGTTGGCCGGGAACTTTTCTCAAATCATGAGGGATAGCATGAAGATTGTCAAAGAACACGAACAACAAAAGTGTTGACCTAGAATTTTGATTGAACTGATTTACAATGTTTTAGGGGAACGGAATGGGACTATGCCTTATGGCAGAGAGGTTGAGCTTTGCATCCCTCTCGTTTCCCATTCTCCTTGAACCAAGTGCAGCGTGAATCCGCTTCGGACTTGGCATTTCTGCGTAAAGTAGTTCACTTGGGTCCGACGCGCTAGTTGCCGTTAGAAAATTACCAATAACAAAAACCCTAATTTAGGTCGATCCTAAGTGGAAACGGCCAGAATACTTCTGCTACGTGGCAGACGCCGAAAGCCCTAGATCGCAAACCCCGTAACATTCCATGGGAGTGCCGAGCGGAGCTTTCTAGACATCCTTTCCGATGGATTGCTAAGATGTGTCCTGGATGATACAAGTGGACATGTTACAAATTGACTGTAGAGCTCGTTCATTCTAGGAGCTCCGCCTTCGTGCAATATGGTAAGTGATTGGAAGCTCTCGATCTCAGCTTCGCTCTGATACCACTGCTGTGCAGATCGATCGCCGTATGTGTGTGTAGTGAGCATCAGAAGGTCCTGAAGAACAAAAGAACTCTACCTTTTTACACAAAAATCAATGTAGAAAGCTTGCACAACATGAACAAGAGACCAATTGGTGCAATCTCCCCCCATGCCTTGTGTGAGTGCTCCACAAAGCATGCATTTCATATATTAATCATCTTCAAGCTCAAATAATAGCCCAAATTACAAAATAGCATCCTTTAGCTTTTGAGTTTGCTTTTGTGCCAAATATAATTGAAGCTAATGGGCACCCAAGAAGTCAAGCGTACCCAAATACAATGTCCAAATACAAATATCTAAATCGTGCACCCATGCGCATACAAAAATAATAAATAAATATCAAGCGCTTTGATAAATAAGTGTGACAAAATATAAGCGCCATGCCTAAGGTATGCGCCCATCAAAATATTGACGATAACTTGAATACACGCTATCCTCCAATGCTTTCCACTGCCACCGGTGCTTGCTCTACACATCAACTGAAGCATTCACAATTGTTAGAAAAATAATACAATTAAACTGACAAAAGTGAATACCTAGCAGTCTTCAGCTACATAAATAAATTGGTTAGAAATCAATCCTAACCTTAATTTATCATGAGTGCGCACTCTAAACTCATAAATGTTTATTAATTTAAATATGTATTTTACGGAATCACCCACTATGGAATCACCCATGTACACATAAAATTAACAAAACGCCTGAAAAGGATAGGCGTCCCCATCGACTTCTCGCACAAAGAATCCACTTTGTGTATGAGCCCCAGTAACAAAATCTTATGGAATCCAGCGTAAAACCTCACGGAATCCACCATGGAATATGCCTCTTGGCATCAAAATGTGAAGGAGGACTTTGAGGACACAAAGAAGGAAGGATCATGGCTTAAAGTGGTGAGAGCTCTGTTGTGTAGAAAAGCTTGCTTTTGAGCTACCTCTGCATGGAGTTTTGGGCCATGAAGTAAGAAAAATAGTAAAGAATAGCCTTGATAGTGGCCTAATGTTGGAAGGTTGACAAGATTTTTTAGCAGATGCTTAATGTAGAAACATAAAGGTTATGCAAGTAGTGGTGGAAAAGAAAAAGAGTTGAAGCATCATCCAAGGAGATAGCACTTCTTTCTTGGACTTGTTGGAATGGAGCCTTGATTGCATATCAAAGATCTTGGTGCCTCTTACTCAGTGATAAAGGAGCAATCATCAAAGCTATCAAAGTAGTTGTGGAGCATGCCCTTGGAGGCTTTTTTGAGAAGGTTGCTTTTTCTTCATCTAAAACCTCGAAGAACTGAGGAAGAACTAGAGAGAGGCATCATCAACATTGCAACCTCCATTGATGCCAAGAGCCTTTTTCTTTTGTAACCAATTAATAATTGCAAGAAGCCATTCATAGTTTGCTCCATTGAAATCTTAGCATCAAACATTATTTCCACTGATTGCAATAGACGGGAGTCATCTTAGAGGAAGCTTGTTCATCATGAGGTGGAGAGGAAGACACATCATCACATACCTCTAAGTGTGAAGGTAGGAAAATGAAAGAACATAGCAGAGATTTGCATGACATTCAAAAGGCAATCCCATAACTAGATTACGAGGTGTTGAAGGCCAATGCTTCCTTTATCATAGTAGGGTGGTGGATTGCTAGCTATTCTATATAGCTAGAGCTGATTTTGCAACAAAAAAAGATGATGAGCTGTGGCCATGGGATTCAATAGGGTGATGAGGTGCCTTCTGGAGCAAACTAAATAGATGTGCAATAAAAGTGGCAATTCGACCAAAAGTTACATGGCATGTTTTTACAGTAGAGTGGTGACTAGGTGGACTAGATAAAGAGAGCAGATTTGAAGCTATTGAATTGTTTGAACTCATGGCTTTTGTGCATGTTGAGAGTGCTTTTGGAGTAATATGGAACATTAAGAGGAAGATGAGACACAAAAAAGAAAAGATAGAGCTACCATCAAGCTCTAGAAATACTGTCAAGTGTTGGCAATTCCTATCTATGGCAACAATGAGCCTTATGTTGAAGTTATGCATGGTCTCCAATATGCCTAATCATCTTTATTACTTCCTTTAGAAAGCCTTCAATTATATGCTCAACAATACCACTAAGATGATAGATGAAGTTGGCTGTGATCATTGACTAAAAGGAATCATGTGTGTTGAAGCATGACTCCATACAAACTAGCATTTGGCCATAAGCCATTATCCTCTTGGAATTTGTAATCTTGAGTTTTTGACTCCTGTTGAAAGACTGGCTCATTCTAAAAGAATCACTTTCATTTCGATAGAATCCATTGCCCAACTAAAAGAAGATTGGATCTACATCATGCATATTTTGTCCAAGGTCCAAGGCTAGTAGAAGCGCCAAGTTGCACAACTATCCAAGGAAGCACTATTTTAGAAGGATCAACTCATGCTAGTCTTTAAGACCCAGATGGGAGAACTTCCCAACAATCTCAAGTTCTAATAGAGTGGTCTTTTTAGGGTGTTTCATGATTCCATTGCCACTAATTCATTCTATCTAATAGATCTACGAGGCAAGCTACTATGAAAGCCTATCAATGGATTCTGACTCTGTCACTATCATGCTAAAGGCCTCCTGCCCCCATTTTCTATCAAATCAAATTCTCTTGCTTTCCCTTTGCTATTGGATCCATGCATTCCTTCCCCACTAATTTCTCACCTCCACATTGAATGGCTCTCAAATATCCCCACCATTACTCATATGGTGCTCATTTATGGAACCCACTTATTACCTCATGTAGCCAGAGGCACTCTGCTATCTCCAAAAACCCATGCTAATCGTGTTTTCTTATGGTCTATTTTGCTAACATGGTACGTATGCAATGGCCACTATCTATTTGTATTAAGCACACCCTCTCTTAAGAAAGAATCTCTTTCTCAACACTCTTATTGTTCACCCAACACTTATGCACACCTCTCCTTTGCCTCTTCTCCCTTTCTCTATCTCTAGCCATCTTTTCCTCTCCTTGCCATGGTGTCCTTCTAGCTTGCCAATGAGGAGGTTACACCCATCAACCCTATGGCCCTCAGAGATGCTCAAGCATGGATTAAGTCCCTACAGCTCACCCAATTCACCAACCTCCCATGGAGCTCTACCCTTGTCCCCCACAACACACAATCCATTCTGGAGCAGCTAATCAATGGCTCCAATGTCTAGATCCAAGGATACACATACAAGCTCTTCAAAGAGGATTATTTGCTTGCCCACTCATGGCAAATAAGACCCATTATCCCTCAGCACCACCACCACCATGGAAGGAGTCTTTTTCCCCACCATCAAGAAGGGCTACTGGGGCTAACTAGCTTGGTCAATGACTACAAGAGTAAGCTAAACGCCCTTAGATTCTTGCTCAAGGCCCTCTACCTATAATCCAAAGTGTAGAAAGGTAGTGGCTCTTTTCTTGTCTCCTCATGATACTCCTATTTCTTAGGTTCATGTCCTTTTGGATCACATCTTCATCGAGGAAAAACACCTATCCCATAGGCACTCCACCATCAAAACCATCAAGGTGATGGATGGCCAGTACTTCACCCTCCTCTTTTTCTCACTAGCTTTCCTTATTGATGGTAAACACCTTCTTGTCTCATCTTGAGATAGGCACCCTAATAGAGCCTACCTCCAACCCATCAAGGATACCATGGAGAGCACTAAGATGCTCAAAAAGAAGTGGTCTACCTTGCAAATTGGCGAAGACCAAGTCCTCAAAAAGGACAAATTAGCTACCCACCCACACTGCCCAACAACCTATCGAGCAATGCCTCCCACCATAGGAGCCCCACCATCCTCAGTCCCCCCAAAAAGTCCAGCTCTGCTACCACCCTCTTTGCCAAATTCACCCTCCTCAAATCAAAGGGCCAGAAGCACCCAAGGAAGGAGAAGACCATAGATGAAACCAAGTACCCCAGCCAAATTTCTTCCCTCACCAACCCTGACAAAACCTCCCCTATGGCCATGCCCCTCCTTGCCAACTTGTCCCAATAGCTCATCTCATCATCCCACCTGAGCTCAAGTGAGAGATGGACCACCAATTATTAAAATTTATAAATGGGTTCTTGACCCGAGACACTAGTGCAACAAGACCTGGTGGACCAAGTGGATGGCCTCAAGCTTGCCAACACTTCCCTCTCCAAGTAGCTCTTACAAAACGACGTCACTTTCTAGGAGCATCACCAAAGGCTAGAGGCATGCTAACGCATGTAACTAGCCTTTGCCTATGATGTCAAGAATAGAGCGTAGTAGTTAGAGCAAGAGAATGTCTTCCTCTAGTCCCACATGGCAGGAGCAAAGAGATAGTGTGACCCCATTCCCTTTGGGTAGAGAATCTCGATTGGCATGACCTTGCTCTCCTTGGAGACCATTGAAGAGCTATAACATGACTATGAAGCAAAGTGGGTAGAGAATCTAGATTGGCATGACCTTGCTCTCCTTGGAGACCATTGAAGAGATATAACATGACTATGAAGTGAAGTGGCTAGATAGATAGGAGAAGCTCCAATGAAAGATATGGGACACCATGACCAAATCTTGCTCACAACTCCCACCTCTACCTGACAAACCAATTGTGTCAAACTCCATGCCCAGACCACTCCCCTTGCTCATCCATTGACTTTTGCACCTGTGCCCCATCCATCATAGCACGTCCAGAGCACCCCTATAGGATCTTCTCCTTCTCACTACCACTTCATATTAGGCTCTGTAAAGAAGTTCAAACTTGTTTCCCTACTTTGATTTGAACCACCACACTCTGGATTCTTTCAAACCACCCATCTAGTACCCAAAAAAATAAGGCTACATGTCCTCTGCCCATTGACAAAGGTAAGAAAATTTCCCTCAAGGAGCTCATCAACGATGAGGAAGATGCATCGCCACCATCCCCAACCCCAAAGTTCTTTGAATTCTCCATAGGCACTTCTTCCATTGAACCCAAGTGGAAGCTCATGGTGGAACACCACATGGTGCTAGAGCAATAGAATGCGGAAGCAGCGAAGTGGATCCATGTATTTCAATAGGTGGTTCTCTATCTAAACTAGAACTAGAAGGTAGAATTTGACCTTCTTTCAAAACACATATCAAAGGAAGAGTGGGCTAGAGTGGCCCAAGACATCAAGAAGGCTAGCATTCTCGATCCACTAGACCCACCCCTTGCCCCAAAGCATGGATGGAGTACCCCCTTCGGCCTAACACAAAAGATAGATAAGAATCATGCTAGATTCTAGAGGCAGACTCCCCAAATTTGAATGACCCATGCTTGAATTAGGGAGGCAAAAATCTCAATTCTAATGATTCACTCTCTAAAAACACCTCTGCCCCCGTCTCCAATTTTATAAGGTTGGCCAATATCACCCAACTCCATTGTTGGAGCAAGTTTAGTGGAAGATCAACCACTAAGGTATGAGACAAAAGGGAGTGTAGGGACTCACACATAGGAAAAAATGAAAGAGAAGTGTTGTGAAAGAAAATAAGATTTAGATGAGACCAATAGAGGTGAATCTTGTCATTTTATTTCATGGAGCTGAGCATAGCATACTTCTTGATATATATATAATACATCAACCCATAACCAAATCAAAATAGATACATTCATGAAGGTGGGACGACAATCCAAGACACGGTAACGGGATACCTCACGTCAACTCCTCCTCTTTTCTGACTCAGTCCATGTGTTCTTGTAGGTATTCACCTCAAATCCCCATATAGACATTAAACTAATAGTGTTAGATGGAAAAGTTCATCTGTTGCAACCAAGAAAAGCAACTAGTGAACCAAAAGCACCTTCCAAATCCCTACCAAGGCTACAAATGCACATCAATTCTATTATTTCTATGTATTTAAAGCATTCAACCAAGAGTCATAAGAAGCTCAAACTCCAAGATAAATATGCTTGAAGCTATCTAGACTATGTCTAGTGCTATTAGAGACCCCTTTCATGTCAAAAGCTCTTCAAAAGAATCACTTTGATGAATCCACATAGAGAATCACATCAAGATTCCTTGAATTTGACTATTTGTTACATCCAAGAATAGCCCAAATCAAGTTCATACATAGCTAAGAACTCCTCTTTGGTGAAACATACAAGTGCCCGTCTACTCTCTAGGTCCATGAACAAAGCATAAACTACCATAAAGTAATCAAATAGAGTGCAAGATGCCCATATATAGCATTCATCCCTATTTTTCTTGGGTTCCTATCATATATCATGGCTCATCATTAGTTTTCTTGAGTTAACTTCCACAAGGAGGTAGATAAAGCATATATGAAAGATCTTAAGAATGTGAAATGCTTAAGTATAGAGTAAAATTTCCGCTTCAAGAAATCCACATGATTAAAAAATATCCATGATAATTTTTTCCACATTCTAAGTCTTCTCATTTAGACATTGATTGACGTTTGAGGCATGTTCATTTTCTTCTTTTCCAATTTTCTTTTTATGCTTGTTTCCTTTTCACCTTACCCTCTCCCTCCCACGGAAATGATTTGAATCATTCCTAGGATTGGAGAGCAAAGGGATAAGGGCATTTAAGCATGCATGGGCGGAATATTACCTTGTAGAAGCCATGCATAGAATTGTGGGTTACATTCAAACTAAGCATGGTGGTCCATATCGTGAGGTGAAGAGTATACCATTTGTGTAAGAAAGAGGAGTCATTGGTAGTGAGCTGCTTCAACTTCTCAATTTTCTATTCTGTGGAAATGAATTTTCTCTTGACATAAGATGTGATTAGGCATTGTTTGCATGCTTGATCAATGGAGAGGTCAGTGGCAATGAGTTCCTTGGTTTCCTAGGAAGTTTTGACAAATAAAAATTTAGATTCTTCCCATGAGAAAGGTAACGTTTGCACTCCCCTTGCTAAAGGCTCGTCTGAAAGGCCTAAGTCCAATTGATCGTAACTTTTAGCAAGCATGGTAAACATGGCATCCAAGCATTTGAGGCAGGCAACCAAGTCATTGCATTTGTTCTCAGCTAAGTCGACAGCCAAGGTTAGAATGGATCTCCACTAGTAAGAAAGTCTAAGGTTGGTAGGTGGGTGAGGTTTGGTTGTGGGCTAGACAATTCATCAATTGTCAAGTGTAGCTCTAATTGTGGTTCTGTAATTGGTACATTAGGGATGGCTTGTGTGGTGGTTGGGACACTAGCAGAGTGGGGTTGAGGAAATTTAGGAGTAGTAGGCTACGGTTTGGGTCAATAGACCTGTTGAGTTGTGAAGGCAAGCTTGAGGGCGGCATTTGGGTAGTGTGCTTGGCCATCTTGGCTTAAGGTACCCAAATTTGGGTATTACCCTCATTATAGCCTTGCACCTGTAATACGGTCTTGGGAACCCATCACGGCTTTATTGTCCATCGTCGATGCATGTAGCTCCTTCTAGGCCCCCTAGTTTTCACGAAAAGATTTCTAGCTTGGCAAGTACATGGTTGGATGCTCTTCGCCAGCATTTTTGGATGTTTTGGCACCCATTGGAGCTAGTATTCAAGGGTTTTAGCTTTTTGGTCGATTTTTGCTGGTGTTGAGGTTTGGTGGGTGATGACGAATTATAACCCCCCTCCTTAGGCTCAATGGTGGGTTTCTCTAGCAGTGGCTTTGCCAACTATGATGGGGCTGCACAGCCCTTGTTGAAAGCTATGACAATTTGTGCATTGTCGATGGCTATATGGATGCACTATGACTAGTAGTCGACATTACAGTGGGTTTGCTTCTTAAAGGTTTGTCCTAATAGTGATTCCAAGCCTGCATCTTTCATGTTTGGCAGCACATAAAAGGTCATGGGTAAGCTTTTAAACTCAAAAGAGACTACAACTCTGAACTTTCTTAAAAGTGCATACGAATGGCTGCCAAATGGTTTTTAGCTTTGTGGTCGAGTGTTGAGGCTTGTTGGGTGATGACGAATCATAACCCCCCTCCTTAGGCTCCATGGTGGGTTTCTCTAGCAGTGTCTTTGCCAACTGTGATGGGGCTTCATAGCCCTTGTTGAAAGTTGTGACAATTTGTGCATTGCCGATGGCCAAATGGATGCATTGTGGTAGTCGACAATGTAGTGGGTCTGCTTCTTAAAGGTTTTTCCTAACAGTGATTCCAAGCCTGCATCTTTCATATTTGGCAGCACATAAAAGGTCATGGGTAAGCTTTTGATAGAGACTAAAACTCTGCACTTTCCTAGAAGTGCATACGATCGGCTACCAAATGGGTTGAGTTTGGCATTAGTGAGCTCTAACTATGGTTCAGCAATTTGAGTCCAATGATTGTGAGTCAGGATATTAAAGTCAGCACCTTCATCGATCAATGCATCAATGGAACTACAAAGCTTTAGATATTGCACGATTTTTTATGAAAGATATCTTTAGGCTTCATGGATTGCCTAAATAGATCATTAGTGACCGCAACTCTCTATTTACATCACATTTCTAGATAAGCCTATTTGAAGCAATTAGAACCCAAATTTTCCTTAGCATAGCTTACCATCCCCAAGTTGATGGTCAAATAGAATAGGTTAATCAAGTCATTGAAGATATAATAAGAGCTTACTCTTCCAGAGAACCGACAAGGTGGATACAGTATTCGCCCTTAGTAGAATTTTCTTGCAATGTGTCATATCACCAGAGTATTTAAATGACTTCATTTCAAGCATTGTATGGGCAAGATTGTTTGACACCATTGAATTTATCTAATCCAATCGTAAAGGTTGAGGCCTCTAACAAAATGCTAGAAGACATGGATGATCAGGTCAAAATTATAAGACAAGACATCCAAGCTACCAAAGACTGCCAAAAAGCTTATGTTGATCTAGGACGGCAATAGCGAATTTTCCAAGAGGAAGACATGGTTTTCATCCATGTATACCCAAACAAGAGTTCTCTGACATTACGAAAGTTCAAAAAGTTAGGTCCAAGGTATTGTGGACCATACAAGGTTCTCAAATGCCTAGGAGCTAATGCCTACAAACTACAACTTCTTGATCATGTAAAAGTTCACAATGTATTTCACGTTAGTCTTTTGAAAGCTTATGTGAAAAATCAAGATCATATTCTTGATGACTAGTAAATTGTAATGCCTAGTCAAGGAGCCCTTGAACTCCAACTTGATAAGATTCTAGAAGTAAAATAGAAACCTCTGAGAAACAACACCATTAGAGAGTATCTTATCGAGTGGAAAGACTATCCTAAGGAGAATGCCACGTGGATAGAAGAGATAGCTCTAGAAAAACAGTCTCCCTAGTTTTTTTCATGATGAGGACATCTCAATTCCTCTAAGGAGTAGAGAATGTAATTTTCCCACTATAGTGCTTCATATCAAAAAATGAATTCAGACTTGAGATGGTTTAAACATTACTCGGTGAGCTATTACATAAGTAACCGCACGTAATTTTCTTAATATCGAGTCTCACATTAAATTAATTCTCCAATCCCACACAATAAGACACCTCAATATTCCCAGCTAACAAAAAGAAAAGTTGCCTCATAAATAATAATACGGTGGCTTGATCATAATTTTTTCTGTATTATATTTGATTTAGCATTCCCAATTCCATTTAATGCATCAAAGATCACATTGATTTCATAACTACAAGACAAATCACAAAAGCCTTAATCGATAGACAAAGAACACGCAAGAATGAGCATGATATTGAGTAAGTTAAGTATCAAATATATGACATAACTTTATAAACTACATAAATCATGAGGTAACCTAACCAAA
This sequence comes from Lygodium microphyllum, assembly GCF_053477565.2. Taxonomy (NCBI): domain Eukaryota; kingdom Viridiplantae; phylum Streptophyta; class Polypodiopsida; order Schizaeales; family Lygodiaceae; genus Lygodium; species Lygodium microphyllum. The sequence goes on along the minus strand of NC_141149.1, from coordinate 96,993,848 downwards.
TACCACCAAATGAAGTTGTTTTAAAGAAAAAAAAGACGTTTTTGAGAAAATAGGCCAAAATTCATGACTTTTTTACGCCTCGAGGGGAGAGAAAGCATAAAATAATCATCCCCATGCCACCATCCAACAGGTAGACAATCAAAATGAATTTTTAATATAGCTCAATTGGCTCTTGACAAGTAGCCAAAAGAATGAGTCGATTGCATGCTCCCCGTCATGCTTATAAATACACCCCCTCTCCTTCACAAAGAAAGTAAGAAGGAAGACCTCCTAATGATGGAAAATTTTCTCTACTTCTCTTATCCATTGAAGCTTTGGGCTTGAAAGAGAAAAATACCCCCCTTCTACCTCTCTTTTTTTCTCTATCCCCTTTTATGCCTTCGTCCTATATGACCATACCACTAAGTGAAACACAGCTGAAATTTTTTTGGGCAACCATCAACTCTCCCTAGACTACCACGTCAATTTTGCCTGACATCCATGGCTCGATGAGGTTGCAAAAATTCAAAAATCCCATTTGAAGTAAGGGAAGCAAGGAATGCGGCCCATGGAGAAAATGACATGGTAGGAACCTGCAAAACCCCTATTATGACAAACTTGAGAGATAGGTAACATCTCATCGGTTTGGAAAAATTAATGTTTAATAAACTTATTGCTATATTTGGCTTTAAACGATTATGAATGCATTCCAAAGAAAATGCATATGAACTATCGCTTAGGAAAATAACCTAAGTAATATAATAATTAGCTATTTAATGAAAAGACTCTTTCACTTGGAAAAGGACTATATGATTGTCGTTAAGAAAATATATTCATTACATTTTATTTCGTGATAATTATTATTATTTCATTAGTCACACATGTGATTATAATAATAGAAAAAAGGTAGACGTTGTTAGAGAAGGAAATATTTTATACTTTTTTTCTAAAAGTGACTATCTCTATTTCATTTTGCTAATGATAAATAGATGTATATGACCTTTATAATAATTTATAGAAAATCATTTAGATAATATCATGAAATAATTAATGCATTAAATCAACAGAAAAATTATATATGAAAATATATATTAGGCACGCATAAATTAGGTGCATAGTAATATAATTCCATATCTAAAAGATGAAAGAAAAATTGCACTTATGATTTTTGCATTGCCTAGAATAAAGTTTTAAGAAAAAAAATCAGCATTGCACTCAGGACATAGCTAAATGAAATTTTTTCTTTCTAGATAACATTAAAAGTTTAGCAAAAATGATTGCACATCATCAATAAACCATAGAGTATGAGTAGAATAAAATAAAAACTATTTTCTTGTTGAAAGCACATGTAATGTTAATATTCATAATTATATTAGTGAGAGCATTAATATCATGAGTTGACCCACATATGAATCAGCGAGAAAACATAACCTAAAATATCGAGAATGCTGAAGCAAAAAAAAACTATAAAATACTTGACAATCCTAAAACTATCAGTATCAGAAAATTAAATAAATATCAAAAGTCTGTAGGACTTATTGGACATTGATAAGAATTTGTGGATACAAATTCTAAAGTCTAAACAAACTTGGAAAAGCATTCGAAATCTTGCTAAGCATGGGTTAGGACATGGCAGTGCATGAATAACCTGTCATAGGTATAAATGCCCATATTATCTATTAGGATGGAAATACCAATTTTTTTATAAGGATAAAATAGACTTCAAATTCGCGAAATAACTTGTGGATCCCAAAAAAAGAGTTGCAAGTAGAAAGTGAAATCCTAAGAAAAAGGTGGAACCTTAAAAGAGAAACCTTAGATTTGGGAGAGGTCACTCCGTGAGGAATCCATTAGGCAAGAGGAGACAGGAGTGCCAGGGGGGCTATGGTCATAAATCTCTCGATGACTCCTAGAAACTTCTTAACCCTCGCATGAATTAGGATGGGATCCGAGAGTCCTCGGTATACTAGTGAAGGGACGGAAATCTTGGAGGGTTTCTTTTCTGGTGCGCAGACAGAAAAAGATTTTCTGGTGAACAAAGGTTTATCTTTTGCATATAAAAATTTTGAAAATCATTGTAAATAACTTTATAAAATATATTTTTTCAAAAGACTATTTTCTCTGTCTTTGTGTTGTGCCATAAAATTACAGGAAGGAACTTGTGATAATAGATTAATTAATGAAGCTACTTTTATATGCCAAAACTTAATGTAATATATAATTATAAAAATAAAAATAAACCATTTGTGGGACGTGGGCGGACAATATCCCTGATGGATCCGTCTTATGAATGGGTGGTCCTAGTAAGCTAGGAGCTTCTCTTAAGAGATTGAATGAAATGTTAATTAGGAAAAATTAGGTAGAGTTGAGTGTTGACTTACCTAGGATTAGTACCTAGGTTTAGGTCTTAAAACCTTGATCACAAATTATCTTAGGAAAAAGGTGCGGCGACTGTGCCAAATACCATTAAGGTTCCCTGAATCCTAACCAAGTTTTACTAGAAAAAAACATTGCACTCCATAAACCAAGGGGTAACGACGATCACTCCAATCGGACAAGAAGCCCTTTTGGGACACCTCCAATGGAGCTAGTTGATGTATCGAGACCTTAGTTGTCAAATTAGGATCTTGAGCTTACATGTTTATCCTAGTGGGGACAACCGATACCTTCCATTATGGGGTGGGATCTGGGAAACCTAGACCTTAGACCCTGTGCATTCTCGCGAGTGTTGGGCGAAGCCCTCTAGGATAGTTCCTTGATGGACCACTAAAACATGTTGCTAGGGAATTGTTAGGCAGGCATGTGACAGAGGCCTTCACAAGAAAAATGAAAGGCTGAAAGGATAGGTTCCAATCAAAATCATGAGCTGAAATATGGTAGAAATGATTGGTTCTAGTCACAATTATAAAGGCTATCCGGGTTGAGTAAAAGGATAAGCTACAATAATCGCAAGGACAGCAGGCCACCTGCATACAATGCATAAAACACAAAAGTTACTAACAGGGGAGGTCAATCATAAATATATGTATATATCACATGGGTTCAATATAAGGGATTTTAAAAATACCATTTGACACGTTTTTTTACATACGGACGGGTCACATATAAATGGGTTACTTATAGGTTGAATAGAAAAGGGTTATGTTTTATTAAGGGAAATTTTACAAATAAGGATATTTTTTAAATAGGCATGGAATGCATGTGATATAGATGGTATACATGTAGTGAATTCCCCGGGGTAATAGGCCAGCAAACTATATAATCAACATCCATGCCTTCATAAGGAAAAACCACAATAAGGTTACAGACCATCGATGGTGAAGAGTTACTGCCAATGGAATATTTTCCATCCATCCAACTCACTCCCCAAAGCCCAAGTCATCACAACCATATCCTCTCAAATGAACCACCTTCCTCAAAACTTTCCCTCCTAATCTCAAAAAAACCGCCCAACTTGTGATGCTTAACTTTTTATCGAGATAACACTTTAAGTTGAAACCTTTTGGGAAAAGTCGATACCCTTATCTATTCCAAAGGGATAAGGTTTTCCCACACTATACATGTTCCAAAATAGAAGAATCATCCAAAAAGTTCAAGAGTGATTTGTAGTTGCTTTTGTGGCTCTAGGCCACTTTTGTGGCTCTCTACATGAATAGTTTTAATGTTGAGAAAGTGCAAATGTGAAGGATATGCATGTATATATCTACATAGATAAGACATACAATTAGGTTTCACAAAGTTGAATTCAAATGCAAATATTCAAGTCGAAGTCATTGTTGAGATTAATAGGTACCTCAATGCACATTCCATCTCTGTATTAGAGGAATGTTGGCATATTTTTTACTTTCCCCTACATAATGACAAGCTTGATGTTCAAAGATTGCAAATGCATTTACTTGATGAGTATTATGGTTTTCAAGATCATGATGATGTATAAGATGTTTTGAAAATCAAAATGCTCAAAAAACTACTTATGAAAAGTAGTTTTCAAGTAAAAACAATAGCATCTAACAACAATATCATTGTCACAGTGAGATTTCCGTATTCATTAAGTTTGAATGCCAAAAGAGACTTGATAAAAAAAAACAAAGCTAGAAATACTATTGGTTGCACATACTTTATTGCTCCCACATGTGGTGACTAGTACCATTTGCAAATGTTATTGGTAATTTGCAAGGGAAGCACTTTGTATGAGGACCTACAAACACTCAACTTTATGATATACTTGACATTCCACATGTACTTTATTGCTCCCACATGTGGTGACTAGTACCATTTGCAAATGTTATTGGTAATTTGCAAGGGAAGCACTTTGTATGAGGACCTACAAACACTCAACTTTATGATATACTTGACATTCCAAGAAGCCTGAATTGTGAAAGGTATGTTGGAGAGTGATGAGGAATGGTTTTGGTGTTTAAAGGAGGCTTCTCAAATAAAACCTAAAGTGTAGTTGAGAAATTTATTTGTTGATATATTGGTATCCTCTATACTTAATTCCCCTAGAAAGTTGTGGGAGAGATTGAAGTTCCAATTATAGATGATAGCTTGCATAGGCTAACAATGAATGGCATGTTGAAGGAGAGAGTTTCTTCTACTAGAGGTAAGAAATGAGATGCTAAAACACTTACAATAACTATTTCAATAACATGGACATGCTTTGTCAAATTTTCATGGGATGCCTCAAGTGCCATCACAATAGCAGTATTACATGCGAATTCTCAAATGGTATTTCATGTAGTTCTTGACATGCATATGTTGGGGTTGGTGAACAATTGTTCTTTTTAGATGGTTGGTGATGTCAAGTACATCGTTTCTTTACAAATGTGTTTTGGCCAAGCTATGCATTGTAGGGATATTTGGTATTGGCTACTACATTATTTATATTGCTACCTTGCCCTTGCCAAGTGTACAAACAACTTACTTGAGATTCAAAATTCTATTGCAACTAGAGACTCATATGCAATATATGTGTGTACATTGACCTTATAGAATTCTTAAGATAAACATTCTTTCTATTGTGGAATGAAGCTCCAATGATGCATCATATTGAATTTGAAGCTCTCGATAGAACTTTGGGAGATGTCATCACTTAAATAGGTAAGATGTCACTATTAGATATGCTTTTAAGTAAATATTTCCCGTTGTGCTCAAGGTTGGTTTGATGACATTGAGAATGTGTCAAATTGTTGTTCTACTTTGTGACCACATATCAACATTTTAAAACTAATTGAAACTATGTGTGTATTGGCTTGTGATAGTCATAGAGAGAGGCTTTATTAGGTGGATTTAGGACATTAGAGATGGTGGTGGTTGATAATGATAGGCTACCCTTGAATAGTGTTATAAAGAGGATCCATTGGATATAGCATTGCATTTATGTATGATGATGTTTCTGATGTGCATGATTATATTTATTTGTTCTAAGAGAGAGTGATTATTGCTTGTAGTAGCATAGAGATTTTGCACTTTAACATAGATGTCTTGCATTTGATGATGGGTAATTTAAGGAAGTATTGTTGAGACATGTATAATTATTTCCTTTACTCTATTGAACTAGAAGTCACTTAATCAATGAGGTGGCTTTCCTCCACACTAACTAGTATTGAAAGTGAGTGCACTTATAATTCTACTCTAGAACTTGAGTCAAACATACAGTTTTTTGTAGTAGTGCAAGGTTGGTATGAAAAGTTTTAGTAAAAAGGTTTTGGAAGTAGAGATAATAGCAATAGCTTAAATTGGTGCCACCTATGATCATATTTGTTCCTAAAACATTGCATTTACCCTTTTCCATGAGATGAAAGTAGTTTCTTATGAGATTGGCATTTCCAAACCCTATGAATGCATAAAAGTATCAAAATTATGGTACCGCTCACTAAGTTCTTTCTTAAGGCCATAAAGGTTCATGTTCAACTTGCACATTATGTATTTGTTACCTTTTTTCTCAAAGCCCTTGTGCTACTACATATAAATCTCATCATGTAAGTCTGCGTATAGGAATGTTGTTTTGATATCCATCTAATAAAGGTCCAAATCTAACTACACAAGCAATGCCAAAACCAATGGTAGGATAGTTATCTTGACTAAAAAAGAGATGACTTCATCAAATTCAATACCATGCACTTGCTAATAACCCTTAGCAATTAATTTTGCCTTATATGTTGGCTTGGCCATCCATGGGTGAACCAAATCTTACATATGATTTTTTTGCAATGATTCATACTTTGATTGCATAGCCCTCTTCCAAGAAGAGTGACTATCACCTCTACATATGGCCTCATCATAAGCAAGAGACTGATAGTATGTGTCATCATAATCTAATCCATGGGGGATACAAACCAATCAGGTTGACATTTATTTCTAGTAGACCATCTCAAAGAAAGCTATGGGACCTATACATCTTGTCTAATATCATGGTCATGGGTCAATAGAGCGTCAACTACTATTTGATATCTAGCTAAATATGTAGTAATAGGAGGCTCCTAAAATATCACCATGTGTACCTCAACTACCTGCTAAGGTTTCTTATGCATCTTTTCTTCATGAAAAACAATATCATGGTTGCAAATGACCTTCTGAGTCTATGAATCCCATAAGTGATAGCCTATCTCATCGACATTCCATAACCAAGAAAGATACATTTCAGTGACTTAGGATCTAACTTATTGTGCTTGTCCTTGGGAATATCGTGGAAAGCATCACAATCAAATATGCGTAAATGTGTATAAGATGGAGGTTTTCTAGACTATACCTCCTCCATAACTTGATAGTTAAGATCAGTGTATGGGGATTGATTAATCAAATATACAGTAGCAGTAATTGCCTCAATTCAAAAGTGCTATGGTGAGTCTCGCTAGCTAAAGGACTCTCTTTTGACTTGTTATGTTCATGTGCTCAGCCATAACATTTTAGCGTAGGGTGTACAAGAAATTCAACTAACACTTAATGCCCTTGTCATCACAAAATTGCTTAAAGGCTTTAGATACATACTTATCTCCATTGTTAGATCATAGGCATTTCAGCCTATTCCCAACAAGATGAAGCTAAGACTGAAACATAGCCAATACTTTGATTTCTACTTGATGGGGTATTCCTAGACCTTATGTGAGTAATCATCAATGACAATAACAAAACAATTCACACCACCTAATGAATTGCAAGGCATAGGGTCACAAACATATAAATGAACAAGAGCCGGAGATACTCACCCATGCATGTAATGCTAGACTTCTTATGCAAACTATGTGTATGCATGCCATAAAGACAAGGATCACAAGAATAAAAACATTCATAGTCAAGATTTTGAAGATATTACAAAAACATGTAAGCATTTTCATTCTCGTTAATGACATGTGTCCAAGGTGAAGATGCCATAATGATGCATGCAATACTACATCCACCACTGCTAAAATATGGCTGATAGACCCTCATAAAAGTAAGGGATAAATAGTATCAAACTTCGCACCTCATGCCAAGACAACATTCCCATGGGCATTATTTCATGAAGAATTACCAAAAGATACAAAGTAATCTACATCATCCAACTATCCAATAGAGAGTAAACTTTTGATCAAAGCTAGAGCATGGTATACATCATGTAAAGTAAAGATACTGCTTGAAGTAAACTACATCTATACATCTTCAATACTACCAATATCTAGTGCTAGGTCATTACCCAACCTGACAGATCCTATCATGTTTCGATAGGAGTGGAATCTGTAACGTGTCCACCTATTGTCTTCACGACACGTCTTAGCAGTCCATCGGAAAGGATGTCTAGAAAGCTTTGCCCAGCACTCCCATGGAATGTGACAAGGTTTGCAATCTAGGACTTTCCGCGTCTACCACGTAGCGGAAGTATTCTGGCCATTCCCACTTAGGACTGACCTGAGTCAGGGTTTTCCCTATTGGTCATTCCTAAATGGCAACTAGCATCGAACCCGAGCGAACTACTTTACGTAGAAATGCCAGGTCCGGAGCGGATTCATGCTGCACTTGGTTCAAGGAGAATGGGAAATGAGAGGGATGCAAGGCTCAACCTCTCTGCCATAGGGCATAGTCCCATTCCGTTCCCCTAAAACAGCGTAAATCGGGATCATTTATAACTTAGACTCTAGGTCAACGCCCTTTTCCTGTTCGTATCCTTTGAAGCGATCTTCTCGATGTCCATCATGATTGAGAAAAGTTCCCGGCCAACCGGGACCACCCATCCGTAGGACGGACCCATGGCCACATCCTCCTCACTCTCCTTAGGTTGTTTAGTTATTTAATTACCTAACACATTTAGTTGGACATGTATCAATCAGCTTTCTTAATTATCCCGTTAGGCACTGGTTCTTTCACATAATCATAGCACTTGACATAGAAAAACAATGTCAAACAAGTTCCTTTTCAAAAGGTTATCATATTTATCTTTGAAATACATAAAGTCAAGCCCGTAGGCTTACCCATAATCCACCCGAAGGCTATCCAGCAATCCACAGGGATTACTAATCCAAGGTTCTGCCCGTAGACTAGTATGCGGGTCTCGAGATCCAATCCCGAGTCACATTGGCCTCTTGTGTAGGGCCCGGAAGGCGAGGGATTTACGGCCAGAGCCCCCTCTGGCACCCAAGCGTCCACCTACTCCAAGTAGCACTCAAGGGAGAGACCTCTCGGGATGGGTTTGGTCCACCTTTCTGGCACGGTTAATAACCCCCTTGGTTAGGGTCAGGCAGGCAGTCAGGGGTATCTGAAGCTGCCTCTCCCTTCAGGCCTTCAATCCTGAAGTATTAGATATCTTTTCATCCCTTAATTCTTTGAGAAAACAAAGCAAAACAGTGCTCTTAAAACTGTTACAAGCACATTCATTTCCATTGGTTGTTATTTTTGGCCAACTGCTAAGGAGTGAATCCTTCTTTCCGAATGCATCCAGCACTGGATTTGGGATCAATTGCGGCTTGGCAAGATCCCCAAGAGTTTGACTGTTAACCCTTCTATCCTTGGGTTAGGGCCGTACCCTATTAACCCAACTTAACCAAAACCTGAAGTGCTATTAGCAGTAAATATGTTATTTCAATTTACTGATTGGTCCTTTGCTTCCAAGCAAAAATCTAATCCCCGAATCTTGGTCACTTTACCTAAGAAAGGTGTACTATATCAGGACAATTATTCATCCTCTTGCAAGGTAAACTTGCGTAAGAATCTACCAATCTCATTCCGAGGAATGGGCCATTCCCTTGTGATCCAATCATAAGATCATGCGACTCTACAACTTATTGCCAAGTGTCGCACCTAATCCATGGGACTATTCTACCCATCAACGGTGTCTTCTAATCATGGTATCATGATTAGATATGACAATCCGTTCCTATTTGCATTAGGCCGACATTGTCGGTCCTAGGGTTCCAAGTTTCATCTTTTTAGTGAGAGATTATTAGGTAAAAACCCTAGATCTTTTCTCGCGAGTATGTCCTACTATCCCTACATTCCGTGAATGTGGGAAAGTCTTTAGGGTATAGGAGTTTCAGCTTTGGTAATACGAACGACTAGGTAATGTCCCCAACGTGCTAACCCTAGTTAACTATTTGGGATATGTTGCATTAAATTAACCCTTCCTAAACGAGTACCTCACGGTATTAGGTGTTTAGGTTTAAACCAATTTAACTTGTCTGGTCTTGAACATGATTCATTGTCTACCTATAAGTTGATTTACAAACCCTAACTTTTCGGGTTAAGATCAAAGCATAAGCATAATTCCAATTGATCATCCTATAATATGCAAACAAGATTCGTGCTACTAAGCTTTAGGATTTTATGTTTAAACATGTAGCCTTTTCCTACTTTCTTTTCCGAATGAATTTGTTGTATGCTAAACTTACACACCCTTTCGTTGATTTAAGTTTTTAGGCCACTTGCCTAGAGTTAAATCTCCTTCATGCAGCCCTAGCAATTTCCTACAGTTGCTAGTAACTTTCTTTAAGAATCATTTCGAAAAAGATGTTCAATAATGCGATATGCAGTTTATTTCTTCCATGCTTAATCAAAGTGTACTATCATAATTCAGTTTTGTAAAAATGGACATTAATCTAATTTCAATTCATTGCAATGCATAAAAACTACTGGCTAGAAATGTATAGAAATCTTATGCTCACTTTATTTTGTTCGTTTTATTGAAAATACTAATGACCAAATTCTTCCATCGTGAGCTATTTCTTTTAAATTAGTCAAAATATTAAAAACAAAAGATGCATCCTATCTCCAAAAATGATCCATGCACAATTGGATTATAACGACATAAATCAAAAATTAGGAAGAAAAAACCTGGACTTGTGGTGAAATGTCCACATGGATGTTAGGAGATGATCCTCTTGCGGCTGCGCCTTGAGCTTTCTTAGAAGCCATCGCAAATGCGGCCTTTTTGTCTTGGAATAAATGGGCTTTTAAACCCACTAGAGAGGCAATAACAAAGCCCCATGGAAAGGGTTTTCGACTCAGGCTAGTGAATGCTTGTGGAGAACCCAAAAAAAGGGGGAAAAAGTCTTATTTCCCGGGTTAAGTGAGCTCTTCAAAGGCCCTTGGTAAAATGGAAATGGGGGGAAAAGAGGGTGTCCTGTGAAGGCCAAGAGAAAGGGGGTTCTAAGGTACCCCCGAGGTTTGAAATGATCCTTGAGTAAGAACGCGAGGGGGGGGGGGGGGGGGGGGAAGAAAGGCTTAATGGCTTTTTTTTTAACTTGGAGAGGGTCCACGGGAAAGGGGGGTTTTTGGATCCTGGGGGTGGGTGGCTTAAAATTGCTCTTAGTGGAAAGGAAATGGGAGGGGGAGGAGGGGGGGGGGGGAAGGGTTTTATCACGCCCACATAAACAAGGCTAGATGGAAGCCCACAAGGAAAATTTGTGGGGGGGTGTAATATAAAAGGGGCTTAACTAGGCCACATGAAGGGGGGGCTTCTTAGGAGGTTTTTAGAAGCTTCTGAAGCTTCTGAACTAACGTGGAAGCCCCACGTGGAAGGGATGGAGGCGCAAGAGATGACTCGATCGCAGCAGTGGCGTCAACTCCCTCTCTCACACACGGATTCCTCCACAGCGACGGCTTTCCTCCTCCCGCTTCTACGGCAACGACGCGATGCCTCCTCCTCTCTCAGCGCAGCGTCAGCAATCTGTCCCTCCTCCTCTCTCCACACCAACACTACAACTGTAGCCTTCCAGCGTGTAGCGTGACGACGATGCCCTCCTTTCTCCCATGGTAGAGTGAGAGCAGAATTTTGGTACTGAGAAGTGCTTAAAAATAGCTAAAAATTATGAATATCAAGGGAAAAATATTCAACGTAAAAGGCGGCTCGATCTAGGACAATTTTAAGCGCCAAAGTGCTTTAAAGGCGCCCGAGCGACACTTGTTGATTTTTCATAAATTTTTAGACAGCCGTGCGGGTTGACAAGAATTACCAGCCAATGCGGGATGTCGAGCTGGATGCCCACTATTTTTCAGAGCTCAATTCCAAGTCCGGACAGGGAAATGGCCACAAAATGGTCAAGATTTGAAAGGGTGGCCACAACATGGACCAAGGGCGGGTGCCCTTTGGGGGAATTTTAAACCCCCAACCAAATGACATGCAAATGAAGAATCGTGGAGAGAGAGAGATGATGAACATGTGAGGAAACATGGCGCCGAAAAATGCGCCCCATTGTTGATCAATGGAGCATGGCTGCTGCAAATAACCCCCATCACTGATCATTGCCCTTGCTTCCCTCCTGGATGCTGACTCTATCGCCGCCTCTCACCCGTCAAAAGGTGGTTTCTATGAAGATCTCTGATTTCAGTCTTTCTCTCTCCTCCCTCTCTCTCCCCTAAAGGCAGATTCATGTGGTGAAGAGGAAGAAGAAGAATGGATGATGGATGCTTGTCCAATGAAGACCAGATTGCTCCATAGTGCAAGAAGATTGAAGATTGCTGAATGTGGACTGTCATGAGCACTAATGGTGGCTGGAAATCAGTCCCAAGATATGGCAAATAAAAACCCGCAACCCGCAAAGAACGGTAATCTCATTTTTATAAAGGAAAATTGTGTTTTTATGCAATTTGCTTGATGAATTCTTGTTCCCATGAGATGATAATGCATTATAATGTTGTCTTCAATGTCTTTCAACTGTTTCTGCTCAAAAAATCAGAAAATCATAAGTGTTGTGGATAAAATTAGTAGTGAAAAACCCATAAATATGCAAAATATGGGAAAATTGGGTGTCTTTGAGACATCAATGGAAAATATCATAAGACACACCAACTAAACTTGTCTTTTTGCTGCAAATGAACCTAAGGGCCACAGCCCGTAACCCATTTTGAATTTTTAGTCATTAAATATTGGGAAAAAATACAAGAAAAATAGGAAAAATAAGGGGAAAATAGGAAAAAAATGGATTTTGAGTGTCAAAAATTAAGGAAAAATAAGATTCATGTTTGTGGATGTATGGGGAGTCTGAAGTATGAGGTTTAGCCTCAGTTCAGCCCTACCTCTATGTTCTAGTGAGTTTTATGGCTTTTTATGCAATAAAAATGTGGAAAATGAACCCTAAACCTATGCAATATGCACAACCTAAACGGGTGAGGGGGTGGAGTGTATGAAAAGTGTGTAAATGTTGAATGAAATGATGAAAAAAGTTTTCTGGTTTTTTTTGCATACCATATAGATTGGACAATATTTAAAGATTAAGAACCCAGTAGCACGAGGGTTTCTCAGTGCTAGGTTCATGCAACACCGCATACGAGTGATAGAGAAATCCATTGAAAGAAATGTTTTGCACATGTGCACCAATGCTGATTTTCTTAATTGTTTGAGCACGTGGACATTCACAATTTGCATGAAGCATGAAATTTAAAAGGTGTCGGACAATACCTCCTGGATGCATAGCAATTGCTTTTTAGAGGAATATGACCAACGTTGAGTAAGTAAGGTTGTCCAAGCTGTAGGCTAAGCATTGGGTCTAGGGGAAAGAAAGTGAGGAAGCATGGTATATCTCCTGGAAATGCGCAAATCATAAAAGAGAGAAGTTTGTGTTCGAATGTTATATATGTTTAGCGATGCATCGAGGGGCCAATCCCCAAGGTGTAGGAGAGTCGCAATGAGGTAGCGGCATTCAATCATTGGAGGACCTCCTATGTTTGTGCTTTGTGCTATTTGGCAATGCGTTGGGACTCCCTCTGAGGAGTGTTAATTGGGTTAGAGTTGGACTACGAGACGTAATACAAAGGGAAGATGTTTAGGAAGATGATGTATGTGTCATCCACGCTCCTGGCCACGAGGCCGTGGGGTTGTTGAGCGCATGATAGAGGTCCGGCTAGTGCATGAGACAGTGCCGGCTCGTTTTAGGTCTCATCAGTGGTGCGTCTGTCGGGAGCCGCTTAGAAGTGGCGGTCCTCGAATCTTTGTTGTCTAGGGACCAATTAGTAGTTTATGCCAAAGAATACTGAGATTGATCCGTTATTTATCGATAAGCATCGTCTAGCAGAAATCCAAAAGCAAGAGAGAGACAAAAGAGCTAGGCGATGTGCTGAAATTCTTAGGAGGTATTCCCCTAAGCGTAGCGGTGCTGAACCCTTACGAGGGAGTGGATCTAGTGGTCTTGGTGCCACAAGCAGTAAGTTAGGAGAAGGTGGAAGCTCTAGTGCTCCCCTTTCTTCCATAAGCCAGTCTACATCAAGTGCGGGAGGTGTAACCCCACCGTCCCCTATTCCTAGTGCAAATCCAATTCTCGTCATGGCGCAGCCTATTGCAATTCCTGCAGGAACGACGGATTTGCCGGCTCTAGGTTACCCACTACCCATTTTTAATAGGCTAGTTGAGGAAGATGCGGAACTCCATATCAGGGAGTTTCAAAAGCTGATGTTGAACTGTCGCATCCAAGAAGAAGGACATTTAATGATGTTCTTCAACATGACTCTCAAAGGAAGAGCTGCCATATGGTATCATGGTTTAGAAGCTGGAACCATATTGAATATTGATTCATTTTATGGAGCTTTTCGAAAGGAGTTTGCCCCTGAAAGGGGTGGGCAATATTGGTTGCGTGTACTCAATGTAACCCGCCAAGAACCACACGAGGATATTCGTGCTTATGCAAAGAAAATAAAAGAGGTTTTTCGTAAGTTGGACACCTCTATTCCTATTCGTACAACTGCCCAATTGCAATATTTCCTACATGGTTTGGACTTTAATATCCAATTGCAGTTGAGTAATGTCCCTTTGGGAGATATAGATACTGCCATTACACGAGCACAAGAGGTGGAATCCCGACTACAAGCAGCCTATGCCTCTCGAGGCAATTCGAATATGGGCCTAGCATTGGGAAACAATATGGCGATGGCCAATGGCAGTGGTAGCCAAGGGATAACGATGGTGGCTAATCCTAATGGGAGAGGGAACATGATACAGAATGTGCCTTTATTACCAGCTCCCCCTAGCATGTCGATGCCTACAGGCAGTCAAATGGCTCCTAATGGTGGAGGCCAGGCAGTCAATTCTAATACCATGCTTGTGGCTCAACAACCAGTACCTAATCGAATTGTTAGGCCGATGGAACGATAGGGTAATGATCAAGGCTACGAATCGAGTGCTTCCAATGTTCTTGGCGAGGTTAAGGACATGATGAAGCATTATACCAACATGATTACGGAGCAGTATCGACAAATAGCCATTGATGTCAACTTTCTTAAAAAATAAAAAAATTTGATAGGAAGTAGATACCCAGATGAGGGTGCACCTTCGAGGTTTAGCTACAAATGGTGTGGTGGGTAACATTATCCAAGAAATTGCCCAAATGTCAAGTGCGACATCTGTGGAAAATCCGGCCATTTAGCAGCCACTTGCTGGATTAAGATTAGTTCTCTCCAGCGAGGTAGTCGGCAACCAGGGCCTATTAATCATCGTGCGTAAGGAAATGATTCCCAGCGAGAAGACGGGCCTAAACAAATACTCCAACGACCAAAGACTACAATAGAGGAGCTACCTAGTGGTAGTGGGGTTAGTTTGATTGAGGCTATGCACGTTAATGACGCTAAAATCTCTAATCTGCGAGCTGTCCTTACAAGAGGTCAAAAGGGTAGAGAGGCCGACAAGGATAAGCCTATCGATGGAAACCCTAAACAAGGCGACAAAGGAACGCAAGTTTTGGATCCTGCCATGGAAGGGGGACCTTTGAAGCCCGTGGAGAGTAAAGCCGATAAGGAACCACCAAAGAAGAAGGTGAAAGTTAAAAAAGAGGCAATAAAGCGGGTTCAGCGATCTAAAGAGCGGATGGTTTGGCATGAAAAGCGAACTCTATCGAACTATCATGAATTCGATTTGGTGAGCTCTCTTTGCGAAGTCAAGCCGAATGTGAACCTTTTACAGCTTATTAAGCTTTCCCCAGGAGTATGCAAGGAATTTAGAAAGATCTTGCGTACTGGGTATATCGTAGAACCTTTGGGTATTGCGCGAGTTGGTGATGATTGGTTCGAGCATGTTGAGAAGCATTGCCCAAGGGTTGCAGCCTATGTCTATGGGATATTAGTAGATTATTCCATTGTCGACACGGGATCATCTGTTAACATTATGAGTTCCGAACTGATGGAAAGGTTGGGTCTTGCGATCCAGAAAGATACCTCCACAATTCTCAGAATGGTAGATGATAGTTTGAGGCAGCCAGAAGGCTGCATTACAAAGATCCATGTCACTGTTGCAAATGTAGAATGTTTGTTGGACTTTAGGGTGATTCGTTTTGCAGGGCGTCCAAGTTACCAAGTATTACTTGGACGACCTTGGATCTTGCAAGCGGACTGCCAAGTGGATATACCCGCCAGTCGGCTGATATTCGGTAGAGGTGCTCAGTGCGTGGTGGTTGATGCTTATCCTGAGTCTCCGTAGAGTGAGAGAGCTCCTCTATCCTCTACAGAATTGGAGACATTAGAGGATTTATCCTCCAGTGAGACATCATCGAGTGATGAGTCCAAAGAGGGATCCACCACAGAAGATGTCTATCAGATCACTTTGAACTAGCCGATAGAGGCCCAAGATCACATAAGAGATGCAGATGTTATCGAGCTAGACCTTGGTACACCTGATGAGTCGCGACCAATCAAATTAGGTTCTATGCTCAGCACAGCAGAAAGGGAGGACTATGTGTCCTTGATTCAAGAATTCCGCGATATCTTTGCTTGGAGTTATGATGAGCTGAGAGGCATTCCTCCTAGTCTTGCTGTTCATACAATTCCGTTGAAAGAGGGCAGTCGTCCTGTACGACAGAAAGTAAGGTGTATGCCTTTCGAACTGAGGGACGGGCTGTTTGAAGAGTTACAGAAGCTTCGAAAAGCGGGTTTGATTTTTCTTGTGCAACACACAGAATGGTGTTCGCTAGTTGTGATCAGAAAGAAGAAGAATAATCAAATCCGATTATGTGTAGACTTTAGGGAGCTGAATAAGTAGACAGTTAAGGACTACTACCCGTTGCCATTTATTGACCAGATTTTGGATCAATTAGCGGGTAGGGAGATATATTCGTTTATGGATTGCTTTGCAGGATATAACCAGATGGCAATTGCAGAAGAGGACAAGTTGAAAACAACTTTTATTACTGTCTTTGGTACTTTTGCATACCATGTGATGGCCTTTGGTTTATGCAATGCGCCTGGTTCGTGGCAACGAATAGCAGATAAGACATTCGGTAACATATCCCCTGAAGAGTTGAAGGTGTTTATTGATTAAAAGAGGTGAGGTGTTCTATATATTTTCAGCAGCCACCATGCATAGTATCAGCTGCTTTATTTAGCCCAAATTTGGGACGAAAAGTGGTACCACCCGATTGCTTTTGCTAGCCGGAAGATGGGGGTATCCGAAATTAATTATACCTACATGGAGAAGTTGTGTTTGGTGATGGTCTTTGGGACCAAGAAATTCAGGCATTATATTCTCTATGAGAAAGTCATGCTTTATACGAAGGCGGAGGTCATTTTGATGGACGGCTTACAGCACAAAAGGCTTTAAGAGCAGGTTATTGGTGGCTTGCCATCTTCTAGGATGCGTTTGCATTTGTTAAGAGATGAGATATTTGTCAATGACATGATAGTCGAGAGAATAGGAAAAGACCACTCACCCCTATTATGGCGATACTTCCATTTGAGAAGTGGGGAATAGACTTTGTGGGTTCTATTACTTCGTCGTCGATTGCGCAAAAGAGGTATATCATTGTAGCAACTGATTACTTCACAAAGTGGTGAGAAGCACGTGCAATGAGGAAAGATGATGCTAAAGAAACTGCTAGTTTCCTTTTAGAGCAGATAATATGTCATTTTGGTCCATCGAAAGAATTAGTGTCGGACCGTGGAACCCATTTCCTGAATAAGGTGATCAGACAAAGGCTTGGCAGATCAAGCACAACAAAATGACTCCTTATAATCCGTAAGCAAATGGGCAGGTTGAAAGCACCAACAAGCAGCTTGTGGGTATCCTATCGAAAGTCGTATCTGAAAAGAAACACGACTGGGATAAGAAGTTGTATGTGGCAGTATGGGCATATAATACAACGTTCAAGCGAGCCACTGGCCACACACCGTTCAAACTAGTTTATGGTGAAGAGTGCGTTTTACCCTTAGAAATTGAGTTACCGACTATTAGATTCGCAATAAACCATTCTTTGGGTAATGAGGATGCCCTATTAGAGCGATTTACGACCTTAGCACACCTAGATGAGATTAAGTTGCAAAGTCTATTACACCAAGAGGTGGCTAAACATCGCATGAAACAGTTGCATGATCTAAAAGTGAAGAAGTACACCTTTAAGAAGGGACAACTGGTTTTATATTATGATGCGCATAGGGAGCTTTTCCCAGGAAAATTGGAGCCTAAATGGGATGGACCCTACAAAATCATTAGGTTAGGGAAGAATAAGTCTATAGCCCTATTAGCTGATTTACAGGGAGTGGAGTTTAAGAATAAGGTTAATTTTAATAAGATTAAACCTTACTATTTCTAAGTCTGCTAATACAAAGAAAATGCATTGCAGGTCCGTGCTAGGAATGATCTGAGACCTGCGGAAAAGAGCTTAAAAGATGGTTGATGGGTCGATTAATCCCATATTTGGAGCACCCATATCTGGAGCAAAGATACCATCAGGGAAAACTTATTTGGTGGAGCAAAGGATATAAGGTGATTGAGCAAGAGGACGGAACTTTTGTGTGGGAAATTAAAGTCTTCTTCCATCACTGCTTACGACTGTTGACAAGTATCCCTGTTGAGTTCAATGAAGAAGGTGGGATGGAGCCGTCAGTTCATCCTCTCAACATGCTAAACTTTGATTACCATAATTACGAATAGAGGAGTTCGTGATGGCCGGCTGTGTAAACCCATTATGGACATATACATTATATTTTGATGGAGCGTCCAGGGGCCCTAATAGAAAAGGAAGTGTGGGAGTAGTAATCCGAGACCCCCGACGAAGAGTTACAATGAAGTTAGCTGCTTATCTCGGGGTAGGATTCACTAACAATATGGCGGAGTATAAAGCCTTGATTATGGGTCTGCATATTGCCAAGCAAGGTGGTATTCATCGATTGTTAGTAAAAGGGGATTCCCAGTTGATCCTAAATCAGCTAGATGGGACATACACAGTGTGGAATCCCATTCTTTGTATGTATCATCGGACTGCGATGACCCTACTAGAGGAGTTTGAGAGAGTGTCTTTTCAGCTGATTCCACGTAACTGGAATCAGTTTGCGGATTCATTAGCAAATCTTGCTTATGAGGAAGACCTCTTCTTTGATTGTGGTCCTAGTTTGGATATTGTTATCACTGATGAAACAGGACCTGGCCGCTTGTGGGGGATGTTATCAGACCATGCAATATATGGCAGACGATGGTTGATATGGGTGATGCAAAGAGCAGCCGAGACCAATCTACCGTTATTATCTGGGACCCATAGGTTGATTAGACATCATATTATGCATACGCCTCTTGCTATCTATGCAGGAGGGATGGGTCATAACCTCATGCATTTAGTTTAGGGCTACGAGCTTATTTTTCCTCCTTGGAAAGGAGCTTATGATTGTGTATTTGTGCTATTCCAAGGAAGGATGTGTAGGTGCTACTTTGGTTTATTTCGTTAGGCCAAGAGGGCCGATTCAGTTTTGTAGTGAAGTAGTTTATTTCATTAGGCCAAGAGGACCAGCTGTCTGTTTAGTGCAGGTGCGGTTAATGGTTTCTTGTTTGAGTTTTTGTGCTAGACAGGTTTGAAGACGAGCTTGGAAGGAGCCTTTTGTTGCGTGGAAGATTCTCGTGGCCCTATCCATGTGATATCCTTCCTTTATGAGTACTGTGGTTGTTTGTTATGTGGTTGAGTACTTGTTAAGGGGGGTTTTTCATTTCTTGTTGGGGACCGGCGTCCAAGGCATGAAGTCCCAAGGTTTCGGTTTAGTATGTTTGAGGGAGGTCGGAGTAGTCATTGCCTCCTGTAAAGACATTGCTAAGCGTCAAAAGGCCTGTTTTAGAAGGGAGTTCTAGTGACCCTGTTCTGCTAGCCTTCTAGGCAGCCGTTCCAAGAGTTCTTGTTAGTTGTGAGGCAGTTAGAGAAGCCTGCCAGAAGACAAATGATAATGATAAAGAGAAAAGAAACCTTGAATATCTTAAGGGAAATCCATATATACGAAGGTGTGTAAAAAGGGGTTCTAACCCCTATCAAAAGAAAAGAAAAGAAAGAAAAATTTATAAGCAGTTGATTATCGCCTTGCAAAGGCCTGGTAGGTTCCTGGGGACGAGTCAGACTCGGGGCCGATACCTTGTCTTCCTAGGGGTAGCACTAGCTGAAAAAGAAGAAAATAAGGAAGGTTGGAGCGAAAATAAAAGTGAGCATCAGAAAAGGATTAAGTGTCGCCTTGCGAGGGCTTGGTAGGTTCTTTGGTACCGAGACAGGTCCTGAGGCCGATGCCCTATTCTCCTTGGGTCACTACGCTCAGCTCCCTCCTTTTTACATACCCGAGTATGTCACTTAAATAAAGCCCTAAAGGAAAAGGTGCTACAAGAAAATACTTCTTGATTAGGCTATAGGAGTCCTCGCCTAGTAGGGGCTCCTAGTTGTGTTGTCCTTAGTTAGGTAGGTAGTTCAGACCACCACTTAGGGCAACCTCTTTGACAATTCTTTTTAGTTTGGTCGTATTGGAGCAGTTGGTTAGTGACTCGCTTTGGATCTTCTATTAGATTATGCTAGGCCTACTCCTTGTGAATGTCATGCCTTGGTTTTGTCAAGGAGTAGGGTGAGCATTGTGCTGAGTTTTATCGCATATTTGCTTTGTATTAGCTTAATGCTTCTTTGGTTGTTTATGTGCAGATATGTTCATGGATTCGTCGGGCTGAGTCGCCCTATCCCGTGGTCGCCAATGAGAGCGGAATTTTAGTGCCAAGAAGTGCTTAAAAATAGCTAAAAATTATGAATATCAAGGAAAAAATATTCAACATCAAAGGTGGCGGCTCAATCTAGGACGATTTTAAGCGCCAAAGTGCTTTAAAGGCGCCCCCGAGCGACACTTGTTGATTTTTCAAAAATTTTCAGACAGTTGTGCGGGTTGAAAAGAATTACTAGCCAATGCGAGATGCCGAGCCGGACGCCCAGGATTTTTCAGAGTTCAATTCCAAGTCCGGACAGGGAAATGGCCACAAAATGGTCAAGATTTGAAAGGGTGGCCACAACATGGACCAAAGGGGGGGTACCCTTTGGTCGAATTTTAACCCCCCAATCAAATGACATGCAAATGAAGAATCGTGGAGAGAGAGAGATGATGAACATGTGAGAAAACATGGCGCCGAAAAATGCGCCCCATTGTTCATTAATGGAGCATGGCTGCTGCAAATAACCCCCATCACTGATCATTGCCCTTGCTTCCCTCTTGGATGCTGACTCTATCCCTGCCTCTCACCCGTCAAATGGTGGTCTCTATGAAGATCTCTGATTTCAGTCTTTCTCTCTCCTCCCTCTCTCTCCCCTAAAGGCAAATTCATGTGGTGAAGAGGAAGAAGAAGAATGGATGATGGATGCTTGTCCAATGAAGACCGGATTGCTCCATAGTGCAAGAAGATTGAAGATTGCTGAATGTGGACTGTCATGAGCACTAATGGTGGCTGGAAATCAGTCCCGAGATATGGCAAATAAAAGCCCGCAACCCGCAAAGAACGGTAATCTCATTTTTATAAAGGAAAATGGTATTTTTATGCAATTTGCTTGATGAATTCTTGTTCCCATGAGATGATAATGCATTATAATGTTGTCTTCAATGTCTTTCAATTGTTTCTGCTCAAAAAATCAGAAAATCATAAGTGTTGTGGATGAAATTAGTAGTGAAAAACCCATAAATATGCAAAATATGGGAAAATTGGGTGTTTTTGAGACATCAATGGAAAATATCATAAGACACACCAACTAAACTTGTCTTTTTGCTGCAAATGAACCTAAGGGCCATAGCCCATAACCCATTTTGAATTTTCAGTCATTAAATATTGGGAAAAAATACAAGAAAAATAGGGAAAATAAGAAAAAAATAGGGAAAAAATGGATTTTGAGTGCCGAAAATTAAGGAAAAATAAGATTCATGTTTGTGGATGTATGGGGGGTCTGAAGTATGAGGTTTAGCCTCAGTTCAGCCCTACCTCTATGTTCTAGTGAGTTTTATGGCTTTTTATGCAATAAAAATGTGGAAAATGAACCCTAAACCTATGCAATATGCACAACCTAAACGGGTGAGGGGGTGGAGTGTATGAAAAGTGTGTAAATGTTGAATGAAATGATGAAAAGTTTGCTAGTTTTTTGTGCATACCATATAGATTGGACAATATTTAAAGATTAAGAATCTAGTAGCACGAGGGTTTCTCGGTGCTAGGTTCATGCAATGCCGCATACGAGTGATAGAGAAATCCATTGAAAGAAATATTTTGCACATGTGGACCAATGCTGATTTTCTTAATTATTTGAGCACGTGGACATTCACAATTTGCATGAAGCATGAAATTTAAAAGGTGTCGGACAATACCTCCTGGATGCATAGCAATTGCTTGTTAGAGGAATATGACCAACGTTGAGTGAGTAAGGTTGTCCAAGCTGTAGGCTAAGCGTTGGGTCTAGGGGAAAGAAAGTGAGGAAGCATGGTATATCTCCTAGAAATACGTGAATCATAAAAGAGAGAAGTTTGTGTTCGAATGTTATATATGTTTAGCGACGCATCAAGGGGCCGATCCCCAAGGTGTAGGATAGTCGCAGTGAGGTAGCGGCATTTAGCCGTTGGAGGACCTCCTATGTTTGTGCTTCATGCTATTCAGCAATGCGTTGGGACTCCCTCTACGGAGTGTTAATTGGGTTAGAGTTGGACTACGAGACGTAATACAAATGCAAGATGTTTAGGAAGATGATGTATGTGTCATCCACGCTCCTGGCCGCGAGGCCGTGGGGTTGTTGAGTGCATGATAGAGGTCCGGCTAGTGCATGAGCCAGTGCCGGCCCGTTTTAGGTCCCATCACAGAGACTATATAGGTGAGGGGGAGGGGATCCTCCCTCTCCCACGCGGCATTGTGCATGCCCTTGCCCTCTTGGTAGCTCCAGCAAGGAGCTTAGTTGGCCTTGCTAGTCGGCTAGAGGAGAGAGGGATAATTAATTTTTTTAAAAAATTTCCCTTGTTCCCGCCATGAAGAATGCTTGTTTTCTTTTTGAAAATTGGGAATGTTACAGAATCACTCTTGATGAAGGGTAATACGAAATGAAACACCCTAAATCAGTTAACGAATACTGAGCATAGATGGAAGAGGCATTAGTCAATTTCTAAAAATCAAAAGAAGAAGGTGCAAGTATGTAATGATCATCAAAATCAATTTGCATGACATTAGTCTCTTCAATCTTGATGTTGGACTTGCTAGGACATTGATGTAATGATCTTTTTTTTTGTCAAACTTTATCCTTTCCATTTTCCTTGCACTTGTCATCATGCATTCTATAGCAATGTAACCGATTATGACCTTGATTTCGATAGTAATGACAAATCAATGCAAACTCACACCCACAAGACTTATTAGGAGACTATCCATGCGACTTAGAAGAAGACTTTTGAGAGTCTCTCCCATGACGATCAATACCACTCTTGGCATTATTCATCTAACTCTCAAAGCATGAGAGCTATGGAAAGTATTAATATTCTTTTTGTTAACCTCCTCATTCAATAATGTACCCTCTACATCCTACAATTTTAGCTTATCAGCAAGAATATTTGTACACATAGAAATACGGAATGTGTCCCGTGATTTAGGTAATGTAACTAGAAAGAACGATGGTGAAAGATTTTCCTTTAAGTTAATCCCCAGCAATGACAAGTGATTGAAAATAGAATAAAACTCATTCAAGTGGGTGGACACGAAATTTCGATCCATATATGAAGTTCCATGAGTTGCTTTAGCCAATACATCTAAGAGGTTGGGATTTGTTTATCATATAGACATTATGGATCTTCTCCCATAAGTGTTAAGTAGTCTGCCCTTCAAAGACACCATTGTAGAATATTTGCTTAGAGAGACTCACAAAATTATTGTAAATCTACATAACTCATCTAATTCAACATTCCTCTATATCAAAGCATTTGGTCTTCACACCCTCATGTATCAATGGCTTATTCAGTAATTTTTGCACAAAAACTTGCCATATATGTGCCTCCCAATAGCTGTTATTAGTGCCATCCAATTTGTCAATGTTAAATATAGCAATGTCATTTGGGCCATTAATCATCATGCCAACAAATGAAAACACAATACAAGAAGAGAAGCTACTATAAATGACTATAAATCAACACCAAATATTAGCCAAGACAACGTCTAAATAGAAGGAAACACTAAGGTGTAGGGCTATCCACTAACTCCTAGTAATAATTTGTCAAATCAAAGAATTTTATCTAATAAAGAATGTATAAAACTACCATTACATCATTACTACAACAAATGGAGTATCTAATAAAGAATGTATAAAACTACCAAAAAAAAGGACCAAGCGTCAACTTCTTTGAATATCTAGGAAAACAATTGGGATATCTAGAAGAGACACTAGCAATGAAGAGATAGAAAATCAGTATCAAGATTTATCACATATCAATGTGTTAATAAATCATACATCTAGTAGGCATAGATGTCATGTATGTAGTGGATTTTAAGATTAATAAAAGAGAAAAACAAAATTCACACTTGATTAAGCAAGGGTGAAAAACCTCAATACATAGCCAAGCAGTGTATATGTATCACTAACACCACACTGGCATAGATAAGTATCGGCATCCAAGAAATGAATCAAATCAACCCACTAGGTAATTGTATCCATTTAGCATAAAGAGAGAATGTACATATGCTAATGACTCCCATTGTCTTAATAGACATTGAGTCTCACTGTCTCAATACACTAAGCTCAACTAAAAAAGGCTAAAGCTATTCTCAAATGCAAAAATATCAAAGAAGGCGATGTGATTCCCACTTGAAGAAGATTGAAAGCCACAATTGAGGAAAGAAATCTCAATACATGAACTACATAAGTATCATAAAGCTAAGATACATTAAGATCATAGATGCAAGATCAATACATGTAGTAAGTCCTCAAGCATGTAAGTATAGAAGCACTATGTTAAGTAGCAACTATCAATATGAAGATCACCAAGCTCAATGTTGAGTCTCAAAATCTTTCAAGAGCATATCAAGACATGTTAAGTAGTTCCAAGTATCTATACATCCAAATGGTATACCTAGATAGCATCAATAGCAATAGGCATAAATTATCCCAGGCAAGTGCTTGTTGCCCATTGTACCACAATATAAAACTAATCCAATCCAAGTTGAAATCAATTAAATAGAAACCCAATGTATTATCCTAGCATCTACAATGGTTCAAGCACCAATAGAAATTATCAAAAGCATAAACAAGCTTCAATTTTTGAAGAAAAATCCTTCACAGACATATGTATAACAAGTTTTCTATTGTATACAGTAGATAACAGTGGCTAGGGAGGTCAAATGGTGCTCAACAATCGAAATGACAATGTTGAGGAGCTTCAACATGATTGGCAAGGTAGCCTAGAGGTCACAAGAGCTAGAGAAGTTGTCATTAGGCATGTGGCAAAAATATC
Source organism: Lygodium microphyllum (assembly GCF_053477565.2). Lineage (NCBI taxonomy): Eukaryota > Viridiplantae > Streptophyta > Polypodiopsida > Schizaeales > Lygodiaceae > Lygodium > Lygodium microphyllum. The sequence continues at coordinate 96,968,741 of NC_141149.1, read as the reverse complement.
AACACAAATCATACTACTACTATTATATGTGTTGCTACAATTGTTGACTATAAAATGAAGGTCTAGAGGCACTCCAAGGTGCTTTGACAAGCCTAAGGAAACCTGGAAACAAGTCTAAGAAGGTTGGGAAGAAGGGGAGCATCAATGTTTACCTATTCATGCTAAAGCCATGGCTGCCATGAGTGAAGCACTAAAGCTTTTCAAGTCCTGGTATTAAGTTGAGGAAGCTCTTCAATCAAGGGCTCCAAAACTACTTGAAGAGAGAAGCTTGAGTGAGAGAACAAGCAAATAAAAGAAATGGAGGTATAAGCTATTGCAAATAGAGCAAGAAAGCAATAGAATGATATATAAGATGTGGGAACTCCAACAGTCACAATGTGTGACCAAGCTTCCTTTTTATATTAGTCACTAAAGAATAAAGCATGAAGTGACCATGATGGGCACCTGCCACTTGCAATGTGCAGGTGTATGTGTACCATTTAGTGTAGTGAATATATGGGTAGTGAGGCACAAGTGCCTTTATCTCAAACAAATTTTGGGGAGTTGCCACATTTCTAAAAGGTGATGCAATTTTCCCAAGGTGAGGTTGTTGAGGGGGTTCATGAATAGCCACTAACTATAGGGGTTCTTAATCAAAAAAAGATAGGACATGAGAGGCAAGTAGAATACACACCAAATAAAACTATATGTTATGGAATACAAGCACCATACAATGATAAGAAATTCTCAAGTAAACTTTGACAATACAAGAATTAATACTCTTTATAAGATCTTCATCAAGTTTAAGGCCAAAGTGATGTAGAATCTCTACTCCATCTTCTTATTCATGTAGCATTCTAGGCTACGACACCCATTTAGAACTCAAGCTCGCCTCCTTTTTGCCAAGACACAAGTCATCTTCAAAACAATGATTGCCCAAGCTTATCACAACCAAGTTTTGGGTTATTTACACCCTTTAGGATCTGTATAACATATATGCTTTTCTTTTCTCAACAAACTCAAGCTTTTCATGCTTTCTATCTACCTTTCTTTAAAGAAGTTTGAGTTTCCAATCTACAGTGAGCATTTCCTAGTGGCATTCAACAAAGCAAAAACTTCAAACATTATTTTATTATACTTTATTTTAGTTTTACTATTTACACACTTAGCTTTGTATGAGAAATTTTGGCTAAGCTGTCTTAGCTATTAGCTAGCCAACATCATTGTTCTGAAAATACACTATAGTAGTCACCTTGCTTTTATGCATTCTGGGAAGTACCATGATCCAATTGTTAGCAACAAAAGCACATTTTGGATTATCACAAAATTTCTGGACTACAAAATGGCATCGTTTCTATTCAAAAGATTCATAGGAGCTTCTTCTTTTCTTTCTTAATCATTCCCAATCATTAAGTTGGTAATTTTGAAGTTTTCATACTAGAACTAGTTCTTCCTCTTATGAACTAGTTCAAATTCAATAGTGTTTACACTCTTGTTCTCTTGAACTAGTTCATTTGGATCTAGTTGCTATTTAAAAGCTTTGACACTCACCTTGTGGTGAATTGGTTATCTCAAACTCAAAAGGCATTGTTCCCATTCTCATTCTCAAATTCCCTCATTGTGAGCTCATTTATCCATATATATCTTCAATACTTTTCCTATCTGAAGGCATGATAATTGTCCACTATTTTGATATTTATCTCTTTGAGTTTCCTTCACATTTTTGTAGCATACACATAGTTAAACACATGAAAGTCAAGGGTCACATACATAACAAAAGACGCAAGCGAGTTTTACATGGAATGGTTACCTCAAATCAACTAAGTGGGTATTTACATAGATAGATATACATACTAGATATGAAAAAAAAAAGAGAATAGAAAATAACTCAATGAAACTATGCAAGGGAAATTCTTGAACTATATGTTCACACATAAAGACATGGAACTTAATGCACACAAGTGATGCTAATGATCACACACTGAAATATCACTATAAGGGGTTTCTCTAGCGTTCTTCGTAGCTAAACACATGGTTCCATGACAACATGATTGTAGCCACAGTCATTGTTGCATTGATATTTGAAGTTGGCCTTGGAAATCAAGACATTGTTGATTGACACCTCCCTATAAAGACACTACCATTGCATTGTGTGGAAAACGTCCTTATGTTTGCATTTTCTCTCCATTCCAAGTCTAAAGAAAGTAGATCATGAATTGCATCAATCAGTGCTGTAGTGAAAGCTAACTTCTATCCAACGAAGAAGATGAAGAAGGTGCCTGCATGACAAGTGGAACAAGAGAAGAGTTGGCATAAATTATGGTACAATGGATGGAATGGATTAAGAAAGAGCACACTAATGATGGGGGTTGGTAGTCATATGTTTGCTGCATGAGGGACTGTGAGTTTCTTGATTTGATTATGGCATCAAAACATCTCTCTTATGACTCATGAGAAAATAATAAGATAAATCTTTATCAACCATATTTCCAAAACACTATATCCATGGGAATCAATGCATCGATCATTGCCTCCATCTCAGGCTCCAAGATTGTAGGTAGGTCTGGAAGGTTGCCTATCTCCTCTGGCATTGACGGTATAGATTGGCCTTGCGAGTGGTGGATTGACTCCTGCACTCCATCCATCGCACGCCCACGAACTCTTCTAATTGGCCGCAAATGGTGCACTCCCCCTTGGGACGAGACATCACCTCCTTGGATAGAAAATTTGCCAGTAAGACCCAATCTTATTGTATATGGTATTCAATTAGCTTGCGAGTACAATGCATGATTGATATTAACTTCAAATTACCGTTTGTTGAAAATCCGCAATCACCTGATCAATGATCTCAGATTGAAACTCACCAAATTGTCGTACGTGTTCTATAGACAATCGGCGTTTTCGTCTAATTGCCAACTTGCATTGAGAGCAAGGACATGGGACACGCTGATTAAGATACGCCTTGTGATCTTGAACAACAGGACCTTCTTCGTTTTCCATCTTGTCTACATTACAACAAACAATTTAATGACTTGTAATACAATTTGGGAAAACGAGGCTCAAATGGATAGCTTTATGGAGATGTATGTCAAGTTGCAACTTGACCATAAGATCTTGCTTGAGAGGTTTTAGCCTCTGCAAGAGGTTGAGAAGCAAATTTTGAAAAACATTGAGGTTGATATTGATGCATCCATGGTGTTGAAATCTAAACTTCAAGATATAAGAAATGCTTTACTGATTGATGTAAAAAATGCATGGGACACAGTACTTGAGAGATTTATTGATGTTATATCTCGACCATATACCACGGTCAAGGATTTGTTTGTCCCGGTAGATAATTATTCATTATTGTAGAAAAAAAAGGCATTGGTTCATAAGTTCATGAGTTGAAGACTAAATGTTTGGACTTGACTAAAAGATTGGATAATGCCTGAGATGCTAAAAGGAAAAGTGATGAATATGTTACTTCATCATTGCAACAAAAAGATTGGTGACAAGGATGCTAATTAATGAAGTTCTTCACAAGGTAAATATAGAGTTGAAGGAGATGGAACACGATTCTTCTTTGGGATTTAGTGGTGATCAGTAAATTATTGAGGTGTCTTCTTGTATGGCCATTATACCTTATATACCTAGCTACGGTCTCTAGGTTATGTACTTTGAGTATCTTAGAGGGGCTCTACTAGGATTACTTATACAACTGCACTAGAGGGCTTTGAGTATAAGTAATCCTAGTCAACAAAATTTATGAGTATCATTGAGGATCTCTTAGTCTAATAATAAATCAATCTTAACAAAAATCATCTTAGTAATGTGGTCCAATCAATTATACTCATAGTCATAACCTTTGAAGAAAATATCCTATGCTCAATTTAAGGGATTCTTCTTCTATGGCAATACTTTTGGGTTCATTTTGATGAAGTACCATAATGACTATTAGCTAGGGGATCATTTTCTTTTAGTCCTTCTGTTGACTAGTTGGCATGATTACTAATTTGTTATGCCTATAAAGTTAATACAAAAACAAGGAATTATGCATATCACAATTAGATCCCCTACTTGGATATTATGAAGGATATGACCAATTTTAAGTCATCTTAAAGAGTCACCAATGTACGTGGCCCATGGTAAAGCACATTGCATACCATTATCGATAAATCTATTATCATGCATATTAAATCTCCTAATTAGGCTTTATAAAGTGTATGACCAATTTTTTGCCCTCTTAAGGAGTCGATATAATGGTACCCATAAAAAAAGCAAAGTGCATACCATTACCATAATCATGGATATGTTATCGTTCCAATATACACACACACATGTGGACTACATCTTGAGTAGACAAAAGCTATCCATTTGAGTAGACAAACATCTCCATAAAGCTATCCATTTGAGTATACATCTCTTTCTCTTTCTCTCCCTCTCTCATTTCCTCCCCCTCTCTCTCCCTCTCCCTCTCTTTCTCTCTCATTTCCTCTCCCTCTCACAATATATCCTAACACTCTCCAAAAGCAAAAGGGAGAGGGAGAGAGAGAATGCACTCTCCCTCCCTCTCCCTCTCTTTCTCTTTCTCTCCCTCTCTCATTTCCTCCCCCTCCCTCTCCCTCTCCCTCCATCTCCCTTTCTCTTTCTCTTTCTCTTTCTCTCCCTCTCTCTCTCTCTCTTTCTCTCCCTCCCTCTCCCTCTCCCTCTCTTTCTCTCTCATTTCCTCTTCCTCTCACAATATATCCTAACACTCTCCAAAAGCAAAAGGGAGAGGGAGAGAGAGAATGCACTCTCCCTCCCTCTCCCTCTCCCTCTCCCTCTCTTTCTCTTTCTCTTTCTCTCCCTCTCTCATTTCCTCTCCCTCCCTCTCCCTCTCCCTCTCCCTCTCCCTCTCTTTCTCTTTCTCTCCCTCTCTCTCTCTTTCTCTCCCTTCCTCTCCCTCTCTCTCTCTTTTTCTCTCATTTCTTCTCTTAAATAAGCAAAAGAGAAAGTGATTTAAACCTTAAACAAGCAAAAGAAGGAGAGAGGGAGACTCACCGATGAGATATGGCGACTGTGGGGCGGCTCCTCTTCGCGATGAAGGCTCCTCCTCTCCTTCGCAAACAACGGCGGCGGCGGCGGCAAGTCTTCTTCCTCTCCTTCTCTCACGATGGTTGCTCTCTCTCTCGCTCTCGCTCTCAAAACACAAAACACAAAAACGTGAAATAAAGCCGTGCCCTGTTTCGGTGTGTTTTTTTTCCCTATGGAGCATCGCTATTTGCGCCGCTATTTCAAATAGCGACGCCGCTACCTGCGTCGCTACCTGTCATCGCTATAAGCTTAAATCCTTTAGTGATACAACATTCAGCCCTATTTTCCCCTATCATAAATAGTTAAAATAACCCACAAATGGTACTTGAAGCTCATAGACCAATCCACCAATGATCAAGCTCAAACTTCCATTCGTCAGAGGCTATGTATCCAACAGATGATGATATAGTTGGTTCAAAGAGAGAAGAGGATAATTGTCTTCAGTCATGTATGCTTTGTTGTTGGCTGTCAAAATAATCCCAAATCAGTCCATTAATACTACTCATGTCATATAGTACTCTCCTTCCATGAGCAAAGATGAATCTTCTATTGGTAAAGTCCAAGATGCAAGCATAAGAAGCTATGGATAGTGCAAAGAGAGGAGAAGAGAACACATTTGTGTATCCAACCGTGAAAACCCTATTCTAATACTAAGAATACAACATCACACCCTCCCCAAGGAGCCCCTTTGCATGGATAAAAAGTCCTTTTTCCTTGCTCCAATGGTTGAGAGCTTCCTCCTCACATACCACTTGAGTTTCATGGCCCCATGAGCTCTTCTCCATCACTTTTTCTCCTAGATTGGTATAGCATTATGGCACCTATCAAAAGAGGTTGAAATTTACATTGAATATCCTAGTCGTATTCTATGACTCTTTGTTTATCACTTAAATCTCTAATGAGTCACTTAAGTGACTAATCAAGGCTTAAGATATGCCACTCACCATCATGACTTAAAAAGTGCTATCCAAGGCCATAAGATAAGTCAATATTCCAGTAGGCCATCATTACCTAGTGAAATTGATAGTAGCTCTACTATTGTTACCTCTAGTTAAGTGTTGATTTTCACACTATGGACTAAAACTCCTCCAACATAGTGCCCACTTGACTCAATCCATGGCCCTCTTCCTCAAGCACTGGCACCAGATCCATGCCCTCTTGAGTGCTGAGTCTTGGCATAAACTTGAATTAGGAGTCTAGGTCCACCTTGTTTGGATCACCTTCGAACGGGACTAGTAGCAATATCAAATCTAGCTTAGTGCCATCTACTTGGAGAAGCTAATGATCTACCACAACATTTCCCAATCCTTACTCTAGACTTGAATGGATCTATGGCTATAGTAGCACCACCTCTCATGCAACCCCCTCTCATCACTCCACCACCCACCTCTTGGCCCATAGCAGCACCTTAACTTTGGCCCCACCCAATCCCAATCCACCTCATCCTCTACCACCTCATCCTCTACCACCTCCCCCTTCATCTCTCTCTCTTCTCACCTCACCTTCACCACTAGACGAGTTCCAGGCTCATGATGCACCCAATATAGAGGATGACAATGACATCAATGAATGATTTCATGGGTCCGAGTTCACCGTGCATGCCAATGTTAAAAGCGGTGGCAGTTAGTGGCCTTTAAAGCCAAAAGCTACTATTAGTGCATTAAGGAGCCACTACAAGGATTTAAGCCTATAGAGACGGCGAGTAGCGATGCGGGTAGCGACGTCGCTATTTGCATCGACGCCCCACAGGAAAAAAAAACAGGCCGAAACCGAGTGCGGGTTTATTTCATGTTCTTTCGTCTACTGTTTTGAGAGCGAGAGCGAGAGAGAGTGTGACCATCGTGAGAGAGGGAGAGGAAGAAGGCTTGCCGCAGCCGCCGTCGTTCGTGAAGGAGAGGAGGAGCCTTCATCGTGAAGAGGAGCCGCCAAACCCTCGCCATATCTCATTGGTGAGTCTATTCTCTCCTTCTTTTGCTTGTTTAGGGTTTAATTCTCTTTCTCTTTTGCTTGTTTAGGAGAGGAAATGAGAGAGAAAGAGAGGGAGAGGGAGAGGGAGGGAGAGAAAGAGAAAGAGGGAGGGAGGGAGAGAAAGAGAAAGAGAAAGAGAAAGAGAGGGAGAGGGAGGGGGAGGAAATGAGAGAGAGAGAGAGAAAGAGAAAGAGAGGGAGAGGGAGAGGGAGGGAGAGTGCATTCTCTCTCTCCCTCTCCCTTTTGCTTTAATAATTTGTGTATATATATTGAGAGAGGGAGAGGAAATGAGAGAGAAAGAGAGGGAGGGGGAGGGGGAGGGGGAGGGAGGGAGAGGGAGAGGGAGGGAGAGGGAGGAAATGGAAGAGGTTGTGGGCAAAACTCTCTATTCACTTTTTTGAAGTGTTCAAATTAACATAGGATGCATGCTTAGATCATTCTTGTGTGTGCAAACTTGAGAGCTCTCTTCTCTCTCCTTGTATTCTATCTTCTTATGCTTCACATTGAGGGCAAGAGTGAGAGTGAGGGTGAGGGTGAGGGAGAGTGAGAGTGAGAGAGGAATTAAGTGAGGAGCTAGAAGAGTGAAGCTTCTCTCCTATCTTGCATTCTTCTCTTCTTCCCCTTCTTCTTCTACAATTTGGAGGGTGAGAGGTGGAGTTGAGATGAGGTTGGGATATCTCTCTTTCTTTTCTATGCTTCCTCTCTTTGTTGGAGTACTTGAGGAATGGATGGATTGCAAAATGGAGTGGCGTAACCAATTGAGGGAGCCATGCTTGGATTGTGAGGCTGAATTGATTTGAGACGATGATTTGATTGGTTGAGTATATTAGAGTAGATAGAAATCAACAACTCAATTTTTTATAAAAAACTCTCCAATCATTTGTAGTAGATATTCGAATTGCATTGATTGATGATTGCTATGGAGGATTAGTTATGTCCAACGTTTATCAATTGCATTAGAAAAGAAATTAGTTATGTCTATTGTCATGTCTAATGATTGCTATGGAGAATTAGTTATGTCTAATTTTTATCAATTGTATTAGGAAAGAAATTAGTGAAATTTTTTGGCTTACGACATGAAATTAGTTCTCTAGATAAAAAACCCTATGGGTTGCATTCAAATTGAACTCACAATGTAACTCATCTAAATGCAACTCATTGGAGAGTGTTAGGAGCATTTAAATGGAAGGACCTCTTGAGTGAAAGCTAGCAGGAAGAGAGGGAGATATTTTCCAAATAAAACATTTAAGGAAGAAAATGAAATGAGAGAGGGAGAGGAAGAGAGAAAACGAAATGAGAGAGGGAGAGGAGAGAGAAAAAATGAGAGAGAGAGGAGAGAGAAAAGGAAATGAGAGAGGGTATAAGGCTCAATACATAACCTAGAAGCATATAACTACCACTGACAACACTATGATAGATATAAGTACTAGATCCAAGACAAAATATCAAACCATCCTACGATAGGGGTACTACATCCAATGAGTATCAAGAGAGCATGTACATGTCACAATTAGTTCTATTGTCTCACTATAATATATCTAACAAATGGCTCATGTATCATCCAATGATAAGAGGCATGAAGTGTCTGAAATTAATGCTTGATGTGAGAAGTGACAGTCTAAATCAATGAGACTAAGCTTCAATCTCAATCCAAGTGCATTCTAGAAGTATGGCCAAGTATATGGCATCAACCATAGACATTAGTGTAGCATGCAAAGTAATCAATAAGCATCAACAAGAAATAAGCATGAAGTTTCTCTGACAAAATAGCATTCAACCCTACTTATTACAGAAGTAAAAACCTCTATAAAATTGAGTAAATGAGTGCTCAAATTAGTCAAATAGCATGCCAAGACATTGACATAGCATGCCAAGTGATCTCACATCAAATAGACATCTCGAGAAGCGTAAGTGGCCTCCAATAAAAAATGAGTGAAGGGTTTTTCCAAATTGTATTACAAGTCATTAAATTGTTTGTTGTAACGTAGACAAGATGGAAAATGAAGAAGGTCCTATTGTTCAAGATCACGAGGCATATCTTAATCAGCGTGTCCCATGTCCTTGCTCTCAATGCAAGTTGGCAATTAGACGAAATGCTAATTGTCTATAGAACACGTACGACGATTTGGCGAGTTTCAATCTGAGATCATTGATTAGGCAATTGTGAATTTTGAGCAAACAATAATTTGAAGTTAATATCAATCATGCATTGTACTCACAAGCTAATTGAATACCATATACAATAAGATTGGGTCTTGCTAGCAAATTTTCTATCCAGGGAGGTGATGTCTTGTCCCAAGGGGGAGTGCACCCTTTGTAGCTAATTAGAAGAGTACGTGGGCATGCAATGGATGGAGTGTAGGAGCCAATCCACCACTCGCAAGGCCAATCTATACAGTCAATGCTAGAGGAGACAGGCAAACTTCCAGACCTACCTACAATCTTGGAGCCTGAGATAGAGGCAATGATCGATGCATTGATTCCCATGGATGTCGAGACTTCTGATCTGCTTAGAGAGGAAGCATCCATACCATTATATGATGGGTACCGAGTATCTCAGCTGAAGATACTGCACTACTTGCACTCTTAAGTGTGCAAGCAAAATACGAGTGGAGCGATACGAGTGTGATCGAGTTGTTCAGGTACCTTGTACATACGCTTCATTGATTTTTTTTTCGACACTATTATTACAAACATTTGTGCTTTTCCAAGGTGTTTTATGATTTTTTTCAGGTTATTGAAATATCATATATTACCACCTGCAAATACCATGCTTGAGTCTCGTTGGTGCGCAGATCGGTCGCAGATAGCTCACGTGGTGAATCCCGGAAGGTCCCCAAGAACAAAGTACTCTACTTTTTAGCACAAAAACCCATGTAAAAGCAAGCACGACATGAGGCAAGAGACAAATTGGGTTCAATCTCCCCCATGCCTTGTGTGAGCGCTTCACAAAGCATGTATTTAATGTATATTTCCAATCTTCATGCTCAATAATAGCCCAATTACAAAAATATGATAAGCTTTTAGCTTTTGAGTTTGCTTTCTACCAAAAATAGGAAAATAAAGCTAATGGACGGTGCCCATAGTGTCTGGCACGCCCAATCTCAATGTCCAAATAGAAATAACATATCCAGGCGCATAAGCGCATACAAAATAATAATAAATAATCGATGTCTCAATAGACATAACAAAATATAGGCGTGGTGCCTATCAAAATATAGTCCAAAGATCGAATACCCGCTAGACTCCATTGCTTTCCTCCGCCACTGCTGCTATCTCTACACATCAACTGAAGCATTCACAATCGTTAGTAAAATAACACAATTAAACCGACAAAAGTGAATACCTAGCAGTCTTCAGCTACATAAATAAATCAACTGGTTAGAAATAAATCCTAACCTTAATTTATTACGAGTGCGCACTCTAAACTCATAAACGTTTATTAATTTAATATGCATTTTGCGGAATCACCCGCTATGGAATCACCCATGTACACACTAAATTAATGAAACGCCCGAAAAGGACAAGCGTCCCCATCAACTTCTCCCACAAAGAATCCTCTTTGCGTATGAGCCCCGGTCATCTAAGTTTACGGAATCCACCGTAAAACCTCACGGAATCCACCGTGGAATATGCCTCCTGGCATCATACCCCCGGGGTGGGATAGCAATTGACCTCAATTGCTATTAGCTCAATGTGGAGCTAACAGAGTGGGGAAAGCATTTAAGTCTCTAGCGTGCATCCATTGTGCTTCCTCTACAGGATGGTTCTTAAATTTCACTAGATATCTAGAATACCTTCAGCCAGTTCTAGTGGTCATGTAGTCAGTGTCTATAATGGCTTCTGGTTCAAGTATTTCAGTCTCTTCTTCTAGTAAAGGTGGGTTTTCATAGACAGGGTGGATAGGTAATTGGCCTCTAAATGGTCTCAATAAACTAATATGAAATGTATTATGAATTTTCCAATGAGATGGCAATTCCAACTTGAATGCATTGTCATTAATTTTATGAATGATTCTAAATGGTCCGTAGAATCTAGGAGCTAATTTAACAACTGGATGTCTATCTACACTTTGCAGTCTACGCTTTTCTATTCTAAGCCAAACATAATCATCAACTTTGAAATTCATGGCTTGTCTTTTCTTGTTGGCTTGTTTGGTATATGATTGTTGGGCTTTAGCAATCATATCCTTTACCTCATCAAAAATAGTGTTATGCATAACAGCAATATCATCGGCACTTTGTATTCTATTAGACAAAGATGCAACAGGTGTAGATAATCTATATCCATAAATAACTTCAAAAGGTGCTTTCTTTGTAGATGTGTGCGGTGTATTGTTATATGCAAACTGTAATAAATGTAAATGAGTATCCCATGTCTGAGGTTTAGAGATAGTGTATGCACGTAAAAGATCTAAAATGGTGCTATTTGTGGCTTCTGTTTGTCCATTTGTTTCTGGATGAAATGCAGATGAGAAATCAATCTTTGTGCCTAGATTTGCAAACAGTGTAATCCAAAAATTATTACAAAATCTAGAATCTCTATCTGAAATAATCACTTTTGGTAATCCATGGTTAGTAAAAACAGTTTTCAAAAATAACTGTGCTGCTTGTGATGCTGTTAAAGTTTTCTTACATGCAATGAAATATGCTTGCTTACTAAATCTATCTACAATTGTCCAAATCATGTCATGGTTAGATTTAGTATTTGGTAAACCAGTAATGAAATCCATAGATATATGTTCCCAAGGTTTAGATGGAATAGATAAAGGCATTAATAACCCAAACTGTTTACCATGATGTCTCTTTATTCTTTGACAAATCAAACATTCAGAAACAAAATTAGATACATCTGCATCCATATGCGGCCAATAAAAATCTTCAGTTAACATGCGTAATGTAGAAATGATACCTCTATGACCTTGATATGGGGGACAATGAATTTCATTCAAAACAAAAGATCGGAATGGAATAGTAACACACAGTCTCTTTTCAAAGAACATGAATCCATCATTATATGACAATGAATCAACAGGAATGAAATTATTTTGAACTAATTTTTGCCAATCAGAATGAAAAGTAATATCCTGGTGATATGTGTCTTTCATAGCAATCAAAGAATCAAAAGATATGATAGAAATATTATGAATTGCAGGTCTTCTACTCAATGCATCAGCAACTACATTTTCTTTTCCAGGTTGGTATTGAATGATAGGATGGAAACTTTGAATGAATGAAGCCCATTTGATATGACGGTCAGAAATTTGGGGTTGGCTAAGTAGATGTCTAATGCTTTGCTGATCGGTCTTTATCATGAATTCTGAACCCATTAAATAATGCTTCCATTGTTTTAATGCTTGGACAACTGCTAAGAGTTCCTTGTCATAAGTGGAATATTTTAGCTCAGAGGGTTTCAGCTTAGAACTAGAATATGCTATTGGATGGTTGTCTTGCATTAGCACGGCTCCTATTCCTGATCCGCTAGCATCAGTCACAACTAGAAAGAATGGTCTGTTAAAGTCAAGCAATTGTAGAACAGGGGCATTGGTTAATGCACGTTTGAGTAAGTCAAAGTATTTCTGCTGATTTTCAGTCCATTGATAAACAATGCCTTTCTTAAGAAGTTTGGTCAATGGTAAAGCAAGTAATGAGAAATTACGTACAAACTTCCTATAGAAACTAGCAAGACCAAGGAATGAGCGTAATTCATGTACATTTTTAGGAACAGGCCAATGCAATATTGCATCAATTTTCTTAGGATCAACTTTTATTCCTTCTTTTGATACAATATGACCTAGATATTCTATTTCTGTCTTAAAGAATTCACTCTTGTCAGGATTTGCAAACAATTGATTTTCTTTCAGTAATTGAAAAACTAATGATAAATGCTCATAATGCTCTTTTTCACTTTGACTGAACACCAAAATATCATCAAAGAAAACAATCACACAATACTGATATTTCAAAAAAATACGGTTCATCATTCTACTGAAAGTAGCAGGTGCATTAGTTAATCCGAATGGCATGACTAAGAATTCGTAATGGCCAAACTGTGTCCTGAATGCAGTCTTAAATATGTCGGATCTATCTAGCCTCACCTGATGATATCCAGACTTAAGGTCAATTTTACTAAATATAGAAGATCCTTGCAGTTTGTCCATAAGGTCGTCAACTCTAGGTATAGGATACCTATTCTTTACAGTGATCTTGTTTAATGCTCGGTAGTCAATACACATCCGATAAGTATTATTCTTTTTCTTGACTAAGAGCACAGGTGCACCGAATGGAGAACTGCTAGGTCGTATTAAACCTCTATTTAGTAATTCTTCAACTTGACTCTGGATTTCTTTTTGCTCTATTTGATTGTGCCTATATGGGGCTTTGCAAGGTGGTTGTGTGCCAGGTATTAGGTCAATCTTATGGTCTTCTGGACGTGATGGAGGTAAACCTGGTGGTAGGTCTTCTGCAAAACAATCCTTAAAATATGCGAGAAATTCCTTATGCCTAGGGTGCATATGATTTTCCTTTGCGTGCAATTCATTCACCCAAATGAGATATGATTTAGTATTCTTGCGTAGTGCACGTTTTGCTTGAGTATGCGAAAGCAGTGGAAACATATGAGATGCATGCATACCAAATAATGTAATAGATTTTCCTTGAAAATTAATATTCATTGTGTGTGTGGAATAATCTATATTGGGATTATGTTCGTGTCTCCATGGCATTCCTAGAATAATGTCGCTAGACTGTAATGGGACAACTAAGAAATTTCTTCTTTCAATATATGGACCAATTTGAATTTCTAAATCTTGAACTTCTTGTGTGCCATTGTACCTAGTGCCTAAAAATGCAGCTTTTATGCGCTAGTGCGTAGGTACAGTATGCAGTTTCAATTCCTTTACCAATTTTGCTGAAATAAAGTCATGGGTACTACCGTCATCATGCAATATAGTTCTTTCTTTTCCATGCACCATACATTTCATAGTCAACAATGAATGTGAAGTAGGCATACCTGGTAAAGTGTCGGAAGTAGTAGTAGGATCATCTTCTTCTTCAATGAAATCCGGCATATCCTCATACTCGTCTTCGTCCATAGCTCCAAGGTAGTTGATATGTGCTGATGGCTTCTTTGAATGACAATTTGCTGCGAGATGCCCTGGCTGGTGACACTTGTAACATACGATGGGCTTGGCTTTGGTCACATTATTTGCAATGGCTGGGAGTCTGGGTATATTTGGATTTGCTTGTGGAATAGGCTTAGGATTTGGATTGACAGTGGATGGTAATGCAGGTGGTTTAGGCCAATTCTTGCGGAAAGATGGTGATGAGAAACGACCTGGATTAAACCTTTTGAAATTAGAATTGAATTGTTTAGATCCATAATTACCGTTTGCTTGGAATGGCTGTGGTCGTCGATCTCTTCCGCGTAACTTATCTTCAGTGTCGTGAGCTAAAGAGATGGCGTCTTCAAGGGTAGCAGGCTTGAACATGTTCACTTCAGCGTAGTAATGTCCAAGAAGTCCAGACATATACTTCCGCTTATGTGTCATTTCAGGTACGTCTTCAAGCATGCGCAACTGTAGGAGTGCATTCCAAAAACGCTCTGTATACTGTGGAATAGGCTCACGATCGCGCTGTTGAAGTAGATCCCATTGCTTGATAGCCTTCTCATGAAATTGCAGTGGAAGGAAATTTTGCATGAACTTCTTCTTGAAATCTTCCCATGTAGCAGGACATTCTATGCTCTTGCGGACTACAGTCCACCAAAGTGATGCTCTGTCTATCAGATGATTAGTAACACACTTGATTTTATCTTTCTCGGGATAAGTTTCCTCATGGAAATAGTCATCAAACTGGCTAATGAATGATAAAACAGTCTTTCCTTCTCTTATGCCATTGAAAGTGCGAAACTTGAAACTTCGTTTACTTATCTTGGATTCCTTGCGAATGGTTTGTGCTTCAAGAGTGGCGTCGATGGTACGGCGAATCAAATCTTCAGCTTGCGGTTCTTCTTTATCAGTGGACGCTCCTTGTAGCTTTGTCAATTGCGCTTGCAAGGCTTGCCTAGCTCTTCGCTCTTCTTCCAATTGCAACATGATAAGATCCAGCTTTTGTTCCATGGTAGGCTCGGGTAGATCGTCTTCAGCCATAGGATCATCCATATGTGGGGTAGTCATCCTGTAAAACTCAACAAACCTTTCTCACTCAAAATCAGTTAGCGGGATGAGCGTAGCTCAAATTTGGGGTTACAAGGCTATGTATTTTTGGGTATTTCTTCTTCAATTTTCAGAAATTCTGCAATATTTCTGTCTCCATTTGCTGAAAGTACTTCAACGAACTTGTAGATAGGTAGAACAGCTTGCTGCGAACAACTTTCCAGTTCAGAGTTTTTGCATACGAACAAGTCTTCTATGAGTTTTAAGCACTAGTCATTTCTGATTTAGTCTGACTTGCAGAGTTGCAGACTTAACAGACTTGCAGAGTTGTTGACTTGTTGGACTTAGGCCGACTTGCAGAACTTGCAGAACTTGTTTCCAATTGACTTGCTGAACTTGACTTTGGCAGCGCAAGACCTGAAGTTTGTGGACTTCCTTGTCCTATGTAATTTGCAGAACTTGGCTTAACTTAGAGAAGTTAAGCTTTAGAGGTTAATGGCAGCCGTCGTCAATTTCATGAGGGGGGGGTCCGTTTTTTTTTCGCGCGGAAAAATCGGAGTCCTCTTCTTGCATAACGATGAGAATTCTTTTGAAGTTTGAAGCTCCTAAGCTTAAGATTAAGCTTTAATGTAATAATAAACTTGATTATGAAGAGAGCTTATCTCTGTTTGCAACGACTTGATGAAGGGAATGTATGAGTGGTCCTCCGTCGACAGAGCCTGGTCCTTCGCGATCTGACAGTGGAAACAGGGGTTCTTGATCGCCAGAAGTCTACCTGTATCGACGGTTCGCGACGAGATTGACTGTAGAGGCCGTTTGTTCCTGGAGCTCCGCCTTCGCCCGAGATTGGTAGCGATTGGAAGCTCTTGATCTCTGCTCCGCTCTGATACCACTAGTGCGCAGATCGGTCGCAGATAGCTCACGTGGTGAATCCCGGAAGGTCCCCAAGAACAAAGTACTCTACTTTTTAGCACAAAAACCCATGTAAAAGCAAGCACGACATGAGGCAAGAGACAAATTGGGTTCAATCTCCCCCATGCCTTGTGTGAGCGCTTCACAAAGCATGTATTTAATGTATATTTCCAATCTTCATGCTCAATAATAGCCCAATTACAAAAATATGATAAGCTTTTAGCTTTTGAGTTTTCTTTCTACCAAAAATAGGAAAATAAAGCTAATGGACGGTGCCCATAGTGTCTGGCACGCCCAATCTCAATGTCCAAATAGAAATAACATATCCAGGCGCATAAGCGCATACAAAATAATAATAAATAATCGATGTCTCAATAGACATAACAAAATATAGGCGTGGCGCCTATCAAAATATAGTCCAAAGATCGAATACCCGCTAGACTCCAATGCTTTCCTCCGCCACTGCTGCTATCTCTACACATCAACTGAAGCATTCACAATCGTTAGTAAAATGACACAATTAAACCGACAAAAGTGAATACCTAGCAGTCTTCAGCTACATAAATAAATCAACTGGTTAGAAATAAATCCTAACCTTAATTTATTACGAGTGCGCACTCTAAACTCATAAACGTTTATTAATTTAATATGCATTTTGCGGAATCACCTGCTATGGAATCACCCATGTACACACTAAATTAATGAAACGCCCGAAAAGGACAGGCGTCCCCATCAACTTCTCGCACAAAGAATCCTCTTTGTGTATGAGCCTTGGTCATCTAAGTTTACGGAATCCACCGTAAAACCTCACGGAATCCACCGTGGAATATGCCTCCTGGCATCACTCGTGATGATGCACGACATGTTTTACGAAAGCTTGGCATGGACTACAATAACATCCATGCGTGTATCAATGATTGCTGTCTGTTTCGAGGAGAATACGAGACTATGGAGACATGTCCAAAATGTGGTGCTCATAGGTATCAATAGGACTTGCAAGGGCAAACCATCCCTCAAAAAGTTCTCAGACACTTTCCTCTTATCCCCCGCATAAAGCACATGTTTCGTACGTCCGGCATGGCGAGCTTGAGAATGTGGCATGCGAAGAATAGGTCCACGGATGGAGTTCAACGAATATCAGCGGATTCGCGCGCGTGGAGCCACATTGACTCTACCTTCCCAGGCTTTGCGCGAGAGCCAAGGAATCTTCGGCTTGGTCTCGCAATGGATGGCTTGAACCCATTCGGTCTGCGCTCAACTTCTTACAGTGTGTGGCCTATAGTCCTTGTCAACTACAATATCCCTCCATGGCTTTCTACAAAGAAAGGACATCTCATCCTTAGCTTGCTCGTCCCAGGCCGCTACAAAGTAAAAAATATGGACGTGTATCTTCATCCATTAGTCGATGAGCTTAAGATTTTGTGGGAGGAGGGGGTCACTGTGCAAGATATGAGCAGGTGCGATGGTCGGCGGTCAGCCAATATTCGAGCCATTCTCATGTGGACAATGCATGAATTTCTGGGATTGGGAGAGTGCTCAGGTGAGCAGGCCTCCATTATCGCTGGTAATATCTATATTTTATCTCATTCAATCAAGTATTCACTAGGTCGTGGTGTTGGAACAGGTCTGGTTACCTCAGGTTACCATGCATGTCCATTGTGCGGGCCACAGTTAGACTCCCAAAGGTCACAAACCATGAAGAAGATGGTATATCAAGGACACGCTACTTTCTTGCCGGAGGATCATGAACTTAGGGAAGGTTTCCTTGGATGACCTCCAACACATATGAACGCCGCAAGCTAGTACGAGCTGAAAATGGTCCATGCGGAATCACATCCAAATGGAATGCGACAGTTCTCAGTTTTCTACGAGTTGCCATATTGGACCCACTTACAGATCAACCACTTGTTGGATCCCATGCATATTTTCAAGAATGTGGGTAGCTTATTATGGGACCACATCATAGGAAAGAGAGACACTATAGGGTTACGAATGGATTTGAAGGAGGTAGGTAAGATGGAGGCGCTTTGGCAAGCAGTCGAGTGCTGATGGTCGTGTGCAGCTTTCTCGCACTCCTTGGGTTTTTTCCACTAAAGAAGAGCGCATTGTGAAGTAAGTAATCAAGTCTATCCGCACTCCGACGGGTATGATGCGTTCTCTCAGGTCCGCATTTTCTAAAGAATACCAATTATCAGGGCTAAAATCCCACGACTGGCATAAGATATGTCAGGTTTGTACTACGAATGGATTGTAATTAGCATGGGCATTTTGCTATTTGGAATGTAGTCATTATTCATAATGCTTTCTCATTTGTGACAGTTTGTACCATCAATCACGATCGCAGGATGTCTTACTCCAGAAATACGCGGGGCCATTTACAAGGTGTTGACTTTGGTGCAATGGATCTCACAGAAGGAGATTAAGACGTCCTCTATTGAATCCGCGAGGCGGGGAGCAGTGGAGACGGTCTGTCTCTTTGAGAAATACCTGCCCACCAGCATACTCACGATACAAATCCACCTTCTTATGCATCTTGTGGATGAAGTGGAGATTGCTAGACTTGTCCGTACGCGATGGATGTTCTTCGTGGAGCGCTTCATGAAAACCGTGAAAGGCTTTGTGTGACAACGAGCTCAGCCAGAAGGTAGCATGGTCAAAGGTTGGTTGGTGTCTGAGGCGCTAGTGCATATTTCACAATGGCTACCAACGGTGGAACCAGACAATGAAATGTTATGGTCTCGCTGAAGGACGATGATAGACTGATTGGAGATGTGGTAGTTGGAAATGGGGTGGAAAAAAGAATGGAGGCCTCAATGGAAGAGAAGGTGAATCGTTTTTGTATGTTGCAACATGCCTCCATGGAGACGTGGCTCGCCAATAAGTACTAGATTGCAAGGCAAGATCAAGAGGAAGCGCGAGCTCAATTCCGATGTAGTACGCGTCATCGACCGATTCGATATCCCGAAGGCATGGAGGAGATGCCACGATTTATGTCAACGCAATGGTTGCATGGAGCTTTGACCGGAGAGTCTCGCGAAGGGACAGAGGTCTCAATGGAGGAGTGGGAATTCTCGAGGGGATGTAGTCCAAAGGTGATGAGGGGTTTAGAATCTATGGTATCTAAATTTTATATGCGACATCTAATTTGAGTGTTTCAATGTACAGTACAAAATATATAGTGCAGCGTGGTCACGTGGATGGCATTTTCACGTGGAGTGTATTGTCAAAATGCGCTCCACAATGGACTGTGGTATCATGGCAAGGTTCGAGCAAGAGAGCCGGCGACGAGCAACGGATCCAAACACGGTTGTGGATGAGATGGAGTATTTTGGGAACTTGCAAAGTATTGTTATGGTGGATTACCGTAGCTTCTCCATGATACTATTCGATGTGCAGTGGTTCAAAGTGGTACTTGGAGGAGCTGGAGTAACAGTTCGACGAGATCCATCTGGATTTCTCGAAATAGATTCAGAAAAAAAATGGACGGATTTGCACAACACCTTTGTGTTGCACTACAAGGGTACACACATATAGCGGCGCTAAGTAGCGACATTTTTTTTCGACGTCGGTATTAGCGTCGCTATCTCCATCACTAAAAACGTCGCTATTAGCGACGTAAATAGCGATGACTTACTGCAGTAACATTTCGCGGAAACTCGAACGTTTCTTTCAAATGCGCGCGCAAAGGCAGAGAGAAAGAGAAAGGGAGGTGAGCAAGAGAGGGAGGTGAGCAAGAAAGCAAGCCGTGAGCCGCACGCAAGGAGAGGAGCGTGGCCCGCACGAAGAGGTCGTGGAAGAAGAAGAGAGCACGATGGTATGCCGTGTTTTGGTTTCTTTACAATCTTTGTTTTGCTTTGCAATGTAGGTTAGAAAGTGTTGGTTTCTCTTCAATCTTTATGTTGCTTTGCAATGTAGGTTAGGAAGTGTTGAAAGAGAGAGAAATGGAAGCGAGTGTTTTCAAATTTTTTCTTGTGTTGGTTTTTATTCTTTGCAATGTAGGTACAAAAATGTATGTGTGTGAGCATAGTTTAGAGCCGACCTCAAAGATAGATAAGTTTAGAGCCGAACTCAAAGAGATAGGTATGAAAATTGAAAAAAAAAGACCTGAAATATATATAGTGGAGTGGTCCCAATATACAATATAGAATCGTTATTAAATTATCATTCCATTACATCGCAGTCAAGATGTCTAGCACTCACGACCAACATGGTGGTGATCATGAGGCTTGGCTCAATCAACGTCTCCCTTGTCCATGCACGCAATGCAAATTGGCCATTCGTCAGAAACGTCGTTTGTCCATAGAGCATGTGCAACGGTATGGAGAGTTTCGAGTTGAGATAATTGACCAATCAGTCTTGAATTACGAGATTGCGGTAAGTTCTCTCTCATTACTATATGAAATGTAATTGATTTAAGTATAACAGTTTGGGGTTATCTTAGAAGTTATCTCCTTAACGTCCTTTATAGGGTCAGGGCCATATCGATACATTGCAGTCTGTAGATCTCTTGCTTCCAGTAAGACGGGTTCGTCCACGCTCTATACAAATGCCGTCCGAGATAACTAACTATCTCATAGAAGGTGATAACTCTCAACCCCCTTCTATGGGTGAGAATGCTGGAGACATGGAAGATCCTTCTGCTTTTTTGGAGCCCGAGTTAGAGGACATGATCGAATCATTGCTTCCGATGGACTCGGAATCCCAAGATCCTTTAATTGCGGAGGCTTCCATTCCATTGTATGATGGGAGTCGGGTATCCCGTTTGAAGACACTTCTTGCATTGTTGAGCATACAAACAAAGTATGGATGGAGCGATGCGAGTGTGACAGAGCTATTCAGGTATATTATGATGTGTATAATTCTTTATTGAAAGCCATTAAAATGTGCTATGTAGTACTCTAATAACATGCTTCATTGCAATTTGTAGAATGATGAAATCTTACATTTTGCCTACCCAAAACATGATGTCTGAGTCTCATGATGATGCAAGACAAGTGCTGTGAAAGCTAGGCATGGATTATAATTGCATTCATGCTTGCCCCAATGATTGTATTCTCTTCTGGGAAGAGTTTGAATTGTTGGCCACATGTCCCAAGTGCAGTGCGGACAGGTATCGAAATGACTTGCAAGGATAGACTATTCCGCAAAAGGTTTTGAGGCACTTTCCGCTGATACCGCGTGTTTGTCACATTTTTCGGACCAAGAGTTTTGCAAAGTTGACTACATGGCATGCGGAAAATTGATCCACTGATGGTGTATAACGTACACCAGCTGACTCAGAAGCATGGCATCACATTGACGAGACTTTCCTTGACTTTGCAAAGGAGGCAAGGAAATCGATCCACTGATGGTGTATAGCGTACACCAGCTGACTCAGAAGCATGGCATCACATTGACGAGACTTTCCCTGACTTTGCAAAGGAGGCAAGGAATCTACGATTCGGTCTTGCCATGGATGGGGTAAATCCTTTTGGTTTACGTTCCACCTCCTATAGTGTATGGCCCGTGGTCCTTGCTAACTACAATATACCGCCATGGCTTTCCACCAAGAAAGGACACCTTTTGCTCAGCTTGCTTGTGCCTGGATGATACAAAGTCAAGAATATGGATGTCTACCTCTCTCCACTGATTGATGAGCTAAAGGAGTTGTGGGAGGGAATTGTAGTGGAGGACATGAGCAAACATATTGGTAGGCGATCCACAACTATAAGGGCAATTCTTATGTGGACCATGCATGACTTTCCAGGTTATGGAGAATGCTCTGGTAAAGCGTGTTTTCTTATTTTGCTAGTTTTCTTTGAGTGATGTTGGTGTTATGACATGCCTCATTGTACATGTGTGTTCTGCAGGGCTAGTCACGACAGGTTACCATGCATGTCCTCTGTGTGGACCAAGGTTGGATTCTCGTATGTCAAAATCTATGAAGAAGATGGTATTTGAGGGACATCAAGCTTTTTTGCCAAAGGGTCATGTCATGAGAGAAGGATTTCTTGGTCCCCCTCCTGTGAGAATGAGCGAACTAAGCTGGTTTGATCGCAGGATGGTGGACCAAGACTCGCTTCCCAGTGGAATGTGACGCTTCTCAATTTTCTATGAGCTAACTTATTGGAAAAAACTAAAAATTAACCACCTTTTAGATCCCATGCACATTTTTAAGAATGTGGGTAGCTTGCTATGGGATCACCTCACTGGGCAGCGAGACACACTAGGAGCGAGGATGGATTTGAAAGCAGTGGGAAAGATGGAACCATATTGGCCTGTAAGTGGCATACGGTCGAGTGCAATTGCTGCGCGCTCCTTGGGTTTTGTCTGGCAATGAAGTGCGACGAGTAAAGGAAAACATCAAGTCCTTTCGCACGCCGACTGGCCTAATGCGTTTTCTCAGGATAGCATTCACAAAGAATGACCAACTGATAGGACTCAAATCCCATGATTGGCATAAGATGTGTCAGGTATGTACGGTATGAGGCTGCGTATGGCATGATTCTGCATATTAGATTTCAGAATCTCCGTTTGTTTATACACAATATTAGTTACATGGTTTTCACACTTTGTATTGCTGATTGCAATCGCAGGGTCTCTGACATCGGAGGTATGGACAACCATTTACAAATTGTCCGAGTTGGTTCAGTTTGTCTCCCAAAAAGAGATTCACACATCATCGATTGAATAATGCATGGCAGTAGAGACTGCTTGTCTTTTGGAGAAGTATCTTCCCACTAGCATGCTCACGATACAAACCCATCTTCTAGTGCATATTGTAGATGAATTGCAGGTTGCAGGTCCAGTCCATAGTCGATGGATGTTTTTCCTTGAATGGTTCATGAAGACCTTAAAGGGATTTGTGCGACAATGGGCTTGTCCTGAGGGTAGCATGGCTAAAGGTTGGTTAGTGTCGGAGGCCTTGGTGTACATTTCTGAGTGGTTGTCCATTGTGGACCGGGACAAAGGCTTGATATGGTCACTTAAGGAGGATGATCGTCTGAATGGAGATGTCCTAGTGGGAAACGGAATAGAGAAGAAGATGGATGCATCCATGGAGTCCAAGGTGAACCGATTTTGTATGCTGCATAGTGCTATGATGGAGAAGTGGCTGCAACGATATGGGGATGCTCGAGTTGAGCGAGAGTCTGCAAGATCTGACTTTCGACACAGTATGCGGAAATGGCACATTCGATGTCCAAAGGGCTTATAGGAGATGCCTCTACTCATGTCCACTAGATGGCTACATGAGGCCCTAACCAAAGCATCTCAAGATGGAGAAACAGTTACTGAAGAAGAGTGGGACTTCTCACATGGATGCAATCCCAAGGTATGGATGCAATCCCAAGGTATGCAATCCCAAGAAATTACAATCTATACTGCAAATCGCAACTAATATACTTGTTCTTCTCCCAATATAAGGTCCATAGTGCAGCATGGTCACGTGGATGACATTTCAGAGTAGAGCACATCGACAAGTTACGCTCGACAATGGACTGTGGAGTGATGGCAATGTTTGAGCAGGAAAGCCGACGACGTGCCACAGATCCAAACTGTGTAGTTGCAGAGATGGAGTATTTCGGATGTTTACAGAGTATCCTTGCAGTGGACTATTGAAGTTTCTCCGTGACCATATTTCATGTGCAATGGTTCAAGGTTACTCTCGAAGGAGCAGGTGCAACTGTTCAGCGAGGGCCAAGTGGCTTTGTTGAGATTGACTCAACGAAGAAGTGGACCGATTTGAGTGATACATTTGTTTTGCAAAATCACTGTGAGCAGGTAAGAGTCCCTAATACTTGACACGCTTTAGCAATCTCAAAGTGGACTTTTATACTAATCGTAATATGGATCGGGTCGTCATTTTCCCTAATCCACAGCAACCTCAATGGTGGTATGTCATTTCCATGACATCTAGGAGTATCCCTGTGTTTGCCAGAACTCGTACCGATCGTAGAAGAGACACCTTTAATAGGGGCAATGACAGAAGGCATACAAGAAACTAGGATGAACCGCCTGGAGGACCAAGACATCTCACTTATGAAGATAGAGGAGATAGAGGATGGGTTTTTTGAAAATCAAGCAGAGTCCTCATTTTGTGGAGAATTTTGTATAGATATCTTGGTGTATACTGAGCTATGTCAAGATGAGATTGTGGAGCCCTAAACAAAAGTGACTCAATCAAAACATTCCTCCCACTACAGCAATGACAATTTTTGCAAATCGGTTAGGACAGTTTATTGTTTTGCAGACTACTATCGTTGGTAGGATACCTACTCCTAGAGAGGTAGGTTATCATCGAGGCCACAACCGCACAGCCACATGGCTTCACTTCTATGAGGAGGGTCTCATCACTGAGGACCAATACAACCGGGCTATGAGGATTCGACAGCCAGAGGAGGTATGTTTTTCTTACTTTCCTATTAAAAGTATAGCTAATTATAACTTTTTCTCCACCATGTCTACGTAAGAAACCTTGATCTTTTGTGTGTGTAGGCAAACCCGGATGTGGAGCATAGCGAGGAGGGGGATAGCGACACTAGTAGCCATGGTGGTACTAGCAAAGATGTTTCTTCTTCAGATTCGTAGAGGAGCACCATACCTCCTCATGAGGCCTTGTTTTCTTATATATGTATGATCCATCTTTGAGCCTACTGCTTGCGTCCACGCTTTAGGTCGCAAGCACTTAAACTTCCCATGTAAATGCTTTTGATCTATAATGAATACATGGACTTTTATTTTCAATTCTCGTGCCCGTTGTCGTGCTGCTGCGCATCCGAGCCGTAAACACCTCCATTTTTGTTGTGCATTTGTATTATCTTTTCACGTGTGATTCATTGTGTGTGATTGATGCATTAAGATAATCCGTCCTTTCAGTACCCGCATCCAATGTACATACTCCACTTGTGTGTTTGTGTTTATGTGTGTTTCAGTTTGTATGCATGTTGTATGTGTGACAGAAAAATATGGAAAACTGATGCCAAAGGACATTATCAAGCTGATAATTTCAATGATGATCTCTAAGAAAAGTGCAGGAAATCGTGGAATCAAAGGAGGCGGAGTAGAAGCTAACATTAATAAATATTGATTCTTCCCTCCTGAATATGCTAGAATTCGCCATGCCAATGAAGTCAAGACTGCAAAGAAAGGAGGGGATACGGAGAATGCGGACATGAGGCGGATGGGGGAGATGAACCAGAGAGCTTTGTGACATCGAAGGTCATTGAAGCATTGAATCAGATCGTGATATCGTGCTATTTTTCTGATGCTTGTGGTTCATGTCATCCATGGCTGAACTTATGGACCTTGCTTCGATTGGATCACAATAGAAATCCTTTGCTACATCTGATTTCAAAGGTTGGTTATAAATTGGTGCATTTGATACCATGGATTCATGGGAGAAACCATTGAGGTAGTAAAAGAGAAGGCTTTCTGTTTTGAAAGTTGGAGGGAAAGATAAAAAGCTTTGTACTTTCAGAATAGCTTTACGAATGCTATGTTGAGATTGGGGGGGGGAAAGCTAAGAAAAGGGGGCTTTTTGAAAGGCTAAGAATGGCGGGCTGTGCCCACATTAAACCACCCATGGCAGATCGACAATCGCTACGCTCCTATGCTGGATTGCCATACCTTGCACATTGCGGTCAAATTCGCTGAGATCCTGACCAAGATCGACCGGCAGTCTGGCAAGGAGCTCGAGAAGGAGCCGAAGTTCCTGAAGAATGGCGATGCTGGGTTTGTGAAGATGATCCCCACCAAGCCCATGACTGTGGAGACCTTCTCTGAGTACCTGCCCCTCGGGCGCTTTGCTGTGCGTGACATGAGGCAGACACTGCGACATGTTTGCAGGGATTCCGGAGGAAGGATTGCGGACTTGGAGGGCAGAAGATTCTGCTGGGCTGCAGAAATCTAGCTACACAAGAGGTAGAGCATCCTCCTTGTATGCTTCTCGGATTGTCCTTGGGCCATTTCTCGACGATTGAAACTACGAAGCGACATTTTTAATCCTTTGCTGGAAGATTGCCCACTACCAGATGAAGATATTTCAGCATCAGTGCTAATAGCATCACATCACCACAATGTGCAGAGTAGTGCTATTGATTCATCCTCTAGGGAGAACTATTCCCAAGAATTTGAAGAAAGATTGGCTGGCGTGATATCAAAGACCTGCTAAAAGTGTATGTAACAATCAAGTTTGTAGAATATAGTTATGGTCAACCATCTGGATTTGTCCGATTTGAGAATGCTGAAACCTCACAGAAGGCTAGCACTGCGGCTGTCTTGGCAGAAGCGGGTGATTTGATTCTGAAGGCTCATTTAGTGACCCTTGAAGCTGTGGAAAGTGCATGAATACTAGAGCTTCCAAATGGAAAAACCTTATGTTACTACTTGTTTATGCACATGATTTGTAAAATGCTCGTAATCCAATTTGGATTGTGAGCTCAATTGAGCCATAGACGATGATGGCTGGTTGAAGACTGGCTGAGACGGTTTCAAGGCAATTTGCAGACGATATACAGAGATGCAGCACGAAGAGGTAGACCAGGGATAGCCTCAAGTATATGATGAACTTTGGCATAGAGAAGAACCTGCTTTTGTCAGCTCAATTTCTGCACAAGGAGCTGCCCGTCCGCCTCGTCCACCGTGTCATTGAGTTCGAGAACCTGCTGCATGGCCTTTCCATCAAAGCTCCTATCCTCCGGGATGCTGTACTTTTCACTGAAGGTGAAGACTGCACTGTGAGAGCAATTGAATCAGGAACAGCTGAGCTTGTTCTGAAAATATTTGGTGCTCATTCCAATTGAATCAGGAAATTGAGTGTATTGGGTTCAAGTCATACAGCAAAAGTGTTTCCATTCTCTGCTACCCACTGCTATTGTCTTCTCCTGTGGCAATCTCTTGTTGAAATTTGAATGCTGAGAACAGACTTGAACTGTGCTGAATGTTGGATAGACTTATGGGTTGATTGCTCAATGATTAGATCAAGAAAAGGCTCAAAATTGCTGCCAAATAGAACTCTTTCCAGCAGAACTCTTCAAGACTCTTCAAGCCTTTGTGCCAATGGCATAACTGTCTTCAAACACCTGAATGCTTATTGGTTATGAGATATTACAGATTTTTCTGAACATGGACCTCATGTAATTTACTTGAAAAGAAATATAGAGTACTTTGGCATCAAAACCTTTGAGTTCTTCTTGTTAGTCTCTTTCCTTGCTATACCTTGAACTCCGTGTTCTGCAGCTCTTGCATGAACTCTACGACAT
Source organism: Lygodium microphyllum (assembly GCF_053477565.2). Classification (NCBI taxonomy): domain Eukaryota; kingdom Viridiplantae; phylum Streptophyta; class Polypodiopsida; order Schizaeales; family Lygodiaceae; genus Lygodium; species Lygodium microphyllum. Next base: position 96,941,432 of record NC_141149.1, on the reverse strand, counting down.
TTCTGGTGAACCTGACGTGAAAGTGCTGCATCAATTTTCAGCAAGATGGGAGACTCGCAAGAAGAGATGACAGATGACAATGTCATGAAGAACCTGTTTCAGTCATTTACAACCTATATGCAGCAAGCTCACGCGAAACGTGATAGTGATGCCATGGATGTCTTGAAAGCTGTCCAATAGGAGATGAAGTAGTTCAATGGACAACAAGTGTCAACTTACCTACATTTATATGAAGAAAAGATGAAGTTTTTTGGGGTTTCTCAAGATGTTTGGAGCCGCTACTTCTTGCAGATCGTGGTACGCGCTCTTGAAGTCCGAATTTCAGAAATTCAAGGAACACATGCTGGTTGGGCAGAGTTTAAGAAGGCATTAAAAGATGAATATTTCTTGGAGGATACATGTTTTTTGAACCGCAGGAATTTCTTAGCATGGGTTTCTAGCAGCAAGCTTTGGAGATGCAAAAAGTGGAATTATTTTTACAAGCCGCTGATGCTCATTTACATGAAAAGTTGGATGATCTTTTGGAAGATCAAGCTACTGATTCAAGTTTAAAGACTGAGTGGAGACATGTCATTGATGCAGTGAATGCTCTTGTTAAGAAGCAACGCAGGAGAGTATGATTATATCGTAATACAGGATCTGCTTCTGAAAAATCCTTGGAGACCTCTTCTTCTACCCCTGCTGCAAGTTCTATGCCTAAGCCTACTCCTCTTGTTGTAAATTCACCAGTTCCTGCTGCTCCAATGCCCTTATCCATAGATGATGTTATTAAAGGCTTGGCAGATTTGACGATTGAAGCAGTCAAAGCTGAAGTTGGAAAGTTAAAGGAGCAACTTATGTAAGTACCTGCTGTAGCACCTGCTCCAGCGCCTGCTTTTCCAGCTGGCCAAAGAAAAGGGAGACGATGTATTTGGTGCGATAGTATAGAGCACCAACACTACAGAGATTGTGATGCTTTTCAGGAAGCACGTAAGAAGAATGTAGTGTTCTGGGGACAAGATGGGAAGATATGGCTGATAGAGACTGGTGCTCCTCTTGACACAAACTTTGGTAAGGGAGGCATGAAGAAGCTCGTTGATGATATGGCTGCGTGATCAGCTTATGTGAGTGTTAGAGGAGATGCTTCAGCTTATGGAGTCCAGCTTGAGCAGAAATCAGATGGAGACTCTGCTTTATGGTCCTCTGCCTTGGAGATAGCAAGAAGAGGGAAAGTTCAGGCATCCACTATGACTTGTGTGGGCTTCAACATTCGAGGAGAAACGGGATGGGATTCTCCTGTTGATAGGTATTCTATTTTTGCTTATATGGCGAAAACACAGGGTTTAGATGCCATGGTTGAGGAAAAGAGAAGAAGAGATGAGGAGGGTCTCAACACCTCCAAAAAGACTAGAGGGGGTGACTTTGTTTCACCACCTGTTACAGCTCCACCTATTCAGACCTTGATATGCAGACGGATATGAGTAAGATTTTTCATGAAAGAATTTTGAATAGTGAAGTCACTTTTACTGTTGGAGAAGCTCTTGGGATTGCTAGAAGAGAAATACAGGATCAAATGCAGGATCTTTTGCGGAGGAAACGACATGCGATGGAAGGACCTGCTTTATAGGGATTATGGCATGGAGCTCTTAGGGAAGAGCATGATGATGCAGTGATGGTTGAGAATGCTTCTGTCAATCCGCAATTGGAGAAAATAGTTCAGCCTATGCAGTATGAAGATGATGATACCCCTATCCTCATTCCTCGCAACCATTTTTTCCGCAGTCATTGGGCTAGAGCAACCACTGAGACGGTGGTAAGGATTGGAGAGAAACAGATTCCTTTGGTCGCTTTAGTCGATCATGGTTCCGAGATTAATCTTATTGCTCGAGGTGTTTATGAGAGTGGCAAGTGTCCTATGGATGCAGAGCATGGCTGGCGCATGAGATCCGCCAATAATACTTCTGGTGATATGTATGCTGCTTGTCCGAGCATCAGAATTTCTATTGGTAATGTTGAAGAGGATTATCATTGCTTTGTTTAGGATTCTTGCTCTTATCCGATTATTCTTGGACAGCCTTTCATTACAGAAGCAAGAATGGAGACGAAAGTGATGGATGACGGCTCAGCCTATGCACGAATACGCAGTAAGGATGGTATGCGAGCTATTCAGTTTATGACTGTTAGGGTAAATCATCCGAGAAACAGGGACTCCTTGCGTGAGGCACCACTACCTTCGAAGGAGTTGGATTTTCATTAGGTACCGCTGTCTTGCGAGATGCCAGTGGTACGGAGTAGAGAAAAGAGGAGATCTCGCCTCCTGGCAGCCAGTCTTTCTCCACTAATTTTGTTGGTTTTTCTTCAGTTAGTTCAGTGAGTTATCAGAAAATTTCAGATTTGTCTAGAGCTGCCAGGCAGTACATTGGTCCTAAGGAGAAAGAGTTGAAGATTGCAGGTATTTTGCAAGCAGAAGAGCATGTAGATGGGCTGTATGAAGGGATGTCTTATGCGGATACATTGTTTGAAATGGGTACAATGCTGAAAATTGATGTATGTAAGGGTTCAAAGATCATACCTGTGCAAACCTTGGATATGTTTTAGGAAATTTCCGATTTTATGCTGAAAACAGAGTTAGAGGCTGAGAAAACTCAGCAAATTGAATCTATGGCTGATCTTGATCAACTTACAGAGTTGCAGAGGGCTGAAACCTTTCAGCCAGCAGAGTTAAATGCTGGAAAAATTCAGCATATGGAGTATGAGGCTGCACCCATGCAGTCCATAGAGCCGAGGGTTGAATCCATTCAGCTAACAGAGTTTAATGCTGAAAAATTTCAGCATACAGAGTTTCAGGCTGCACCCATGCAGTCCATAGAGCAAAGGGCTGAAATCTTTCAGCCAACAGAGTTGAGAGTTGCTGAAAATTTGCAGAAATTGCAGCAAAGAAAAGAGTGCAGTTGATAAGAAGGTTAAGCCGGTTGCAGGGCTGCTTCCTCCTGATAGTGATGAGCAGATAGAAAAAGCTATGAAACAGCCTATGTTGAGAGATCCTGCAAATATTGGACATAAATTTACAGCTGAAAGTCTTGTAGAATTGAAGATTGAAAATGATGATTTCTTGCTTCCAGTGGAAAAAGAATGTTTTAGAGAGATGCTTGGACGTCATGGTAAGGCATTCGCTTTCTTTCCTCATGAAATTGGCTGCATTAGTCCTGAATTGGTTGCGCCTATGGTCATCTTCACTGTCCATCATGTGCCATGGAATATACGGCCTATACCTGTGCCTAGAGCACATTTGCCAAAGCTGATAGAGTTGCTGAATTTGTGGCTGAACACTTGGTTGCTTATGAGCAAATATTGACACGATTAGAGGAGGTGAACTTGACTCTTTTAGGGCTAAAATCTGTCTTTGGTGTTAATGAAGTCATCATAGTTGGGCATATGGTTGGTTATTATGGCAGGAAGCCTTCACCTGCAAAGGTGGATGCTATAAGCAGGATTGCAGAGTATTGCTCGACTACTTCAAAGGTGTGGAGATTTGTGGGAGCTTGTGTATTTTACATGATTTGGATTCCTCATTTTGCTCACATAGCATATGTTCTCTATCAGCTGCTTCGAAAGGGGCAGAAATTTCATTGGGATGAGAAGCATTCGAAAGCCATGCGTAAACTCAAGAAGCTGTTGCAGTCAACTCCTACTCTTCGCAAGGCAAATTATCAGTGTGGACGGCCAATCATGTTGACAGTTGATACTAGCCCTATTGTCATAGGTTGGGCAGTGGGACAAGATGATGCTGATGGAAACAGATATGCAATCCGCTTTGGAGCTAAAGTTCTTAATGAGCGACAAAGGAGATATCCGCAGATTAAAAGAGAGTTGTGGGGAGTAGTCACTGCACTGAAGTGTGATAAAGGGTATTTTATTGGAGCTTCAGTTGTTGTGGAAACAGATTGTTTGCCTTTGCTTGGCATGATTACTAGCTGTTCGACTCCAGATATAGCGATGCTTCGGTGGATTGCCTACATCAAATCATTGAATCTAGAATTTCGACACATAGTAGGGAAAGATAATCTAGTTTGCTGACATGCTATCTAGAGCGAGATATGAGGATGAGGAGTCAATGCTTGCAGAAGATTATGAGATAGAGTTTGTAGCTTCTGTCCTTATTCATGATTGTCATGTATCTACTATTGAAGCCTTTATTGAAGAACTCTATGTTGATGAGTGGTTGCAAATTGGACAGTATCTAAGTTCATTGACTCGAAGAGCTGATTGGACAGATGATGAATTCAAGAAAATCAGAAGAAAGGCTTATGGGTATTTCTTGAAAGATGGTTTTCTTTGGAAGCATCCAAAGAAGAGAGGTGGCTTACCCTTGAGATTAGTTTGTGAGGTAGCAATGCAGATACAGATTATGCGAGAGTTTCATGAGAGTTCTTGGGCTGGTCATAGAGGTGTGTGGGCTACCTATGAGAAAATCAAAGAAAGATATTGGTGGAAAGGGATGTATAAAGATGTTTCCCACTTTGTGGAGACTTGCAGGGTTGTCAACTCTATTCTTTAGTGCGGCATCGTGATTAGTTGCATCCAGCTTATCCTCTATGTATGCATTATAAATGGGTGGTTGACTTGGTTACTTTGCCAGTGGGACTTTGGCAGATGAGATATCTTGTCTTGGCTGGGGAGGATCTTACAAACTATGTTGAAGGCAGATCTTTGCGGACGAAGACCACCACTATAGTATGTAAATTCTTGTTGGAAGAAATATTTTGCAGGTATGGATGTATAGGTAAGATTATGGAGAGCTAGATGCAGACGAAGCTAGAGAATTTTTCTCATGGCTTGGGATTAAGTTGGCTCTTACTACTACCTATAATCCAAAGGGAAATGGCAAGAGCGAAAGAGGACATACGCCGATAGTTAAGGCATTGGCAAAAGCTTGTAGAGGTCGGATTGGAGATTGACCGAGATTACTACCTTTTGCATTGTGGGCAGATTGCTCTACACATAGCGTGACTACTGGATATATGCCTGCAGAGTTGATGTATGGGCAAAAACCTATCATGCCTATAGAAATCTATGCTCTCACATAGAGTTCTCTTCCATGGCATGAGAATTTATCAAGGGAAGAGCTTCTAGCTCTTCGGATTCGTCAACTAGAGAGAAGGACAGAAGATGTGCAGCTAGCACTTGATCGTTTGAAGGCAGCCCGACTCAAAAACAAGGACAGGTTTGATTTGAGGCATCGCTTGAGGCCTAGAGCCATAAAAGAAGGAGATTGGGTTCTAGTCTACGACAATAGTCTAGAGAATCAGCATAGTAGCATGAGAAAAATGGTTCAAAGATGGTTTGGACCGTATGAGGTGAAACAGGTTCTTGACAATGCTACCTATGAGTTGGCTGAATTAGATGGAATGGTATTGAGGGTGCCCATTGCTGGAAAACGAGTCAAGATTTTCAAGAGAAGAGAAGATGAAGAGTATTCACTTGAAGCATTGGTAGAACAAGAGCAGGTAGAAGAAGCAGAGAATATGGATGATGAAGCTGATGGAGAAACAGGTCTACTAGAAAGTGATGAAGGACTGGACCTGTTTGTGGACTTGGATGATCCTGGATAGTTGGCTCATCTGGAGGATGCGCAGGTTTAGAGGGGGTGGATGTTGTGCTGCTGCGCATCTGAGCTGTAAACACCTCCATTTTTGTTGTGCATTTGTGTTATCTTTTCACGTGTGATTCATTGTGTGTGATTGATGCATTAAGATAATCCGTCCTTTCAGTACCCGCATCCAATGTACATACTCCACTTGTGTGTTTGTGTTTATGTGTGTTTCAGTTTGTATGCATGTTGTATGTGTGACAGAAAAATATGAAAAATTGATGCCAAAGGACATTATCAAGCTGATAATTTCAATGATGATCTCTAAGAAAACTGCAAGAAATCGTGGAATCAAAGGAGGTGGAGTAGAAGCTAACATTAATAAAGATTGATTCTTCCCTCCTGAATATGCTAGAATTCTCCATGCCAATGAAGTCAAGACTGCAAAGAAAGGAGGGGATACGGAGAATGTGGACATGAGACGGATGGGGGAGATGAACCAGAGAGCTTTGTGACATCAAAGGTCATTGAAGCATTGAATCAGATCGTGATATCGTGCTATTTTTCTTATGCTTGTGGTTCATGTCATCCATGGCTGAACTTATGGACCTTGCTTCGATTGGATCACAACAGAAATCCTTTGCTACATATGATTTCAAAGGTTGGTTATAAATTGGTGCATTTGATACCATGGATTCATGGGAGAAACCATTGAGGTAGTAAAAGAGAAGGCTTTCTGTTTTGAAAGTTGGAGGGAAAGATAAAAAGCTTTGTACTTTCAGAATAGCTTTACGAATGCTATGTTGAGATTGGGGGGGAAAAAGCTAAGAAAAGGGGGCTTTTTGAAAGGCTAAGAATGGCGGGCTATGCCCGCATTAAACCACCCAGGGCAGATCGGCAATGGCTACGCTCCTGTGCTGGATTGCCATACCTTGCACATTGCGGTCAAATTCGCCGAGATCCTGACCAAGATCGATCGGCGGTCTGGCAAGGAGCTCGAGAAGGAGCCGAAGTTCCTGAAGAACGACGATGCTGGGTTTGTGAAGATGATCCCCACCAAGCCCATGATTGTGGAGAACTTCTCTGAGTACCCGCCCCTCGGGCGCTTTGCTGTGCGTGACATGAGGCAGACACTGCGACATGTTTGCAGGGATTCCGGAGGAAGGATTGCGGACTTGGAGGGCAGAAGATTCTGCTGGGCTGCAGAAAGCTAGCTACACAAGAGGTAGAGCATCCTCCTTGTATGCCTGATGTTTTCCCCTGTTTGGGAAAAGCTTCTCGGATTGTCCTTGGGCCATTTTCTTTCCAGCAGAACTCTTCAAGACTCTTCAAGCCTTTGTGCCAATAGTATAACTGTCTTCAAACATCTGAATGCAAAATTGGTTATGAGATATTACAGATTTTTCTGAACATGGACCTCATGTAATTTACTTGACAAGAAATATAGAGTACTTTCGCATCAAAACTTTTGAGTTCTTCTTGTTAGTCTCTTTCCTTGCTATACCTTGAACTCCGTGTTCTGCAGCTCTTGCATGAACTCTACGACACCGTAAGATACATTGTCTTTTTCCCAAATACACAATCTGATGTATGGGAGGGGGAAAAAAAAACCAGAGAGCATGTGGTTGCAATGCTCTCTGGTTTTTTTTTTCCAGTTCTGTTTTGCGCGTCTATCCGCACGTCTAAATTGCAGAAAATGTGCGTTTATATGCGCGTCTACAATGCAGAGTACACGCGCTTATACACGTGCTAGATAATTCAAATTTAAAAAAGAAATTAAATATCTTTTTTTTTTAATGAGATTTTTTTGTTTTCCGTTCGCGTCTACCAGTGCTTGTAAAAGCGCATCTATAAGCGTGTCTATATGCCTCTCTAACTGCAAAATAGATGCGCAAAATGAATTAAATAAATAGCAATTTTGGTTTATTATGCGCATGTATTCACGCATGTATATGTGCATCTATTGCGCATCTTTTTTTGCGTGTAAATTCGTTCATATATGCGATTATAGACGTGACGCCGTAGACGCGCAAATAAACGGGCGGATAGACGCGCCCGTAAGATTTTATCTATATTCAAAAATCACGTCTAAAAGTGCGTCTATGAGGCCTTTTTGTTGTAGTGTCAGATGCTTTGGCTTCGAGCAGACGATCTCGACGCTCACGACTTGGGCTAGAGGGAGAGAGTGCATCGGGATCAGGGGGATGCTGCAGAGATACAGAGGCAGTGAGCCCTTGGTCGACACGAGATACAGGTGCGACTCCTTACTGTCGTGGCTTAGGTGGATGCTGTGGAGACACAGACGCGGTATCTCCATCTCGTCATTCAGCTGGAGCTGCGTCACCTCCAAGATTTGTCACACCTGTGGGGACGTCTACTCTAGCTACTCCGGCTTTTGCGCAGCCGTCAGGTGGCACCCTTCTGGGGGTGCCACTCCGAGAGATATTACCCCCGTCGGTACAGTGGATGCACAGGGGTCTCTTGGAAATGGCCAGGAGCGTGGACGCAGATGGGAGAGGACCCATCTTAGGCAGACTCCTTGGGGTTATGGATATTTAGTTGATAGTAGGTCAGGAGCCATCATCATGAATGATAAGGGGAGGAGGGTGATAGCTCGCATGAGAGAGTTGTGCCAATAAGTTTTTCGGCACAACGTCTTGGATCATTGGAAGAACATACTGGAGGGGAGCAAGGACTACATAGTAGCAACGTTGCACGAGGAGTTTCCGGTGCCAGTCGCAGTAGATAGATTCTCTACGGGCTGGATGATGGATTGCATGCATGCATACATGTCACATAGATTATCCGACGCACGCAAGGCAATCAAGAGTGGGGCTGCAAAGCCCAAGTGGTTAGATGTAGAAGACTGGCACCGACTGAGGGAGGAGGCTACAAATTCTCCAGGACGTTGGAGTCAGCAGCGCAAGGTGGCGAGGGCACGACTCGAGGCCGGAGTGGTCCATCATCTTGGGAGTGGCGGCCACAGGACATATTTGGAGGACTTTGTAAGTTTTTTTTTGTTTTGCTTGTTTATTTTTTTGAAATATTCTTTGTACTGACAATCATGTTTCTAATAGTTAGCATTTTGTTTTCTTTGCAGCACTCCATTACAAATCGTGATCCGATTGGCCTTGAGACTCAATATGCAGAGAGGCACGGTCTCAGGGCATTGATCGACCGATTGTATAGACGCGGCGGCCTTGTAAATCACTCATCTTTCTTGTCCGTAGTTACCATGAGATATTTGAAGGCATTATTGTATGGTGGACTGATGTGTTGTTTCTTTTTCTGTAGAGTCCGTTTGATGCTTCTTTGCGACGGGACGAGCTTTCGAAGGACGAGGATGCGTAGCTCGCCCTTGGATCCCTGGAGTTCACACACCTTTATTTTTGAGTCGCCTGATCTATGTATACATTTTCTATCTATTAGTGATATCCTGTCATGATTGTACCAATCACTTTTTATGCGATCATGTATTTATTTCATATATCAGTTTTATGATTTTAGTATACATTGTTTTTGTTTGCAAGTGCATTGTACACAGTAGTGCAGAAACTATTTTGTATGGCTCTCATAAAGCACACAGTGCTATATGCCACAAATTTTTTTTTCTCATGTTACCGTCGCTATTAGCGTCGCAAATTTTATTGCTTGCGTTGCTATTGGCATCGATATGCACGTTGCAAACCGTCACTATCAGCGTCATTGCTATTGGCGTCGCTATGCACGTCGCAAGATAGCGACGGTTTGCGACGTGCATAGTGATGCCAGCGTCGGTATTGGATGCCAATACCGACGCTGATAGCAATGGTTTGCGATGTGCATAGCGACGCCAATAGCGACGCTAATAGCGACGCCAATACAGATTGTTCAATGGCGTCGTTAATAACGGCACTTTTTGCGACGGCGGGGGCAAATTTTGTTGTTTGTATTTTCGTCTCTTTAAACGTCGGCATAAGGCCTATATCTTATAGTGAGCCGAGGGGTGCATAAGTAGTAAAGACTACATAGCACAACACGTGGGTGGAGAGAATGTCTCGCTATAGGTAGTAGCCTATATAATGGAAGGGAGTAAATCAATATTGTTGTTGCTCAAGCATACACATAGTGTTAGCGGTCAAGTATTGTAATATTCTTGCCATAGCGCTTCATATCAAGAAACAAATTTGGGATTGAGATGTTTTAAAAAATTACTTGAGCTATCATATAAGTGATTGCATGGAATCTTCTTAATATCGAGTCTTGCATTAAATCAATTCTGCAATCCGACACAAGAAGACGCCTCAATGTTCCCAACCAACAATAAGCAAAGATGCCTTATAAATAATATTACGATAGCTTGATCATAAATTTTCTCGCATTATATTTGATTTAGCGTTCCCGATTCCATTTAATGCCTCAAAGATCGCATTGATATCATAACCATAAGAAAAATCACAAAAGCCTTAATCGGTAGTAGACGAAGAATGCGCAAGAACGAGCATGATATTGAGTAAGTTAAGTATCAAAGAGTATGGCATGATTCTATAAACTAGATAAGTCATGAGATAACTTGGCCAAAAACCACCATATGAAGTCATTTTGAAAAACAAAATACATTTTTGAAAAAATGGACCAAAATTCATGATGTTTTTGACACCTGGAGGGAGAGAAAGCATGAAATAATCATCCCCATGCCACCATCCAACAGGTAGGAAATCAAAATGCATTTCTAATAAAGCTCACTTGGCTCTCAATAAGTAGCCAAAAGAATGAGTCGACTACATGCTCCCTCGCATGGCTATAAATGCACCCTCTCTCCTTCACAAAGAAAGCAAGAAGGAAAACCTCTTGATGATAGGAAAATTTCACTGCTTCTCTTTTCCATTGAAGCTTGAACCTTGAAGGAGGAAAATACCCCCCTTCTATCTCATTTTCATTTTCTCTACCCCCTGCTACGCCTTTGTTCCATATGACCATACTGCTAAGCGAAACACTGGCGAATTTTTTCTGGACGACCACGAACTCTCCTGAACTACCACGTCAATTTCACATGACACTCATGGCTCCACGAGGTCACAAAAATTCAAAAAGCCCATTTGAATCAAGGGAAGCAAGGAACATGACCGATAGTGAAAATGATGTGGTAGGAATTGGCGAAACCTTCGTTACAAAAAAGTTGAGAGAGGTAACATCTCTTCGGGTTGAAAAAAAATAATGTTTTATAAGCTTATCATTATATTTGGCTTTAAACGATTATAAATGCATTCTAAAGAAAATGCATATGAACTATCACTTAGGAAAATAACCTAAGTAATATAATAATTAGCTATTTAGTGAAAAGAATCTTTCACTTGGAAAAGGATTATATATCTTTAAAAAATATCTTAATTATGATTTATTTTGTGATGTTATTGTTATTTTATTAATGACACATGTGATCATAATAAAACAGAAAAAAGGTAGATAGTGTTGGGAAAGGGAATATTTTATAATTTTTCTTGAAAGTGACTATCTCTATTTCATTTTGCTAATGATAAATAGATACATATGAGTTTTATAATAATTTATAAAAAATCATTTAGATAATATCATGATATAATCAATGTATTAAATCAACAAAAAACTGTATAGGAAAATATATACTAGACATGCATAAATTAGGTAGTAGTAATATAATTCGATGTTTGAAAGATGAAAGAAAAATTACACTTATGATTTTTGTATTACCTAGAATAAAGTTTTCACAAAAATAATCAGCATTGCACTTAGGACATAGCTAAATGAAAATTGATCTTTCTAGATAATGTTAAAAGTTGGCAAATGGTCAGACATTGTCAATTAAACCATAGAATATGAGTAAAATAAAATAAAAATAATTTTCTTATTCAAAAAATATACAATGTTAATATTAATGATTATATTAGCTAGAGTGCCCATATCATGAATTGATCCATGTATGAATCAATGAGAAAACCTAACCTAAAATATTGAGAATATTAACGTAAAAACAACTATGAAATACTTGACAACCCCGAAACTATCAGTATCAGGAAATTAAATAAATACCAAAATTCTTTAGGACTTGTTAGACATTGATAAGAATTTTTTGATACAAATTCTAAAGTCTAAACAAACTTGGAAAGATCGCACTATGCCTCCCCCACGACTCGATGCAGAACCCTACTCCAAGGGGGATTGTTCTGTACCGCCGCAAGGAGCTTTGGACCGGCCCGATGGCGAGAGGTCACTCGGTGAGAAATTAGTTATACACAAGGAGGCGGCAGTGCTAGGGGAGGCAATAGCCGTGAATCTGTCAATCGCTCCTAGAAAGTGCCTAACTCTCACACGAATCAAGATGGGATCCTAGAGTCTCTGGCACTAGTGAAGGGACGAAAATCTTGGAGGGTTTATTTTCTTTTGCGTAGACAGAAGGGATTTTTTGGTGAATGGAGGGTTATCTTTTGCGTAGGTAGAAGGAAAACATCATTGTAAACAACTTTGCAAAATAATAAATAAATATATTTTGCCAAAATACTATTTTCTTTGTCTTTATGTTGTGCCCTAAAAATTACGCGAAGAAACTTGTGATAACAGGTTAATTAACGAAACAACATTTATATGCCATAACTTAATGTGATAGACAATTAGAAAAATAAAGAAAACCATTTATGAGAAGTGGATGGGTGAGATCCCTGATGGATTCGTCCTATAGATGGGTAGTCCTAGTAAGCTAGGAGCTTCTCTCAAGAGATTGAACGAAATGTTAATTAGGAAAAATTAGGTAGAGCCAAGCGTTGACTTACCTAGGGTCAGGTCTTAAAATCTTGATTAGTAGTTATCTTAGGGGAAAGGTGCAGGGCTATGCCAGAACTCCGTTAAGGTTCCCTAAATCCTAACCAGTTGTTGGTAAAAAGCGTTGCACTCCATGAACCAAGGGTAACTACGATCGCTCTAGTCAGATGAGAAGCCCTTGTGGGACATCTTCGATAGAGCTAGTTGATGTATCGAGACCTCAACTTTCAAATTAGGACCCCCAGCTTGCAGGTTAATCCTCGTGGGGACGACCAGTACCTTTCGTTACGAGGTGGGCTCTAGGAAACCTAGATGATAGACCCCATGCATTTTGGCAAGTGCCAAGTGAAGCCGTCTAGGATAATTTTCTGATGGACCACTAAAACGTGTTGCCAGAGACAAGCACATGACAAGTATCAAAGGATTCTCTTGCTTCATTGCCATATCCCTCTCCATTTCTTTCCACTAGTCTCTCTTGACTGACATCTTGAGTGCTCCCTATTAGTAAAGCTTATATTGTATGGGTGGGGCTGCTTTCTATGCTAAAAACACTTGTTGCCATTTCTTTTTGATTTGTGCATGCATTGATGGTTGCATAGGAAAGATTGATTGTGCCTGTAATAGTTAGATCTAATTGTAAATATATAATTAGGATAATAAGAGGAAAGATCGCACTATGCCTCCCCCACGGCTCGATGTGGAACCCTGTTCCAAGGGGGATTGTTTTGTACCACCATGAGGAGCTTTGGACCGTGCCTTGGGATGGTGAGAGGTTGGTCGATGGGAAACCCTAGATATGGGTGCGGCTGCTTTCTATGCTAAAAACACTTGCTGCCATTTCTTTTTTATTTGTGCATGCATTGATGGTTGCAAATGAAAGATTGATTGTGCTTGCAACACTTAGATCTGATTGTAAATATATAACTAGGATAATATGAGAAAAAATTGCACTGTGCCTCCCCCATGGCTCGATGTGAAACCTGCTCCAAGAGGGATTGTTTTGTATCGCTGCAAGGAGCTTCGGCCCAACAGTGAGAGGTTGGTCGATGTGAAACCCTAGATTTGGGTATGGCTGCTTCCTATGCTAAAAACTCTTGATGCTGTTTCTTTTTTATTTGTGCGTGCATTGATGGTTGCAAAGGAAATATTGATTGAGCTTGCAACACTTATATTTGATTATAAATATATAATCAAGATAATAAGAGAAAATATCGCATTATGCCTCCCCAACGTCTTGATGCGGAACCCTACTCCCAGGGGTATTGTTTTGTATTGCCATGAGGAGCTTTGGACTGACCCAACAGTGAGAGGTCACTTGGTGCAAAACCCTAGATTTGGGTGGGACTACTTCATATGCTTAAAACACTTGTTGCTATTTCTTTTTTATTTATGCATGCATTGATGGTTGCACATGAAAGATTGATTGTGCTTGCAATGGTTAGATCTAATTGTAAATGTATAATAGGATAATAAGAGGAAAGATCACATTATGCCTCCCCCACGGCTCAATGCACAACCATGCTCCAAGGGCATTGTTTTGTACCACCGTGAGGAGCTTTGGACTGGCTTGACGGCAAGAGGTCGCTTGGTGAGAAATCCATTAGGCAGGAGGATGCAAGAGTGCTAGGGGGGCTCTAGCCATATATCTCTCAATTTCTCCTAGGAACTGCCTAACCCTCACACGAATCAGGATGGGATCCTAGAGTCCTCAGCACTACTGAAGGGATGAAAATCTTGGAGGGTTTCTTTTCTTCTGCGTAGACACAAGGGATTTTCTGGTGAACAGAAGTTTATCTTCTACGTGGGCAGAAGGGAAATTCATTGTAAACAACTTTGCGAAATAATAAATAAATATGTTTTGCCAAAATAGAGTTTTCTCTATCTTTGTGTTGTGCCCTAAAAATTAAGCAAAGGAACTTGTGATAATAGGTTAATTAAGGAAGCGGGTGGGCGAGATTCCTCATGGATTTGTCCTATGGATGGGTGGTCCCGGTAAGCTAAGAGATTCTCTTAAGAGATTGAACGAAATGTTAATTAGGAAAAATTAGGTAGAGTCGAGCCTTGACTTACCTAGGGTCAGGTCTTAAAATCTTGATCAGTAAAAATCTTAGGGGAAAGGTACGGTGGCTGTGCCAGAACTTCGTTAAGATTCCCTGAATCCTAACCAGTTGTTGGAAAAAAGTGTCACACTCCATGAACCAAGGGTAACTACGATTGCTCCAGCTGGATGAGAAGCCCTTGTGGGACACCTCCAATGGGGCTAATTAATGCATTGAGACCTTGATTGTCAAATTAGGACCCCAAGCTTGCAGGTTGATCCTCGTGGGGACGGCTGATACCTTCTGTTATAGGGTGGGCTCTGGGAAACCTAGACGATAGATCCCGTGCATTCTCGCGAGTACTGGGCAAAGCTATCTAGGATAGTTCCCCATCGATGGACCACTAGAATGTGTTGCCAGAGACACACATGTGACAAGTATCAAAGGATTCTCTTACTTCATTGACATATCCCTCTTGATTTCTTTCCACTAGTCTCTCTTGGTGGACATCTTGAGTGCTCTCTATTAGTAGAACCTATATTGTATCATCCACAATCCTTACATTTGATAGTAGTACTACCTTGGTCTTGTATCTTGCAATTGTTTAGTACTTATGATCCAACACTAGCGAAGTCATATATTGTGATTGTATTGGTTCCTAATATTTGTATTACCCTTATTTCATTAATATATTTTGAATTGAACTTTGAGTACATTTGGTGTTTGGTCTCTTTGTTGTGAATATGCCTTGTTTTGTAACCCAGATATATTGACTATCGAAAGTGATGTCAATGTTTGCTTGTGTCAATTCTAAGTATATGTGTAATCTATCTTGTGGTGGTAGTGCTTGGATAACTGATTACAAACACCATATACATCATCTTTTAAACCCCTCTAATAGGCCTTTGGGCTACTACCCATCCCTTCTCTTCCACTTTCTCGTCCAATTTTACAACCTTTGAGTGAAGGTCTATCATTTTCAAGTGCAGGTCATGCAAGTTTTTAACCAATTCATCCATAACATCTCCTTTTTGGGTTTGACGAATAGGCATAACGAGTTGTTTAACCATAGATATAGATGGCTTTGATGTAATTTTAGGACTTTTCATAAAAACTATAGGTGCAAATCCTGTTTCCAATAGCAATCTCATCCTTTCTTACTTCACAATCATATTTACAGCATTAGTGGCATGTGTCCACTCAAATTTGAGCCCAGTTTCTGAGGTCTCATTTCCTAGCCGATTAGTATATTTCTCCTACAAGATAGGGTCAACAGTTTTCAAGAATAACTCAATTTGTGACTTCTCAACAACTTTCAATCATCCACATCCAACTGAATATAGAAGCTTTTAAATTCACTCAACAAGACTGTAGCAGTAAGATCCTTGTTAGGTTTTTCCACCAAATCTATAAACTTCTTCCGTGTAACTAATACTATGTATTTGAGGAAAAAGTCCTCTTTGAGAGCCTTCTTAAATGCAACCCAATTAGTATCTCTTCGATACAATTCAACCAATCATTCTTATAATGCATTCATAACAAGACAGAAAAAATACCAGCTCCATGCATATTGAGGAACCCCATGAAAACTAATCTTGTCTATATATATCTCTACATAGGCTAATATATTCTTCCCATTAAGCTACTTCATATCATGTCTCACATTCTGTAAAGCATGCATGCTTACAATATCAAGTTTTTCAGAACCTTGTCTTCTTTGATATTATTGGACTTGTTGTTGCTGGATCTGGAATAGCAAGACCACTTGCTACATAATATCTCCTCAACCAATAGTTGATGAATCCCCCATTCTTACACTACTTCCGTCAAACTTCATGTCGGATTCACCAATGCCAGAGCATGTAAGGTTGAAGACATGCATGGGTAAGAGAAAAAAGGATGTAGGGAGATTGAAAGATGGAACAATATAAAAGAAAGAGAATTTGGAATTTGGAATATTTAATGAAGATAGATAGAGGTGAAACCGAGTGACTTCATACGCTTCAATAGAGTAATCAATCAACAATACATCTTATAGATCTGACAGATATGCCCAAGACAAAGGCACATGCACATACTTGGACAATAGCCCAATACAAACTAAGAATATGGGACAACATGCACACTAATACATGAATAATCTCTATTGAACATAATCCAAAGGTATAGTTAAAACCTCGAAATCTCATACATATATCAATTTGTTGATGGAACATGATAGGTGGCACCACCATAGACAAGACACATAAATTGAAATGCATAAATCCATGTATATACCCTATACGGGTTCAAAAGCACTTCAACTCTATAATTACAATTTTATTACATTAATAAAACATGGTATAGATGCTACCCCAAATCCAAGAGAAACTCTATCTTTGTTGTCTATACTATATCTACCAAATGTAGAGATCAAGAATCAGCCAATACTCAAGAAAGCCTAGTTTGAGCATCAAATCTCCATTTCTAGCTTGCTGCCCTATTCTTGATTGTTATTCATAGCCCAAAACAGTCCACATGAAGAGAATAAACCCATCAAAACTCCTCTTTCATAATCAAGAAAGACTCCCCTAATGTTTGGGACCAAGAATCAAGTGAGAGATTGCCTCAACGACCTAGTAAGAGCTGAAGATCTACAAGGACAACTTGCTGCCTTATCTTCCCCTATTTTCCCTTGTTCCAGATAGTCCCAATACACTCCTCTCTCCTCTGCAATGCATGAGCCTCCAGCCCACTTACTTTTTTTGGATCTTCCCCCCCACCTTCCCTTTTGTCCTCTACCAACTAACATTTCATCACCTTCACCTTTGTGGCCATGTTGGACATCAACTGCCCAATTAGTCATGTTGGTGCTCCTAAGTCTGTATTGAATGGTCCTCTTGATCTCATGCTTCATTCTTCACCAGGTAGCCCACAAAACAAGTCACTTAAGTGACTACTAATCACTACTTAAAGCCAAATGGTCATTAACTCCCAAGACTCAACTTGACTAACTCATGTTATCATGACAATGAGAAAGGTAAAAAAATGTCCCTTGATGACCAAGAAGTATATCAGTTACCATTCTATAGACAAAGCATGAACTCTTCCTCAAGATAGAGCATACCGCATTTTCACACCATGTCAAAATCCCATGAAAATATGAAATATGTTTTTCTTGTAATGATAGTGAGACCTTGTGAGTCTCCTAGAAGATGCAAAGTTGTCTTTGTGACTAGAGATTGTTTAATGGATGATTTGGAAACTCAAGATAACTCAACTCTATGACTTTGACTCAAAATATGTGCACTATTGATTAGTTTTGTAAGATGTGTGTCAGCTTGGGTGTAAGAAACTCAAGTCTTGTGTAGTCAATGATAAGGACCTACGGATCCAGGTTTGAGTCAATATCCACTTAAGCGAGGTCAAGAGTGTGGCTATATAACTTGAGATCACATACACAACTTGGGATAATGAAATTGATGCTCCAATCTTGAGGTGAGTTAGCTCACTAGCTGAAAACATTGGGAGAGGTGAGCGCTTGGCACTTTATGGTGGTTACTCAAGTTCTTGTAATGCAGATGCAAAATGCAAAGGCAAAGTACACTAGCTATGAAAAGTGTGTGCAAAAAGTTGTTGTTTCAATCCTGAGGTGAATTATCCCATTAGGAAACATTGAGTTGCTAGAAGCGAGTGCTTTGAAATTTTGAAGTGGTCACTCAAGGTCCTTTAATGCGAATGCAAAGAGCAACATGTGAAAAAAGGATATGTAGATTTATACCTAACATGCCATGATGTGAACTAACTTGGTTGTTTTGGTGACACTTATCAAGTCAATCAACAATCAAATAACACAATAGAAATAAGAGATTATGGTGTATACCTATCACCCTAAATTCCTTAAGACTGGAATGGTATGCCCTCAATATAGTTTGCTTGATGGTCCAAGGCTGCACCCTAGTGCTTCCTAGTGCCACCGCCACCTGCTCTACACATCAACTGAAGCATTCACAATTGTTAGAGAATAATAAAATTAAATCGAAAAAGTGAATACCTAGCAGTCTTTAGCTACAAAATAATTAAATAGATTGGAACTCTGTCCTAACCTTAATTTAATACGAGTGTGCACTCTAAACTCATAAATGTCCATTAATTTAAATATGTATTATGTGGAATCACCTGCTATGGAATCACCCACTTGGACATTAAATTAATGTGATGCCTGAAAAGGACAAGCATCCCCATCAACTTTTCGCACAAGCAATACACCTTATATACGAGCCTCGACAAATAAATATAATTTTACGACGTCTTCATGAGAGAGCTTTCTAGGTGGTCCTCTGCGCACTAGTATTGACGGATTGTCGCAATACTAACTGTAGAGCCTGTTCGTTCTAGGAACTTCACCTTCACACAAGATGGTAAACGATTGGAAGCCCTTGATCTCAGCTTCGCTCTGATACCACTGATGCGAAAATCGGATACTGTATGCGTACGCAGCGAGTGTCGGAAGGTCCCCAAGAACAAAGACTTCTACTTTTTGCTCAAAATCCAATAGAATAGACTTGCATGACATGAAGCCAAAACACCAATTGGGTACAATCTCCCCCCATGCCTTGTGTGAGCGCTCCACAAAGCATGTATTTAATATTTTATTCATCTCTAAGCTAAAAAATAACCCAAATTTACAATTAGCATGCTTCAACTTTTGTGTTTGCTTTTGTCCAAATAAAGAATAAAGCAATTGGACGCCCCAAGAGTAGGGCTGTGTCCAAATACAATGACCAATATGAAATATTTAAATCGTATATCTATGGGTATATAAAATAGTAAATATATTTTAAGCAGTTCAATAAATAAACACATCAAAATAAATATTGGCGCCATGACTAAGATGCGGGCCTATCAAAAATGATAATTTCTTCTAAATAACTTGAATACACGCTATCGCCCACCAATGATTCCTAGGGCCACCGCCACCTGCTCTACACATCAACTGAAGTATTCACAATTGTTAGAAAATAATAAAATTAAACCAACAAAAGTGAATACCTAGCAGTCTTCAGCTACAAAATAATTCAATAGGTTGGAACTGTGTCCTAACCTTAATTTAATACGAGTGCGTACTCTAAACTCATAAAGGTCCATTAATTTAAATATGTGTTTTGCGAAATCAACCACTTGGAGATTAAATTAACGTGATGCTCGAAAAGGAGAGGCATCCCCATCAACTTTTCGCACAAGAAATATACCTTGTGTACGAGCCTTGATAAATAAATATAATTTTACAACGTCTTCATGAGAGCTTCCTGCATGGTCCTCTATTTCTAGAGAGTGGTCCTTCGGGATCCAACTGCGTAGTAGATGGTTATTCACCACCGGAATGCACTAGTATTAACGGATTATTGCAAGACTCACTGTAGAGCCCGTTCATTCCAAAAGCTTCACCTTTGCGCAAGATGGTAAGTGATTGGGACTAGCCCTCGATCTCAGCTTTGCTCTGATACTAGGGATGCACAAATCGGATGCTCTATGCATACGTAGTGAGCACCGAAAGGTCCCCAAGAACAAATAATTTTACTTTTTGCTCAAAATCCAAGAGAATAGACTTGCACGATATGAAGCAAAAAGACCAATTGGGTACAATCTCTCCCTATGCCTTGTGTGAGTGCTTCACAAAGCATATATTTAATATTTTATTCATCTCCAAGCTAAAAAATAGCCCAAATTTACAATTAGCATGCTTTAACTTTCGTGTTTGCTTTTGTCTAAATAAAGAATAAAGCGATTGGGCACCCCAAGAGTCAAGCTAGACTCAAATACAATGACAAATATTATATATTTAAATTGTGCGTCCACGCGTATACAAAATAATAAATATATGTCAAGCGCTTTAATAAATAAGAAACGTGAAAATAAATATTGGCGCTACACCTAAGATGCGTACCAATAAAAAATGATAATTTCTTCTAAATAACTTGAATACACGCTACCGCCCAGTGCTTCCCCCCGCGCCATCGCCACCTGCTCTATACATTAATTGAAGCATTCCAAATTGTTAGAAAATAATAAAATTAAACCGACAAAAGTTAATACCTAGTAGTCTTCAGCTACAAAATAAATAAATAGGTTAGAACTCTCTCCTAACCTTAGTTTAATACGAGTGCGCGGTCTAATTTAATAAATATGTATTTTGCAGAATCACCAGCTATGGAATCACCCACTTGCACATTAAATTAACATGCCGTCTCAAAAGGACAGGCATCCCCATCATCTTTTCGCACAAGGAATCCACCTTGTGTACGAGCCCCGCCAAATATTATATAATTTTACCATGTCTTCATGAGAGAGCTTCCCGGGTGGTCCTCCGCCTCGAGAGAGTGGTCCCTCGTGATCTGATTGCATAGCACGGGGTTCTTCACCACCACGAACGCACTAGTATTGACGGATTTTCACGAGATTGACTGTAGAGCCCGTTCGTTCCAAGAGCTTCGCCTTCACGCAAGACGGTAAAAGAAATTGGAAGCCCTTGATCTCAGCTTAGCTCTGATACCATTGATGTGTAAATCGGATGTTGTATGTGTAAGTAGCGAGTGCCGAAAGGTCCCCAAGAACAAAGAACTCTACTTTTTACTCAAAATCCAAGAGAATAGAGTTGCACGACATGAAGCAAAAATACCAATTGGGTACAATCTCCCCCCATGCCTTGTGTGAGCGCTCCACAAAGCGTGTATTTAATATTTTATTCATCTCCAAGCTCAAAAATATCCAAAATTTATAATTAGCATGCTTTAACTTTTGTGTTTGCTTTTGTTCAAATAAAGAATAAAGCGGTTGGATACCCCAAGAGTCGGGCTGTGCCCAAATACAATGATCAATTTTAAATATTTAGATCGTGCATCCATGCACATACGAAATAATAAATATATGTCAAGCACTTTAATAGATAAGCGCATCAAAATGAATATTGGAGCCATGTCAAAGACGTGCGCTTATAAAAAATGATAATTTATTCTAAATAACATGAAAATACACTCTCGCCCAGTGCTTTTCGCGCCACGCCACTTGCTCTACACATAAATTGAAGCATTTTCAATTGTTAGAAAATAATAAAATTAAATCGACAAAAGTGAATACCTAGCAGTCTTCAACTACAAAACAAATAAATACATTGGAACTCTATCCTAACCTTAATACGAGTGCGCACTCTAAACTCATAAACGTTCATTAATTTAAATATGTATTTTGTGGAGTCACCGGCTATGGAATCACCCACTTGCACATGAAATTAACGTGACGTCAGAAAAGGAGAGGCATCTCCATCAACTTTTCGCACAACCAATCCACCTTCTGTATGAGCCCCGACAAAGAAATATAATTTTATGACGTCTTCATGAGAGAGCTTCGCGGGTGGTTCTCTGTCTCTAGAGAGTTGTCCCTCGTGATCCGATTACGTAGTAGGGGATTCTTCATAACCAAGAACGCGCTGGTATTGATGGATCCTCGCGAGACTGACTGTAGAGGCTGTTCGTCCTCCAGGAGCTTTGCCTTCGCGCAAGATGGTAAGCGATTGGAAGCCCTTGATCTTAGCTTCGCGCAAGATGGTAAGTGATTGGAAGCCCTTGATCTCAGCTTTGCGCAAGATGGTAAGCGATTGGAAGCCCTTGATCTCAGCTTCGCTCTGACACCACTGATGCGCAAGTCAGATGCTTTGTGCGTATGTAGCAAGCGCTGGAAGATCCCCAAGAATAAAAAACTCTCCTTTTTGCTCAAAATCAAAGAGAATAGACTTGCACGACATGAAGCAAAAAGACCAATTGGGTACAATCTCCCCTATGCCTTCTGCGAGTGCTCCACACTCGGGGGGTTCACTATATATATATATATTCTCTATATAAGGTGCATTCATAGCTTATTTATAAATATCCTAATCTGTGAAGTTTTCTTGAATAAAACACAATCCTTTTCTATTCAATTTGTAAGTAACCCCTTTATATGACACCCTTCTATAAGTATAAGATGTATAAAAATGGTGTTTTAAAAACCCCTTATTTTGAACTCACGTTATATATACATATATTCATGAGTGACCCCCCTGAGGCTCCACAAAGCATACATTTAATATTTTATTGATCTCCAAGCTAAAAAATAGTCCAAATTTACAATTATCATACTTTAACTTTTTTGTTTGCTTTTGTTCAAATAAAGAATAAAGCAGATTGAAGCCCCAAGAGTCGAGATGTGCTCAAATACAATGACCAATATTAAATATTTAAATCGTGTGCCCATGCGCATACAAAATAATAAATATATTTTAAGTTTTTCAATAAATAAGCGCATTAAAATAAATATTGGTGCATGCCTAAGACACGCGCCTATCATAAATGATAATTTTTTCTAAATAACTTGAATACATGCTATCACCCCCACAATGCTTTCGAGCACCATGGCCACCTGCTCTACACATAACTGAAGCATTTACAATTGTAAAAAATAATAAAATTAAATCAACAAAAGTGAATACTTAGCAGTCTTCAGCTAAAAAATAAATAAATAGGTTGAAACTTTGTCCTAACTTTAATTTAATACGAGTGCGCACCCTAAACTCATGAATGTCCATTAATTTAAATATGTATTTTGCCGAATCAGCTGCTATGGAATCATGCACTTGCACTTGTACATGAAATTAATGTAACGCCCAAAAGGAGAGGCATCCCCATCAACTTTTCGCACAAGGATTACACCTTGTGTACGAGCCTGGGCAAATAAATATAATTTTATGAAGTCTTCATGAGAGAGCTTCACAGAATGTCCTCTCCCTCCAGAGAGTTGTCTCTCGCGATCCAACTGCGTAGCAGAGGGTTCTTCACCACTAGGAATGTGCTGCTATTGACAGATTGTCGGAAGACTGATTGTAGAGCCCATTTGTTCCAGCAGCTTTGCCTTTGCGCAAGATGGTAAGTGATTGGAAACCCTTAGCTTCGCTCTGATACCACTGGTACGCAAATTCGATGTTATATGCGTACCTAGCGAGCGCGGGAAGGTCTCGAAGAATAAAGAACTTTAATTTTTGCTCAAAATCCAAGAGAATAGACTTGCATGACATGAAGCAAAAAGACTAATTAGGTAAAATCTCCCCCCATGCCTTGTGTGAGCACTCCACATGCATGTATTTAATATTTTATTCATCTCTAAGCTAAAAAATAGCCCAAATTGACAATTAGCATGCTTTAAATTTTGTGTTTACTTTTTTTCAAATAAAGAATAAAGCAGTTGGGTGCAACCTAATGCCCGAAAAGGAGAGGCATCCCCATCAACTTTTTGCACAAGGAATCCACCTTGTGTATGTGCCCCAGCAAATAAATATAATTTTATAATGTCTTCATGAGACAGCTTCGCGAGCGGTCCTCTGTCTCCAGAGAGTGGTCCCTCGCGATTTGACTACATAGGAGGGGGTTTTTCACCACCAGGAATACGCTGGTATTGACAGATTATTGCGAGACTGACTGTAGAGCCCGTTTGTTCCAGGAGCTTCACCTTCGCGTGAGATAGCAAGCGATTAGAAACCCTCGATCTCAGCTTCTCTCTGATACCATTGGTGCGCAAATCGGATGATGTATGTGTAGGTAGCGAGTACCGGAAGGTCCCCAAGTAAAAAAAACTCTACTTTTTGCTCAAAATCCAAGAGAATAGACTTTCACGGCATGAAGCAAAAAGATCAATTGGGTACAATCTCCCAACATGCCTTGTGTGAGCACTCCACAAAGCATGTATTTAATATTTTATTCATCTCCAAGCTAAAAAATAGCCCAAATTTACAATTTGTATGCTTTAACTTTTGTGTTTTCTTTTGTCCAAATAAAGAATAAAACAGTTGGGCGTCCCAAGAGTCCGGCTATGTCCAAATACAATGACTAATATTAAGTATTTAAATCGTGTGTCCATGCTCATACAAAATAATAAATATATGTCAAGCGCTTCAATAAATAAGCGCGTCAAAATAAATATTGGTGCCATGTCTAAGAGGCGCGCCTATGAAAGATGATAATTTCTTCTAAATAACTTGAATACATGCTATCGCCTAGTGCTTCCAAGCGCCACGACTACGTGCTCTACACATCAACTGAAGCATTCACAATTATTAGAAAATAATAAAATTCAATCAACAAAAGTGAATACCCAACAGTCTTCAGCTACAAAATAAATAAATAGGTTGGAACTTTGTCCTAACCTTAATTTAATATGAGTGCGCACTCTAAAGTAAAAAACGTCCATTAATTTAAATATGTATTTTGCAGAATTACCTGCTATGGAATAACCCACTTGCACATGAAATTAACATTACGCCCGAAGAAAAGGAGAGGTGTCCCCATCAACTTTTCGCATAAGGAATGTACCTTGTGTATGAGCCCTGACAAATAAATATAATTTTACGACATCTTCATGAGAAAGGTTCGCAATCACCCACTCTAGAATCACCCACTTGCACATTCAATTAATGTGACATCCAAAAAGGACAGGCGTCCCCATCAACTTTTCACAGGAGAAATCCACCTTGTGTAGGAGCCGCGACAAATAAATATAATTTTAGGACGTCTTAATGAGAGAGCTTTTCGGGTGGTCCTCCGCCTCCAGAGAGTGGTCCCTCGTGATTCGACTGCATAGGAGGGAGTTCTTCACCACCAGGAACGCATTGGTATTGACGGATTATCGTGAGATTGACTGTAGAGCCGTTCATTCAAAGAGCTTCGCCTTCGCGCAAGATGGTAAGCGATTGAAATCCCTCGATCTCAGCTTCGCTTTGATACCACTGGTGTGAAAATTGGATGCTGTATACCTACGTAGCGAGCACTGTAAGATTCCCAAGAATAAAGAACTTGACTTTTTGCTCAAAATCCAAGAGAATAGACTTGTACTACATGAAGAAAAAAGACCAATTGGGCACAATATTTCCCTATGCCTTGTGTGAGCGCTTCACAAAGCATGCATTTAATATTTTACTCATCTCCAAGCTCAAAAATAGCCCAAATTTACAATTAGCATGCTTTAACTTTTAGGTTTGCTTTTGTCCAAATAAAGAATAAAGTGGTTAGGCGCGCCAAGAGTCGGACTAGGCCCAAATACAACGACCAATATTAAATTTTTAAATCGTATACAAAATAATAAATATATGTCAAGCGCTTCAATAAATAAGCGTGTTAAAATAAATATTGACACCACGCCTAAGAGGCACGTGAATCAAAAATGATAATTTTTTCTAAATAACTTGAATACATGATATCGCCTAATGCTTCCCAACACCATCGCCACCTGCTCTACATATCACTTGAAGCATTCCCAATTGTTAGAAAGTAATAAAATTAAACCGACAAAAGTGAGTACCTAGCAATCTTCAACTACAAAATAAATAAATAGGTTAGGGTTATGTTCTAACCTTAATTTAATATGAGTGCAAAGACTAAACTTATAAACGTCAATTAATTTAAATGGAATCACCCACTTACACATTAAATTAACGTGACGCCCAAAAAAGGACAGGCATCCCCATCAAATTTTCGCACAAGGAATCCACATTGTGTACAAGCTTTGAAAAATAAATATAATATTACCACGTCTTCATGATGAGAGAGGTTCTTGGGTGGTCCTCCGCCTCTAAAGAGTGGTTCCTCGTGATTTGATTGCGTAGTAGGGGGATCTTTACCACCAGGATTACGCTGGTATTGACAGATTGTCACGAGACTGATTGTAGAGCCTGTTCATTCCAGGAGCTTCGCCTTCGCACAAGACGATAAACGATTGAAAGCCCTCGATCTCAGCTTATCTCTGATACCATTGATGCGCAAAATTGGATGCTGTATGCGTATGTAGCGAGCGTCGGAAGGTCCCCAAGAACAAATAACTCTACTCTTTACTCAAAATCCAAGAGAATAGACTTGCACGACATGAAGCAAAAAGACCAATTGGGTACAATCTCCCCCTATGCCTTGTGTGAGTGCTCCACAAAGCATGTATTTAATATTTTATTCATCTCCAAGCTCAAAAATAGCCCAAATTGACAATTAGCATGCTTTAACTTTTGTGTTTACTTTTTGCCAAATAAATAATAAAGCGATTGGATACCCCAAGAGTCAAGATGTACCCAAATACAATGATTAATATTAAATATTTAAATCGCGTGTCGATGTGCATACAAAATAATAAATATATGTCAAGCGCTTCAATAGATAAGCGCATCAAAGTAAATATTAGTGCTACGCCTAAGAGGCACACCTATAAAAAATGATAAGTTGTTCTAAATAACTTGAATACACGCTATCGCCCAGTGCTTCTTGGCGCCACTGCCATCGCCACCTGCTCTACACATCAACTAAAGCATTCAAAAGTGTTAGAAAATAATAAAATTAAACGACAAAAGTCAATACCTAGCAGTCTTCAGCTACAAAATAAATAAATAGATTGGAACTCTGTCCTAATCTTAATTTAATATGAGTGCCCACTCTAAAGTCATAAACATCCATTAATTTAAATATGTATTTCGTGGAATTACTCGCTATGGAATCACCCACTTAGACATTAAATTAACGTCATGCCCAAAAAGGATAGGTGTTTCTATCAACTTTTGACACAAGGAATACATCTTGTGTACGAGCCTCGACAAATAAATATAATTTTATGACGTCTTTATGAGAGAGCTTCCCAGGTGGTCTCTACTTCTAGAGAGTTTTCCGTCGCGATCCGACTACATTGCAAATGGTTCTTCACCACCGAGAATGCACTAGTATTGATGGATTGTCGCAATATTGACTATAGAGCCCGTTCGTTCCAGAAGCTTCGCCTTCGCGCAAGATGTTAAGTGATTAGAATCCCTTGATCTCAGCTTTACTCTGATACCACTAGTGCGCAAATCGGATGCTTTATGCGTATCTAGCGAGCACCGGAAGGTCCCCAAGAATAAAGAACTCTAGTTTTTACTCAAAATCCAAGAGAATAGACTTGCACGACATGAAGCAAAAAGACAAATTGGCTACAATCTCTTCCCATGCCTTGTGTGAGTGCTCCACAAAGTATGTATTTTATATTTTATTCCTCTCCAAGCTAAAAAAATAGCTCAATTTTATAATTAGCAAGCTTTAACTTTTGTGTTTGCTTTTGTGCAAATAAAGAATAAAGTGGTTGGGTGCCCCAAGAGTCGGGCTGTGCCCAAATACAATCACTAATATTAAATATTTAAATCATGCACCCATGTCTATACAAAATAATTAATATATGTTAAGTGCTTCAATAAATAAGTGCATCAAAATAAATATTGGTGCCACGCTTAAGACACGCGCCTATAAAAAAAGATAATTTCTTTTAAATAACTTGAATACACGCTATTGCCCAATGCTTCCCAGTGCCATCGCCACCTGCTCTACACATCAATTGAAGTATTCCCAATTGTTGGTTAATAATTAAATGGGTGCTCCAAGAGTTGGGCTGTGCCCAAAATGTAATGACAAATATTAGATATTTAAATTGTGCATCCATGCGCATACAAAATAATAAATATATGCAGTCAAGTGCTTCAATAAATAAGCACATTAAAATAAATATTAGTGCCATGCCTAAGACGCATGCCTATAAAAAATGATAATTTCATCTAAACAACTTGAATACACGATATCGCCCAGTGCTTCCCAACGCCATCGCCACGTGCTCTACACATCAATTGAAACATTCCCAATTGTTAGAAAATAATAAAATTAAACTGAGAAAAGTGAATACCTAGGAGTCTTTAGCTACAAAATAAATAAATACGTTGGAACTTTGTCCGAACCTTAAGTTAATATGAGTGCACACTCGAAAGTCATAAATGTCCATTAATTTAAATATATCATAAACATCCATTAAATTAACCCGACATCCAAAAAAGACTTTAAAGTCATAAACGTCCATTAAATTAACGCGACACCCGAAAAGGATAGAGGTCCCCGTCAACTTTTCGCACAAGAAATCTACCTTATGTAAGACCCTCGATAAATAAATATAATTTTATGAGGTCTTCATGAGAGAGCTTCCCTGCTTTGGTCCTTCACCTATAGAGAGTGGTCCCTCGCAATCCGATTGCGTACCAAGGCGTTCTTCACCACCAAAAATGTGTTGGTATTGACGGATTGTTGCGAGACTGACTGTAGAGCCCGTTCGTTCCAAGATCTTCACCTTCGTGCAAGATGGCAAGTGATTGCAAGCCCTCGATCTCAGCTTCGCTCTAATATCATTGGTTCAGAAATCGGATGCTGTATGCGTATGTAGCGAGCCCAAAAGGTCCCTAAGAACAAAGAACTCTACTTTTTGCTCAAAATTCAAGAGAATAGACATGCACGAAATGAAGCAAAAGGGTTTCTTACCACTAGGAACGCGCTGGCACTACAACAAAAAGGCTCCATAGACGTGCTTGTAGACATAATATTTGAACTGTGTGTAAAAATGTCGGGCGCATTTATTACCGCGTATACTGCCACGTCTAAAATTTCGCGTTTGCAAGCGCGCTTATAGTGAAACCTACACGCGCATATAGATGCGCCTATTGATGCGCTCTGTAAATATATAATCATATTTATAAAAAAGTAGATATATTCATATTATGCGTCCATACATGCGTGTAACTGCGCGTCTAAAAAGGCGTGTACTCTGCAATTTTTTGACGATAATAGACGTGCATTTTTCTTGCAATTTAGACGTGTGAATAGATGCACAAAACAGAGGTATGAAAAAAAAACCAGAGAGCATGTGGCTTTGCAAGCCATATGCTCTCTGGTTTTTTTTTCCCCATCAACATCAAATTGTATGCTTAGGGAAAATAGAGAAATATTATTATACTGAAAGCAAAAGAATTTTGAGAGCCAAAGTCCATATATTGATGATAACACATGATGAGCGTACTATGCTGAAATATGAGCGTCCTGTATTGAAACATTTGTACATATTTCGAAGATTTTTGTACTGAAAACAAAACAATGTATGTAGAACACGAAATTTTATATATATAGATGAAACATTTTTACATGACGAGTTCTAGTGCTTGTGACCTCAAGCATGGTCATGGTCGCAAGCACTAGCTGAAAGTAATACATATCAAAAATGAAAACTACAAACCAAGGGGAGGCATGCATACATGGGGCTCCTTTACATCTCCTCAGAAAAGGTATCATCGTCACTACCACTGTCCACTGTCGGAGCCGGTGTGCCGGTGCCACCACCGCTACTGCTAGTCTTCCCTTTGCTATCCTCAACTGCATCAGGGTCTGCCTACACAAAGGATTAAGGTATATAAATACCATTACAAACAATAAATTAGAGTTACCTATATTTTTCATGTAAAAAATAAAACATAGCTCTTCTAGTTGTGGAATCCTCATGGCACG